>NC_044904.1:17880116-18480116 GCF_001633185.2 Quercus lobata | reverse complement strand
TAGTCAGCATTTGGCCAATCTGTATTTGTTAGCACTTCAAAATAATACAGATTTTTTCCAGGATCTTGCTTGTCTTCTTGACAGCCTTGTATGAAGTCTGGCTGGCAGCTGCCATACTGGTCATTTGGATCAAGTAAGGAGTAACCCATGGGGCAATCACACTTCGGCCTTTGATCTGATGATTTAAGGGTGCAGATACTGTTATATCCACAAGTTCCACTGCCTGAGTTTGAAACAGTAGCAAGACAGATATTATCTGGTATGGACCAGAGCGAAGTCCAGCTTCCATTGGCATTGGATGTCTTTGGGTGAGAATATTGGGTGAAAACTCCATCAAAGTTGAGAGTAGCTCTAAAATATAAATCAGCAGTTGAGTCTGGCTTTACCTGGCTTAGAGGAAACGTTTGGTTGTTCTCTCTCAGAATGTAAATGTAGCCTGAATTGTTGAACACCAGTTGTTTACCAGCAGTACCCGAATCACTAACACTAGCAACAGTTCCACTATTATAATAAGGGTCATTAGCATTATCCGTGGGCAAGTTTATGGTATTGAGCACAAGATCCCCATCATCCCGCAGCTTTAGCAGAAACCTCCCTTTAGAAAAGTTGGTCTCTGATTGTCGAGAATAAAGCACCACCACTGCTGATCTTTCCACAATTTGTGAAGGCAACAATGTATCTGTGGGATTCTTGAAGCTCTCCCATAAGTTATTAAAGCTGCTATCTTGAAGTACAAAATTGCCTGTGTTGCTCATAACGCCATAGGCTACAGTACCAACAATTGTATTAGCTGTCCATAACTCATCCCCTTGAGGACCAGTAAGGACTAGCCCATTATCAGCATCTAGCTTCACATTTGATCCCCTTGGTACAGGGTTATCTACTCTAGCATACCAAACAACGGTTTTATCTGGTATTTTGTCAAACCAAATAGAAAGAAGGTAGAGATCTGTCTGATTGAGAGGACGAAATCCGAAGGCAAACTCACCAGAAGGTGATAGCCATGAAGTGGTGTTGTCAGTGGCTGTGAGAGAGTTGCCAACAGTAACATTACCATTATTTTGTGCAATAGAAGAAATTGGTAGCAGGATTAGTAAGAAAACAAGAAGGTGAGGAAGAACAAATACCATGATGACTGTCAGAGTGAATTGGGTTCATACAACAAAAAAATAAATGGACTTGAATAAAATAGCCTAGCTATGATGAAAAGATAATCTACTATTGTTCATCCACACACACACACACATCTAGTACTGGTCTTCGTCAAGCAAACGACTTTGATTTGTTAGCTTCAACCCCGCTTCATTATCTGAAAAACGCTAGGACCACGAAAAAATTTGTGGGTGTATCGGATGACACGTGTATCAGCTTGAACGCAAGGGGGGAAGGCCCCCAAATTTTTAAAAACTAGTCGCTAACCCGTGCTATGCACGGGAAAGTTCAAGAAATTTATTTTAATATATTATATGTTTTTTTTTTTTTTTTTGCCTTTATTAAGCACTAATAAATAAAATTTGTATATTTGAACAAATAAATCAAGGTTTATAATAACAATTTCCACATTAAAATTGCAATAATATAATATCAAAAACTTACATACAAATAAATACAAAAATAATTTGTTTATGCTTATATGCTCCCACTTCTCATGGCTGGAAATCTTCATTATTGTATACAATTGTATCTTTGTATGATGTAACATAAAGTTAGAGCAACATAAAGTTGTTTTCAGGCCCCCGGCAGTGTTCTTTCTTTTCCATGGTACCCTAGATCTCCCAAAAGTGCAACTTATATGCCTTGAAAAAGAAAATAACTTATTAACTTCCTTGACAATAACAAAGACCACCACATGAAAATGTCCACTTAACAGAATAAGAATCATATTATTTAATTTCACTAATCCACCATTGAATTTCGTAACTCACATTAAAGATAACACCAAAGACTTTAAATCACATACAGTCCATCGTTTCCATCATGAAAATCAAAAGATATGATCATGTGGTTTGAAAATCATCTTCTAAAGCATTGCATTGTCAAATAAGAAAAAGAATATATCAAGCATTGAACACACACTTAAAATGGAATGTAAAACACTGGTCCTTTTTTAACTTGATAAGTGCAGCTCTTTTATCTAACTTCAACATTAAAATTTGCAAGATAGGAATTTAATATTTTTAAAAAAAAATTATATCCCTGAAATTATTATTTAATGGGCAAAGAGAAAGCAAAGAGTTAAAAAAATGCTTTCACATCTATCTTCAACATGAGTCTTTTCTACCATCCACACAAAGTCAATCACAAAGCTATCATGCATGAAAATGTTTGTGGAGTGGTCTCACACCATTGGCATAAATGATATGCATTTCAAAGTGTTTTGATTATTCAACCTTCCATCAAACCCCATCTATTCTATAGATCATCATGTACAATTCAAATTCCCATTCTCACTACTTTAAAGTAGCATCACATCAACAATAACAATATTAAAAAGTTAAGTGATATGATTATGAATCTTTAGTACTCTTCTCAAATACTACCAATATGCATGAGTATTCATTCATCTGATAAATAATTTAATATGCATATGAGTAATCAAGTCAATATGTGGAAACTTAATATGACATTTTTAATTTGGTATGTGCAAACATGTAAATATGACATTTCAAGTTTAATTTGCATTCAGCAGCGTGTGATTGCAGAATCCTTAAAAGTGATGTGCACAACTTTTCTTTTTCATTTTTCTTTTCCAGCTAAATGTGCATTACCGTTCTAGAATTTTTGCAAAGTATATTAGAAGATACTATAAAACTGGAGGAAAAAAAAAACCAAAAAGAAATTGAAAGAAGTTGGAAACACACAACTAAAAAGAACCATCAATTTGATAAATCACTCATTATATATTTATAAATTCATGATCAACTGTCTATTAATTGTAGATATCAAGAAGCCAACTCTATCTCAAACTGACAAGTCTGTCTTTGTGTGTTTAAGATTAGAGATAGATTTTTTATTCTAAGATAACATATCTACTCGTTATAATTAGCACATAGCTAAAAGGAAAGTCCAATTGTACCCTTATGGCCTACACAATCCTGATGAGTAATGCCTACTTAAGATCCAAAAAACTCAACTTCAATTTCTTTACAATTAAACCTAATAGTAATCAAGTAATTGAATAGCTTTGAGACAAAGTATACCTGTAACTGACAGTCTTAAGACCTGTAAAACATAAATCACATCAGAATATACCTAATTAATTATACAAAATGATCCACGATTAATGAATGCACATAATATCAAAAACAACAATGAGGATAGAACCTCTGTGTGGATGATTTGGAAATCCAATGGAAGGAGTCATTGCAATCCGTATCAATAAAAGAAATTTGAAAATTTAATACCCAGAAGATGGAAAGTCAAGAACAAAATAACCATGAATCAAAGTTGAAACCAACCAACTGATAAAACAAATAAAATAGCTATATAAAGATTCTTGAATCCCAAACACACTAAATAAAAACCCAAAATTATCTATAATTTGAATCCTACAATTTCTCACTGACCAAACAAAAATCATTATTATTATTAAATACCAAAGCAATAACACAAAAAGAGAGGGATGGGATGGAACATAAATTTGAACATCTTCTTTGAGCTACATGTTTTATGTTAATTTAAAATTTCTAAGATTCCTTGAATTTCATATGAAAAGATGCTAGTCTCACATCAAGGAATTTAGGATTTTGAACATGAATAACACAAAAAGAGAGAGATGGGATGGAACATAAATTTGAACATCTTCTTTGAGCTACATGTTTTATGTTAATTTAAAATTTCTAAGATTCCTTGAATTTCATATGGAAAGTTGCTAGTCTCACATCAAGGAATTTAGTATTTTGAACATAATGTTGTAATAATGTACTGAAAATAGAAATCATGAAAATGAAGATAACTCACCTTGCACAATTAGCTAATATTACAGCAACCTTATTTAGCTTGGCTGGAATGAAATTGAATTTCCACTAATACAATCCTAGCAACAGAGTATAAAATATTAAAATATCAGCAACTAAAAAGTTCATAGCTTTAAAATTTGGAGTTAGAAGATTGCATAGCAAAGATCAGCTGCTAAAAATAAAAATGCCAACCAAGAAGAAACTTAAGAGGGAGATCATCACTAAGCCGCCCCTCTTTTAATGAGCTAAACTTTGAACATGACTTCTACCTTATGTGCAAAAGGGCTTTTACAAAGTATAAAATAATTAACTTGAGAAGGATCTTAAAAATAAAAAATAGGAATGAAAATACAAGCAAAAACACCTCAAACACCTCATATGCACTATGTAGAATCCCATATGCAGAATCCCACTGCAGACATAGCATCAAACACCTTACAGGCACTATTATAGACTCTTTTTATCATTTTGTCAAATAAAGCAAAAACTGATATTTAAATTGCCACAATTAAAAGCACAACCACCATTCCAAATTTGAGAGATAAGTAGGATAATTAATCGATATTTAGAGTTACCCATGACTGAATTAGACTTCATTGTTTCAACAGGGTATATCAATAGTTAAAAAAGACGTTATGTCTCTATTGAGAATAATCTAAAATGTCACTGTTATACACGCACAAACTGCTATTCAGCAATCCCTTTGCTAAACTTTAAAGGATCAAATCTTGGCAAAGTAGAAAGCAAAATTTGAATATTTTGTTGGAGAGAAAAACAGAAAGGAGAAGATTCTAGGAAGGATGGTAACTTGGAAAATTAGTGCCAAACACTGATGCTACAGTCAAATATTATAAAGATCAGTCATAAAAGAACACAACTCTTGCGACATCAAAAGACAAATAGTTTCTATTTGGGGGAGCTATCCCTATGATGTTAATGATTGGGAAATTAAAACAACTATTCGATGACACCAAATCCATACTATATGTAATCCTTTTCTACTTGGGTTGTGAGGAAAATTCACTGTACCATTCAATTAAACATCTTCAGAAAACAACGGTGACAAAAAGGGGCAAGCTTTTTCATCATATATAGCAAATTTAATAAAACAATTCGTCAACGGCAACATAAATCTATAATATAAAGAGATAGAATTTCCCAATTCAATATAATTGAAGAAAGAAAACCTTGGATTTGAAGTGCAACCGCTGGTTAGCCTTGCAAGCCGTCAAGAATTCTGGCTTCTTCATCATTGTACCAGTTTCCTTTCCTTGGTTTCCGATCGGCTTTTCCTTCTTTCTCATCCTAAGTTTTGGATTTTGATTTTGGATTTTTGGGGGAAGGAGAAGGTTTTGATTTTTGGAGAGAGAGGGTTTCTGAGGAGAGAGAGGAATGGTCGTATATGTTGCCCATGGTTTTGCTTTTGCCGTGGTTTTGATTAGAATTTAGGTTTTTAGTTTTTTGTATTATTGGGCTTTAGGAAAAAAATAATCAGAACTTTTTTTTTTTTTTTGGTTTTGGTTTTGCCGTGGTTTTTATTAGAATTTAGGTTTTTAGTTTTTTGTATTATCGGGCTTTAGGAAAAAAATAATCAGAATTTTTGTTTTTTTTTTTTAAATAATGCTGACGTGGAAAATTGTGAAAACTTAAAAAGCTTCGGTTTTATATATATATAGATTATTTTATAGTATTTATATTACTTACATTAAAAAAAATATGGTATGTAAAAATTGAAGTTGACCCTCCTAAATTTTGAGTCATTTTAATGGTGTTCTTAAAAGAAAGAGAAATTATATTAAAATCATATAATTTAAGAGGTTTAACAAATTAAACTAAGTAAAAAATGATAAATTTTTGTACATATTTAATAGAAGAAATACATGACTTTTATATACTTATTAAAATTTAGAAGATAATAAATTCTTTTAGTAAATTAATTTATCTGTGTGTAGAGGTTTGTCTTAACTAATATATTAACATCACAACTCGATCCTTCAAAACAAAATTTCTAACTCCACCTGTGAACGCACCAAAGCTAAAACTTAGAGCCTGTTTGGGTAAGCTTTTTTCATCACTCAATTTCTATCACTCATCACTCATCACTCATAATTCATAACTCATCACTCGTCACTCATCACTCATTTTTTCACACTCATTTGGCAACATCACTTTTATTTTCATCACTCAATTTTTTCACACTATTCATGGGTCCCACACCTGTCAGTCAGTACAGTTTTTTTTTTTTTTTTTTTTAGTACCCAACTCACCGAAGCTAATATATATATATATATATATATATATATAAACACTGAACGGCTAACCCAAAAAAAAAAAAAAGTCAAAAGGTGGTCAAAAGTTGCGGCTGTGGGTACCTTATGTGTGTTTAATTACAATATTGTCATTGAGTTATGAGTTATGGAAACTGAAAACAGCTAAAAGTTGTTTTCAGTTTCCATAACTCATAACTCAAAAATCAGAGAATTGAGTGATGGAAACAGAGTTATTGTTTGCCAAACAAACTTTTTACTATGAGTCCCACCATTTTTGAGTTATGAGTTATGGAAACAGAAAATTGAGTTATCAAAAAACTCAATCCAAACAACCTCTTAGTGTCTTACCCGTATTTTGTAGCTGTTGCAGTATATATACAGGTTTGTAACAGAAGCAACTCTGGTACGTTCAAGACAAAGTACGGAACGAAAACATAAAAATCTATTTGGCAACCATTTTTAATATTTAAATATTAAAAATTATTGTTAAAAAAAAAAATGTTTAGTACGAGTATTTTTTTTTAAATGTTTGAGTTACATTTTTTTTTAGGTATTTAAACACTAAATTTAAAAAATTTCTCGTACCGATTTTCAAATTTCAAACCACTATTGTAAATATTTTAAAAAACATTAGGCCACTTGGATTAGACAACATCTCAACGGATCCCTCTCTCCAACGCATGCAGGCCCCTCTTTTCTCTCTCTACCCTCTTCACAAGTCACGCCGAACACTTTTCTGCAAACCCCATGCAGCGCCTTTGAGCTCATCTCTCTCCCTCTTTCACAAAGGCAAGATCTTTACACCATCATTAATCCTTCCTAAAGCCCACATTCCCTCATAAATCCATAGTCACGGCTTATTCAATCCCTCCCCTTCAGTCAAAAAATAAAAAATAAAAATCCCTCCCCAACGCCCACCTACTCATCAATTACTTCCCATTGCCGTATTTTGTAGCCTTTGCTTCATAGACTTTTCTTGCCATTAACAAAGGTGTAGGTCACTTGTAGCATCAATATCACTTTGACGTGAAAAGACAACATATTTAACTTATTGGCAAAATTTTCCAATGATATTTAATATTTAATTCAATTGGATACTAAAATAAATAAATAAAATAAAGAGAAAACGCGGGGAAGTAAAACACAGACGTGAATCTAAATAGATATTAAATAGAAAGATAAGAACTTCTTTAGTTTTGTAATAATATCAAATACTTTTATAATTAGGTCATATGACAGTTTACCGTTTGTTGAGTCTTTTGACTGAATATTGCAGAAAATTGAGTTTATTTGTGATATGAGTACTGTTCAAAGTTATTTGGAAAATTGAGGAGATAAGCAAATTTCGGTAACCCTGTTGCCGAAATTCTAACAAAAAAGGATGAGAGAGGAGAGAGAAATGATATGACAGTGGAGTGAGAAAAGAATTGAATTTTGGTAATGAGGTTACTGAAATTCCTTCTACTCGATTTCTACTACCTAGATCGATGTCCAAGAAGTGCCCAAAGGAGAACTGCTCAGGAAAAAACCAATTGTGGCAACCAAGTTGCCAAAATTCAAGGGGAGTGAGGAGAGAAAAAAAAAGGATTGTGGCAACCAAGTTGCCGAAATTCAAGGGGAGAGAGAGAAAAAAAAAAGGGATAAAAAAAGGGTTGTAGCAACCAAGTTGCCGAAAATAAGAGGGGGAAAAAAAATCAAAAAACAAAAAAAAAAACAAAAAGAGTGGTACTTTACTCTTCAACACTCTCACTTTGGTGGACCCCTGCACCGCATTTCTAAAAAAGCTGGCAAGTTCAACAAAATTTACTATAATAATTTTTTTTTTAGAATCATAATAATAATATATGTAAATTCCAATATTGCTGCTCTTGTATAGGAAAATTGAATGCTAACAATTTTTTTTTTTTTTTTTAGCGGCAACTTCTTGTTATTTTGTATTTATTTATTATTATTTGATTGTGTTGCCACAATTTTTTTTTCCCTCTCATTTTCGGCAACTTGGTTGCCACAAAATTTTTTTTTTTTTAATTTCCTTTTATTTTCGGCAACTTGGTTGCCACAATTCCTATTCTTCTCCCTTACAATTTCGGCAACTTAGTTGTCACAATTGGTTTTTTTCCTTTTGAGCACTTCTTCTTTGGGCACTTCGAATTCGAACAGAAGGAATTTTGGTAACCTCATTACCGAAATTCAATTCTTTTCTCACTCTACTACCACATTATTTCTCTCTCCTCTCTCATCCTTTTTTTGTAAGAATTTCGGCAACGGGGTTGCCGAAATTTACTTCTCTCCTCAATTTTCTAAATAACTTTAAACAGTACCCATATCACAAATAAACTCGATTTTCTGCAATATTTAGCCAAATGACTCCAGTTTGTGTGTGTGTGTGTGTGTTTTTTTTTTTTTTTTTTTTTTTTTGGAGTGAATAACAAAAAGAGTATATGAAACTTATAAGTGTTAGTGTCAAACCATTCTTAAAATGATGTGATTATTTTCTAACAATGTATAGTTGATACAATATATATATATATATATATATATATAAGATTTTTTTTTTTAAATTAAACTATCTACATTTGTTATTTGAAAGTATTTTAAATTTTGTAAGTTTTTTTTTTTCAAAGAAACATAATACATTTTACATTAAATATTATATAAGCAAGATATTTTGTAAATAATATAACGTGTGATTGGAATTTGTTTCTAGTACTCCATACAAATGGTTCATCCTCTATATGTCTTGAATTGCCTAAAGAAAAAGTAGATATAAGTAAATCTATTACTTATATTAGGAAAAAAAAAAAACACAAGACTTTAATAACATAAGAAAAATGTAATTTTATCAATAATCTACCAATATTACACTAAGAATGTGACATAATTGTTAATGAAGGAGCTCATCTTTCTACACAAACATCTTCTCCCAAAGCATTACTGAAGTGGGCCAAGTGGACCAAATGTCGAAAGTTGACCTAATTGGACTGAAATAAACTAAGTAGACCGAAATGTTATGTTGATGTGGCTTCAACATAAATACTATGTTTAAGTTTTAAGATATGTAAACACCCCCATTTGCAACTTGCATTGTATTGCATATCATCACCATCTCATATCTCTAAGGCAAGACTGTAATTTCAGTTGTTTGACCTCTAAATACATTACACGAAATGAGTCTTAAGGTCATAACGATCAAAAAATAGTTCATGAGCATTGATTGGACCATTGGATTAAAATATATCAAAGAAACCAATTTTAACTGTAGGGTGAACTTATAAATTAGGTCCCAACCATACGTGATTATGATCTATTAATTTTAATTGGTTTATTTTTAGTCCAATATAAATTAAATGATGTGTCATAAAGTTTATATATCATCTAATGACAATATTTCTGGTATTTAAGGCATTAATTGCAATACAAACGCATTGCAATCTTGGGATTAATTGAAAAAATGCTAGGACCATGAAAAAATTTATGGTCCTAGCCCTCGTTTGGGAGGAGAAATAGAATAGAATAAAAAAGAATGAAAAGAATAATTTTAGAATATTCTTCTCTTCTCTTGTTTGGAAGTTTTAAGGGATGGAATGAAAAGTCCATTCTCTTTTTTTGGAGTTTAAGTGAGCAGGAATGGAATGAGTAGGAGGAAACACTCTTTCCTCTCTATTTCCTTAAAACTTTATGTTATGTTTAGTAACAGTTTTTGTTTTCTATTTTCAAAAACTTGTTTACGAGAATATAAAGAAAAAAAAATATTCTTGTATTTTTTTAATCAAAAACATGTTTGGTTAGTTGAAATTAAAAAGATAGTTTTTTAAGAAAAAAAAAAATACTAAAATATGTTGTTACTAGGATTTGAACTCTAATGCTAACTCATTAAATGAGACAGATTCATTAAATTTTCATTCCTCCCAAAATTGGGAGGAATAGAGGGGAATAGAATTATATTTAATGAATTTTTTACTAAAACTCCTAAAATAGCCATATATATTCAACATTTTATTTTAAAATAGAGGTCTATTAGTAATTTTGTTATAAAATAATTCTATTCAATTCCCTCTATGTTACTCCCAAACAAAATTACTTACATTTCATTCATTTACCTTCCTTTATTTTAAAACATCCAATCAAAATGACTTAGTTCCATTCCATTTCATTCTATTCTTTTCCCTTGCTTAAAGACATTCAATTTCATCCTATTTTTTTACATTTTCTTATGATCATTTCATTTCATTCCATTTCACTCGCTCCCTTATGAACTCTCAAACAAAGCCCAAAAGGAATTAAAATGTTTCCTCTTTCCTCCCATGTCATTGGAATTATTTTTTGGACATGGCTTAGTTCTGGTGTATTAGATGACAAGTGTTTGTATTGTGTCAACTGTGAAGGAAAGTTCTGATAAAGAAAATCCCCACGTCAGTAAAAGTGCTAATATATCATCTAACGGCAATATTTCTGGTATTTAAGGCGGTGCAATCTTGGGATTAATTACAGATCACAAAGTCCACGTCTAACCAAATAGACAAGTCAGAGACCATCTATGTCAAAGGAAATACAGCTCATTTCAGCAACCTCATTAATCTCTCATTAGCATATGTAATCCCATGACATCAGAAGTCTACCTTGTATGTCTTTTAGAAATTAGAATCTTGTATGTATCTTGCAAATGTATCACACTTAAAATACAATATATCAGCAATAAAGTATTTTGAGTTGACACCGGAGGCTTTTTACACGCCAATATTTATTGGGTTTTGACTCATTACCTCCATATCCGTCCTCTCTTGGCTCATGTTTAACGCCATGACTAAAAGTTATGGCTTATATTTCATTCAATATGGTCAAAGTCTGCAGTCTGCACAGAACATCATGAATATCAATCAGTGGTGTAGGGCTTGACAAAACCAGCTAGATTGGAGGTGTGGGCTAAGTTTCCATACTTGACACCGGAGGTCTTTTCACTTCAGTATGACTCATTTTTTGTTATGTCTTTATCGGTTTTCCCTTGGCCCGTGTTTCACGTCATGACTAAAAGTTATGGCTGATATTTCATTCAATATTGGGGAAAAATACATTTTTATTTCTTACATTTTTTGTTAATTTTTATTTTGGCCTTTAAATTAATTTTACGCCTACTTTATTTCTTGAAAACTGAAAATTATTTTCTTTTTGGTTCCTATCGTCAGCCCACTAACAAAAAAGTATTTGTTAAAATGACAAATTCCTAATAGGCCAGTTTTAAGTGTTTTTCATTGTTATTATCTCATACTTCTAATTTGAATTGGGATGAACATTGTCTAGGAATCAAGTTTTGACTTTGATTATCATGCATTCCTCTTGTACATCTAGGCATTATAGGACCTGTCCTGTGATTTTTTATTTTATCTATTGAGCGTTCCGTTCCGTTCCTTTCATGCTAGATTCTTTAGGATTCAATGTTGGACTAGTGGCCTAAGAGTTCAAGACATATTGGCATATTGCTGGTCCCAAGGTGCATTTTGGCAACCCGCTGCCTACCCAAGACCACTGCTACTCCCAGGTATGATGGGAGTCGATTCCAAGACCTTAATGCACCCGTTATGTATTTTAGTGTGTGTCTGGTTCCGGCGTTGCGTTTGCTGAAGCTGCGATTCTGTTTTTTTTTTTTTTTTTTTTTTTTTTTTTTTTTTCACGCGTTTTGTTTTGGAGTAATGTGATTACTGTTCATTGAACAGTGCACATACTGCAGTGAACAGTGCACATATGCACTGTTTACGGACCCACAAATTACACTTTTTATCAACTTTTTCATTAAAAATGGGTCCCACGGTACTATTCACACATTTAAAAATTATTTTGTTACAGTGTTTTCAGTTTTTAGTTTCAGCAAAATAAGTTCTATCCAAACACACCCTTAGAGTCTTTTGCAAAATGTCACCTTCAATTGGAAGTGGCAGTAACCTTTACTGAGCTTAGGCACACACTTGCATCCTCAAGTCTTTCAGTCCCGTGCTTTGTTGCTAGCTTAGCCCTCTAACATAGAATTATTGACCACAAAATTTTTTCAGATGCAATAGATTGAACCTAATTATCAAAATCTAACATTTTCTTTAGGTCACTAACCCATAGGCTATTGAACACAAACCATCTTAGCTGTCTTAGTTTCATTGCAATTTTTTTTTTCAATCTTTTTCTTATATTGTTTGTTGATCAGCGAATAATTTCTTGTACGCACAAACACATAAAAGAAACAGAAAGAACACAATGAAAAGGAAAATCACAACGTCACTGGACAAGAAACAACGAACCCAGAAACACAAAACAAATGGCAAAATTTGCTCAACAGCATTTTTTCAGAAAAATATTAGATAAATAGCATGCAACTGAAAGTATTTAGTAAGTTGGACTGTTTTTTGAAACTCGAGTTTGTAAAACTCGAGTTCCAACCCAAAATCAAGTTTCTCAAACTCGATTTAAACCTGATGTGAATTTAAAAAAGAAAAAGAAAAAGTGGAACTCAAGTTCCATTTAAAAAAAAAATAACGGAACTCGTGTTTGCTACCCTTGAGTTCCATCTATTTTTTTTTTTTTTTAAAAGCACGAGTTTACTAAACTCGAGTTCCACTTAAAAAAAAAAAAAACCTCAGGTCAGGTGTAAATCGAGTTTGAGAAACTCAATTTTGGATTGGAACTCGAGTTTGACAAACTCGAGTTTCAAAAAACAATCCAACTTACTAAATACTTTCAGCCGCATGCTATTCATCGAATTGTTTCCAAAAAATATACTATTTACCAAATTTCACCCAAAACAAACAGACCACACAGTTTAGCAAACCTCTACTTTATAGTTCCCAAAAAAAAATTCCATAGGAATTTTATTTATATTTTATAAACAAAACTTCTACCTCGACATCTATCTTAAGGCCCTCATCCACCCTCGAGTACATTAACCATTGCAAATAGAGAGCAAAGACTAAGACACACATAGTTATTGTAAATCTTTAATGTTGGATTAACCTGTCCTACCAAAACAGAATCGGGCCAGGTGGAACAAGCACTTCAACAACACCCTCAAGCATCTGCGTAACCCTCCTCATGGTAGGTCTAAGAGATGGATCTTCTTGAATACACCAAATGGCAACCATCACATACCTCTCCAGCTTCTCTTTGTCATCCAATTCCTCCACATTATATTCAACTAGAGCATCTAGTGCTCCTTCCCTATAGCAGCCATGAGCCCAATCAGTCAAAATTGCTTCTTTTTTTCCTCATTTACTCCATATATACACTTCTACGGCAACAAATTATCTCTAGTAGCACAACACCATAGCTATAAACATCGACTTTGGGTGTGATCGGTATGTTCCCAAACCATTCAGGTGCAACATACCCTTTTGTTCCTCTGATGTTAGTATGAGTTTTGCTTTGGTTCAATCTCAAAAGTTTCGCCAAACCAAAGTCAGAAATTCACACATTGTAATAGTTGTCAAGAAGTATGTTTTGAGACTTTATATCACAATGGATAATTTGGTTGCTGTGCTCTTCATGTAAGTACCAGAGTTCTCTCGCAACCCCAACATCAATTTGGATTCTTTGATTCCAACTAGATTTCAATTCTCCAAAAAAAAAGCTTGCCAAAGTGCCGTTGCTCAAGAACTCATATACCAGTAATTAGAGTAGTCCCTCATCACAGAATCCAAGTAGACGAACAAGATTCTTGTGATGTGTTTGACCGATCACATTCACTTCAATCTTGAACTCTCTCTCATAATCTTGAAATGAACTATTTAATTTCTTGACTGCCACTTGGACACTAGAGCCCATTTCTATAGCTCTTCTGTAAACAACACCAAAAGCTCCCTTACCCAATTCTTCCTTGAAACCATTTGTAGCTTCTACAAGTTCTTGGTAAGTAAAACATCTCAAATTCATCTCCACAGCACCAAAATTTCTCATAGGAGTTTTGAACTTTTTACGGTAAATAGAGAAAACACCCACACAAATTGCAACAATTAATATAATGTCAACAAACACAGAGCTAGCGAGAAGCACTGACCACATGAGGATCAAATTGTCCTGATTCTTCTTCTTTGTTTCCAGAACTGGCAAACAATGATCTGGAAGTGTGATTGAGTTATTTTTTCTGATTTTCATATAAGCCTTTGTGCCCATAATGCTTTTGTCCACTCTCCCATTAGAGAGAGCAGTAGCTTCTTTTTGTAACAGCTACCATCCTCTATAAAAACCTATGTTGCACGGACACGGACACGGACACGGACACGGATACGGGGATACGGCAATTTTTGAAAAATAAGGACACGACACGGCGGGGACACGGCGGTTAAATAATTAATTATATTGTATATTTAGGCATATTTTTAAATATTTTTAGACATAAAATATGTTTATGTCTAAAATTTAAATTATGTAAGAATTACAAATAAGTAAACTAACACCCAAAGTAGTACAATAATACACAATATTTAACTTTAATAAATAAATAAAACTATAGCAGGACACATTAAAACAAAAATTACTAAATTTATAATAAATATTATAATTTATAAGACAAAACAAAAGAATGAGTAAAAAAATACATTAACTGTGATAACTGTGAGGGTGGGATTAATTAAAAAAAAAAAAAACGCGTTATAAGTTATAACTAAGTGAGTACAGTACTGTGTACACCAAAATAGATATCTGAAAGAGAGAACCAACAAAAAAGAAAAAAAAAACAGAGAGAGGAGGTCGATGTCGTCGGACCTGTTGTCCACGCCGAGAGAGAGAGAGATCGCTGGAAGGGACAGGGCATGGCGTCACTCGACGTCTATGGAGCTCGCCGATCGGCCCGATCTAGTTCCGGCGAGGGACAGAGGGCAGCGGCAAAAAAAAAAACAGAGAGAGGAGGTCGGAGTCGTCGGACCTGTTGTCCACGTCGAGAGAGAGAGAGATCGTTGGAAGGGACAGGGCACGGCGTCACTTGACGTCAATGGAGCTCGCCGATCGGCCCGATCTAGCTCCGGCGAGGGACAGTGGGCAGCGGCAGAGGTCAGAGGGAGGGTGGGTTGAGAACTTGAGAGGTGGGTTTCTCAAAATGACTTCTTAGACTCAAAATCTGTGATTTTCTTTTTTTTGTTTTCTTCACTGCTGGCGTGTTGGACGCGTCGGTGCCGCGTCGGCGCGTGTCGGAGAAACGAAAAAAAAAAAAAAAAAAAGAGGACACTCGCCGGACACCGAAATCCGGCGAGTCGTACTCGTTCCAGTGTCCGACACCGACACGACGCCAAAAATGGCGTGTCCGTGCAACCTAGATAAAAACAGTAACTGTTGGGCTTTGTGGAGTCTAATTTTGTTTGATCCGGTTCGACAACCCGACCTGACCCGAATAATATTGCGTGGTTTTTAATAGGAGATTTATTGAGGCTTAGTCTATGGGTGTTGTTGCCGTGTTTTTGAGTGAGAGAAAAACTGTAGCCGCACTTTGTACTTTTCTCTGATAATAATGAAATCCCTGTAACTCTGTGGATATAGGCAAATTGCCGAACCACGTAAATATTGTCTTGTGCGTATGATTATTTATTTATTTTTTTTTGAAGTGTGTTTTCTCTATTTTTTTGTTTCTCACAGGTTGGGAATTTGGGTTAGTTCCCTTCAGCAACAACACACAATCTTCCATGCAAGATTTGCTGCATTGATCTTCAGTGTAAGGCTTAAAGAGTGCGTAGTTTTCTGAGTTTATCCATTGTATATTTGTTATCACTTCAAAATAATAAAGATCATTTCTAGGACTTAGCTTGGCTTCTTCACAGCCTTGAATGAAGTCTGGTTTGCAGCTGCCATACGGGTCATTTAGATCGAGTAAGGAGTATCCCTTGGGGCATGTATAGATCGGCCTCTTATCAGATCCAAGGGTGCATATACTATTAAAACCACAAGTGCCACTGTTTAGTAATGCAGAATTGTCCACACAAATATTATCCGGCACAGTCCAAATCGGAGTCCAGCTTCCATTGGCATTGGAATTCTTCGGGTAAGAATATAGCGTGAAAACTCCATCAAAGTTGAGAGTGGCTCTAAAATAGAAATCAGCGGATGAATCTAGCTTTTCCTGTAGAGGAAGTGTTTGGTTGTTATCTCTCAGAATGTATATATAGCCTGACTGGTTAAAGACTAGTTGTTTACCAGGATTCGATGGCACAGATCACCTGAAAGTGATCTGTACCATCGAATGGAAAGCATGAAGAGATTTGTCTGGTTGAGTGGGTGTCATCCAAAGGCAAAATCACCTGAAAGTGATAACCATGGAGTGCTGTTATCAGTGGCTGTGAGAGAGCTTCCAATGGTAACATTACCATTTTGAGCAATAGAGAAAATTGGTAACAGAATTAGTAAGAAAAGAAGGTGAGGCAGAACAAAATCCATGACTGCCAGAGTGAAACGGGTTCAATCAACAAGAATACATGGACCTGACAGGTTTAATTTAATAGCCTATGACGACAGGGAAAGGAAAATGCTCTATTAACAATTTTGCTAAAAAATTGTAGTGAAGGTGATGAGGATTTAAACAACCTAATGCCGCGTAGCATTTTTCATACACGTAACGTAATACTTAAATTGTTTGTTTTGTTTTTGTCTTTATAAATTTATTTGATAGTGACACACCGTTTTATAAATTTTATGTAGTCAAATTTATAATATGATCCATTAATCATTAAGTCTAGAGACTGATTACTTTTTACAACATCTGTGTGGGATTCTAAGTTATTTTTTTAATTAAGGGAAAACAAGGCCCATTTCAGTTCTTCCACATTTTTTTTGGGGGCATCGACAAAAGGTTGTGATTTTTTTAAAGATTTATTATTGATTCTAAGGTTTTCTCACTTAATAACTAAGTTAGCACAAAATATTAAGAAAATTGAATGGGACATATGGCGTAAAATTAAACTTCAATTTAAGATCTAATTGGATTTTATCTCAGTTTATATGATTTGATGAGACTTGAAACTTTTGGTAGTAGAGTTTATCCGAAGTAGAGTTTTAAATTTCTTGGAATTTAGGTGATTGATTTTTATGTAGAGTAAACTATTGGAAAAAGAGTTTAATTTATTGTAAACTATCTTAATAATTAATTAGTGTAGACACTTGTCGCAAAATGAAGATAGCCTTGATAAAGAATTATATGTAAATAAAATTTTAAAAAATTCAATAATATAATCAAATTGAAGTTTTAAATTTGTAAAGGAGGTTTTAACTCTTTGGTTGTAATGCTGCATAAAATTAAATGCAAATTTAGTACATTGATATGGTGATTATATGAGAATTAGAGTCAAAATTTTAAGAATCATCTGTTATTAGAACAGTAAACTCGAGATGGAGAGGGATATTGCATGCGTGTTTGCTGCATGCATGGTTTGATGAAGAAAATTTGGGTATACGTGTGAGGAATTTTGGATAGAATTAAGCCTTGTCGTATATGCATGTTTTAAGAACCTTTTTTTTTTTTTTTTTTTTTTAATTTTTTTTTTTATGGGATTAATTTTTAGAATTTGCTACCGTTCTTTAGGGGTGTCAATGTTCGACCTAACCCACGAACACGACACGGGTTTTTTCGGGTTAGGGTTGGGCCTTAATGGGTTTGGGTCATAAACAGGTCAACCCGAAAGCAACACGATAAGAAATGTGTCATAAGCAGGTCAACCTGCGTAACCTATAATAGACACGTTTGACACGCCAATTTATTTGTGTCAACCCGAAATGACCCACTTAACACAACCCGTTTAACTTGTATAATAAATAAATATTCATCTTATTTTAGATTTATCAAATACCTTTTATATCCAACATATATTTTAAATTTAAAAAGAAAAGTGAGTAATTACAAAAATTTACAAGGGATATAATTGAAAATTGAAACTTTACAAACCCTAGATCTCTAAACCCTACAAACCCTAAATCTCTAAACCTTCTTATAAATATCTTTTTTTTTTTTTAAAAAAAAAAAAAATTCAGCTGTACTACTCTTCTCATGCCCAATTCTCAAACTCAAAGTGTCAACTCTCAAACCGGTTATCTCTCTCTCTCTCTCTCTCTCTCTCTCTCTCATGTGTTTATTTTTTTCCTGCATAATGCTTTTGTACAATAAACTTTGAACCCATGTGCCTTGTGTTTTTCTTGATTGCATGATATGGCCCACTTGTTTTTGTTGAACTATATTATTTTATTTTTGTTGAACTATATTATTTTGAATTTGGGTTGAAGTGTATTCATTTTTTTGGAGTGTAAAGAACTTATTTCTAGATGAATGTTATATTTTTGTTGAATTATATTATTTTGAATACGGGTTGAAGACTTGAAGTGTATGCACTCCTTTTAGGATGTAAAAAAAATTATTTCTGGATGGATGTTATATTTAATATTATGCAGATTAAAATGGATTGTGTTACATTCGTGTCAACCCAACACAACTCGTTTATTAAGCGTGCCAAATGGGTTGGGTCAGGTCAACCCGCCTTATTAACAGGTTGAGTTAGGGTTGAAGGATCATGACACGATTATTAAATAGGTCGGGTTAGGGTTGAGCCATTTAGTCGAATACCCTTACCTTGACACTACACAAACCTGACACGCTAACCCGAATTGACACCCCTACCGTTCTTTGCGTGTTGATTTAACTCGAATTAATAGTCCCTATTATTTAATAAATGCCCTTGTTTTCTCCTTGACTGAATAGCTGCCTTTGTTGATTTTTCAAATTAGATTTTAACTTAAGAGCATCTCCATCCGGATGCCATATCTCATCTTATTTTACCATCCCAAAAAGTTACTTTATCAATTATACCATATCATTTTACAATACACCCAGCATCCCAAAATTCTATTTTTTTTCCCAGTTTATTTAAATATTATTTTTTATTATTTTTTTACTATTTATTTCTTTCTCTTCTCCTTTTTGTCTCTCTCCCTCAACCTCTGGCACAAGAACAAAAAAAAAAAAAAAAAAAAAAAAAAAAAAAAAAAAAAAAAAACAAACAACCAGCAAGTCTCTCTGGGTCTAAAACATCACCACCACCGTAAAACCACTGTCACTCACATCCCAGCAAACCCACCACGCCACTAGCTAGCAACCACCATGCCACCGCCATGCCAACCACCAAAACCCATTAAAAAAACCACCAAACCCACCACCACAACAACCACCGCAAAACAGCCACCACAAAAACCACCAAGAGAAAAAAAAAAAAAAAAAACACAAAGAAACTGCAAAAAATCACAACCAACAACCATAAGAAACAGCCACTACAAGAACCACCAACAAAAAAACACACACACACACAAACACACAAAGCCGAACCCAGAAACCCACAGCAAAACCACCACATCAGTGATTTGCAAAACCCACGGCAAAACCCACTTTAAAAACCACCCACGGCAAAATCCACTTTAAAAACCACCCACGGCACCGATGATCTGCACAGACTCAACGTGTGAGCTCCGATCTTGCTTGGTGATTTGGAGAGAAAAGTGGGCTTGGTGATTCAGTGAGAAAGAGAGAAGCTTGACAATGGCGAGAGAGAGAGAGAGGGGATGAGAAAGAGAGAAGGAAGAGAGAGAAAAGAAAGAGAAAAAATGAGAGAGGAGAGAGAAATTGATAGGTTAAAACGGTTTGAGAGTATTAAAATTTTTTTTTTTTTTATCCCATTCAACTACAGTACCATCTTACATTTGAGATGGTACTGTAGCTATATGTCAAAAAAAATTTGGCCTTTTCCCATTTGGCCTTCCCGTTGTTGGGATTTTTTGGGCCTATATGCCAAATGTATCTTACATTTGGCATATGCAAGGCCGGCTGGGGATGCTTTAACAGTTTTTGTCATTTTATATAAAGTATTCTTGTGGATTCAACTTTACAATAAAGTTGTAGGAAATTATTGTGTGTGATTGACTAATAAGTGGCTGTGATTGATTCAGGAAAAGAAATTGTACTATGCTAGGGCTAGGTCCCTTCACTAATGGAAAACAATTAGGTACTTTCGAAGTAGTGCTCCAACTCTGAAAAAAAGGATGGGCCTCACATGTGGTCACTAGCTCATTAGAAAAATTTAGTCTAGCTTCTTTTTGGGTTTAGTACTCCAAAATAGCCGGATATCATCTTTGCCTAAAATATTTAGTAATCTACCACTATTTGTGAAATATTTAGTAATATATCACTGTTTTGAAACTCAAGTTTGTGAAACTTGAGTTTGACTTGTAACTCGAGTTTATGAAAATCGAGTTCCAAAAATATGACCCGGTGGCAGAAGTTGATTTTGCTTTTTCAAATTAAAAATGCCACATGGAACGTGAGTTTGTAAAACTAGAGTTCTGTCTAATGCTCCTTCACTTCCTTGTTGGCCAAAATGGCAAAATATCATCTCTATTCAAAATATTTAGAAATCTAACACTGTTTGCAAAATATTCGGTAATTTACTACCATTTTAGTTCTACATAGAACTTGAGTTACATGTCAAACTCGAGTTTCACAAACTCGAGTTTCAAAACAGTAATATATTGCTAAATATTTCACAAACAATAATAAATTACTAAATATTTTGGGTAAAGATGATATTTGACCACTTTGGCCTAAAATAGCCTACGACAAAATTATATGTATAATTCATCAATCTTATAGCAAAATTCTTACTTTAGTCAACATCGCCATGCAATGGTTACTATTGTCTTGGTTCATTGAATTTTTTGGCAGTCAAGGGTTGTGGATATTTCTAGGTACGTCAGTCTGTTTGGCTTTAACTGAACTAAGGTAGTTCCAAAAATAGTGTCTTGGTCATAAACTCAGTGTGATGGTCATCTAATTTGTCATAGTCAACATAGGTGAGTGTATGGACTAGTTTGTCAATTTAAGAAGCTACGTATTCATATTTGAATCTGTGTTGGGGATATCGGGCTTTTGCCCTTATTTTGTGAAAATAACAGCAATATGTCCTTATTTTCAAACTATTTAGGTTTGTGTCCTTGTTTTAGTACTCGATTTTATAACAGTCGGCTTATTCACGATACTTAACTATACTAAAATCAGGTTCTATGTAACTCGATTTTACTATGGTCGAATTTGTTTCACGTTTGGGACACGCTGGATTACTACCATGGCTTTTCCCAAATTTTTAATTAAGCCATAACTCAATCCTAATAAAATTGAGTTCTTGAGGGAAATTTACATCACCAAGTTGCATGGGAATTTTTTTTGTCGTGTATGTAACCCGATTAAAGGAATATTGAGTACACTAAAGCTTACTCGACCTCAAAATAATCGAGTAATGCTACTATACACAACTCCATTCACAGATTTCTCTCATTTTCCTCACAACTTCTCCTTACATATCCACAGCTAGACATCCCTGGATTTGGTGTTATCTCTCTATCATCTCAGGTAAAAAACTCATATAAGAATTTGATGCACATAGAGAATTTTATGGTGTAAGTGAGGAGTAGTTTTAGATATTGCAAATGTTTATCATCCATAATGTATTTTCATATTAGAGAAGAATTTTCGTTTGATAGGTTGTATTGCTTGTGCTTTGGTATTTTGTTGAATGAGTGTTATGTGAGTACATTGGGGTTATATTGGTTCTTTGGTGTTGTAAATTTTAATTACAAAAAATGAAAATCTTTAAATTTTCTAGAAGTAATGTACAATAAATCTTATTTGGGTGATGAGTGTTGTGTGAATACATTGGGGTTATATTGGTTCTTTGGTGTTGTAAATTTTAATTACAAAAAATTAAAATCTTTAGATTTGCTGGAAGTAATGAACAATAAATCTTAATGCATTTCATACTTCATGTTGAAAAATGAAAATTTAAAAAACAGAAATTTGCATTATGCAACTGAAAGTGTATGTAGGTAGAAAGCAGAAGTTCTTATTTTGCAAAAGTTAAACGTACATCATTGTCAGACATTAACAACAACACTTTGTATTACACACAATGTGTAGAAATTAACAACAATATCTAATCTTTGTAAGTAGAAATTTTTGGAAATCATCATTGCTTGAATTTGAGAAGTTTGAAATATCTTTTTCATCATCTAATGAAGTAATTTCATTAATAGACTTGATTGTTTGCTCTTGCATCTTCCCCTATAGATGTTTCCTAGTTTTTTGGATTGCATGAAAATGGTCTAGACACCTTTGCATTTGATTGTTCTCCTATTCAAGACGAGCAAGTATGTTAGCAGGTTCATCTCTAGGTAACTCGGCTGAACGTTCCGTAGGAACTCGTAATCCGTGCCATCGACAATACACCTCCAACTCACTCCTCTTCTCGTATAGGGTTGACCATGGTGGTTCTGCTGTGGTGGTATCTATTCTCAGTTTTGTAGGTTTGCCAACCATGATGTGTCCGACGCTATCAAGACTCTTGTACATGTAGATTGGAACATTAATGAAATCTCTTTTCTTTCCAACCCATTTCCCTCCATAGTGGTCTATGTATGTCTGTAGTTGTTGCTCTGTTGGAACTTGTGATGATGCATTTGTTGAAGTAGATCCAAACTTGTTTCGCACTGTACGATTTGATGTTGAGGTGTTGCAACTCATAACTTAGTTAATCTAAGAAGTCAGTGGGGTAAAAATAAATCATTATTGTGGTGCATTTATAACCTCATTTCATGGTCCAAGCATTATAATATATATGAGTTATCAGGGCTTGTCATGTCAATACAAGCTGGAGAAACAATATACGAACAGGATTATCCATGTTCCCAATGTTATAGTGATATTTCAATATGTGTGCAGTAGTTGCAGTATACTTGAACAGAGCATCATATTTAATTGACACAGTGCTATGCATTATGCACCAAGGTACGATTATTCATATATTTACGGTATGGTCAAATGTGAGTGTTAGCAATTAATTTCTAGCATGTAATAGTATATAAATTTATGAATATCTTTGTCACGTACCATCTTATGTAGCTATACATTATTTACCAATAGTTGATACACACTGTTAACTCGATCATTTTGATGTTATTGTATTCAACATCAATGTCTGGTTCTGGCAACTCTTTAATCTATAGGCCTTGTGATGTGTTCATCACGATGGGTCATTGCTGGGTATTGGAAGATGAGTTTAGCTATTGAATGAATCTGAATCTATGAAATAATGCACTAGTTCATAATACCATGAGGCAGGAGTGGGCTTGGTTACTCCATGAACAGGAAATGCTTTATGATGAGTTGGTCGATTATAAGTTGCCAGTACCTCGACGACTCGAATCGCAGATGCCAAGAGACACAATAGACAATCTTCTTAAAGCATTGAATCGCATAGGAGAAGAAAATAATCAAATGAAGATACGTTTTAATCAATATCGGACCCAAGTCAAGATTCGAGAATTAGTGGAGTGTAAGTTGTACGAGCAAGCACGATACATACAATCACTTCTTGCAACAGACATTTATCAGTCAGACATGGAGATGTCAGATGAAGAGTAATTGTGTAGTGGTCTAATTGGACTTTGTTGTATAACTACTTTCCTTAACGATGTTTTAGATGTATGTGTCTCACTGTTGTTGTGTTTGTACTATGTAGAGAACAATTTTTACTTTTAGGGGACAATGTAAACCTTATTATTGTCAATACAAGCATGCACGTAATTTGCAATCTTGAATGACTACTTAGGGTGAAGAGGTAGACAATTTTTTATATGTATAACACAGAAAACTTAAATATTTTCACACATGATGTTTTTCAATATGCATGAATTGCATATCGAACCAATTTATTATATGCATAACACAACAAACTTAAATATTCTTACATACGATGCCATCAATATGCATGCACTGCATATCGAATACTAACGGTACTAACATTATTAACTTAATCCTAGACATAATACACATACCACATAGAACCTAGCTAGGCGATGCCTTACATAGGTATTCATTCTAACAGGTAGTCCTCATAGTTGAGAACATTATTACTTTCCGCTGGTGTGAGTTACTAGTTGGTTATGGCAGCCAACTCTTCTGCAAGTTGTAGCATGTGATATCTGCACCTACGGAATAACATCAGATTGTTCTCCTTTCGAATTTTTGCCACTGCACGCCTACATTGGTCCATGTTTCGCCTTAGCATTGTTAGCGAGATACGGTCCACTAGAGGCACTCTGAGTAGCACTAGATCATTGTGTAGAGCACTGGACCCATTAATGACGAAGTCCCACTCCCGCCTCAATTAGGCATAGTATTCCCTCTCATCGAAACTTTCTCCCTCCTATATATAAGAGTTTTGCATGGGTAATTATTCACGTGAATGTGTTTTATCTAACTGGACTGGGTGAAACAGTGCCGAGCTGTTGAATAGTACATACATAATTGTGAACATGACTTGGCTAAACAGTGGCGTCTGTTGGCGCATGTGGTTTGTCAAATATGTTTGATATGACTAGACTTGGTGCAACAACAACGGGCTTATGATGTACAGTGCAAAAGTTTGCATAATTATTCACATGAAGATTATTCACCAAGTAATTTTTTTAATTAACTAGAAAAAAAGTTTTGCACTTTTGGGCTAACTAATAATTGATCATTTATACATGTAATGAACAATTTTTGCAGGGGATATTAGTCAAACTTATAACTCAAATACAACACTCACTCATTGTCAAAATGACCCCCGTAAACCAAAAGCAGTGTTGTACCGAGGAGACCTCTCTTATTCAGAAACCTACTCATTACATGATAATGTAAGATGGGATACATGAAGTAGGTTTGTTAAGAGAAGTGCTGCTTATCCCTTGGATGTGGTGTGTATGTAGAATCATGAAATTGATTGGCTTCCTCAATTTGTAAGTATCTCATGCTAATTAGTCTTTCACATAAATCTACCACTGACAGTATATCAATGATAACATGTCACTTCAACAACTGTGAAAAAAATTATGACTCTCTTTGGAAACCCAGTGAAGCATATGAGTTCGATATTGTGGGAAAGCTAATTATGTAAACCTTCAAGAGTCTTATAGTTTAGTGGTATTACCTAGTTATCTCTATAGAAGAACATAGTTTGAATCTCCCACCCTCACTTATTGTAAGCAAGAAAGTAAAAATAAACCTTCCTATGGACTGCCAAATGAAAATGGATAATAATCCTTAACTTTAAGACATTACATTAATATTTTTAGTTTATTTCTTAACTCCATTGATCGTAATTTCTAACCCATTTGTTCTTCCATTTGATTGTATACATTAGCCAAACCTTTGAAGGTTATTCATGAAGTGAATTTTTCACTAAAGAGTTGTGTATTTGCAATTGTAGGGTGAATAATGAGTGTAGCAACAATGTATATTTGCTACAACAAGCATCTATGTTTGCAGTGTTGTTGCAGAATGAAGCAAAACTGTTTTTCCAAGTTTTTCTCTACATTTGGCTAATGGAGAATGCAAACAAGAAAAAAAATTGAAGGGAAATTTCCCTAATGAGGAAACTGAATTATGCTTTTCACTAATACGTGCTTAAATTGAACTATGGAAAAAAATAACGTACCTATTAGCGAGGGGACCTACCTGCACCAGCTCTTGTGGCGGCCTCGTAATAGGTCATATCAATGAGAACCTTGAATATGCCCATAGCTACACCAACATCACTGCTCCTCAAATCTGCATTGCCTTCTTGTCTGATGCCTTACATAGGTGCTTGTACAGTCAGGCTAATGCTGCACTACCCCAACTATACTTCTTTGCATCACTGATTGGGTTCAATAACTCTAGAAGCATCACCGACACTCGGTCTACCGACTTGTCCATAAACAGTATGGACCCTAACCAAACTAGTATGTGATAGCGGGCATGTTGCTGCACTACAGCGTTAGTAGCATTCACAGCTAAGGGACCTCTAAACTGTGCCTCAAGCCAGCTAACTCATATCCTCACCCTAGCAAGGATAGACTTTTTTTCATTGGGATGTGGTATCGGGTTTGGAGGCTGATGACCCAATAACTCAGTGCACAACGCCTTCCAATTCAACTTTGTCTTCCCAACCATGGGCAACCCATCAACGGAGCCCCCAGCATCACCTCAATATCTTGTAAGGTGATACCCATTTCTCCATGAGGTAAGTGGAACGTGTACGTTTTCGGACGCCAACGCTTGACCAATGCTGTGATCAACTTCCAATTCTAGAACCTGAAATAATCCTTCCAAACCCGCCTCAGTTAGGTAACGGGTGATTCATGGTTCTAGCCCACCCTGGAGTAACAAACAAGATCGACGTCGACACTTTAGCATGCCTAGCACTACCTGCACATGAAAGAGCATTATATTAGGATAGTGCATACGAAATAACTATAAAAATACTACATAATAATAATATGCAAGAAACAGTACGCTAAAGGTTGCTAGAGAGCAGTAAACATTGAGAACTTTTTGTAATATATTAGTTAGGATGTTAAGTGGTTATTTAGTCTAGTTCAATAGTAGATAAGATAAGATCAGGTTGATTTTTTGGCTACACTCTGATACGGCCTATATAAATAGGCCTTTAACCTTCTATTGTAATAAGTAAGTTTTGAAGTTAATGAAATATGTAGCTTTGAGTGCTATTTGAGAGAACTAGGTGTTTTTTGCGTAGGTGCTATCCACCTATAAGCTTTTCTAATCAACTTGCATCCTAATTAATCAACCAAGCCAAAATAGCCACCCTACTTATCATTCATTTACTGAAGTATGTTCAATAAACCATGAAAGAACCAAAACATTAAGAATATTAAGAACAATAGTTTTACTAGCATCAAGGCTAGTATAAGCTTCTCATTATATATACTTTTTTACTTACTAGAAAAAATCATTATTTGAGTTTAAGAATATTAAAGAATAATAAAAGCTCATTTAAATCTTGAGGATATATTTTCCAATGCAGGTTGACATACAGAGTAGGTTGACATACAAAGATTAGTATAAATCATGCACATGAGATCAATCAATCCAAATTGGGATATTGTCCCATAAAATGTCTGTGGACACTTCATGCTAAATTAAACGTATGCAAAATTTTAATTTGGATTAAATAAAATTCTGCCAAAATCAAAAGAGAAAATGAAAGACGTGAACATACAATGACCAAACATAATCAACATCTATTTACAAATAATACGAATAAAGAACCCCACAGATAGAAAAAGATACTATTTCCAAATGTCCAAAGTTCAGTACAACTATGTACCTGACTAGCGGTGTGCCTCCCCCACAGTGGCATGGATTGATGATTCGACTGCCACCTCAACCGTGTAGCATCCTTGTGTCCAAGATCCACGTTTGACAATGGCTGCATATCTGACACACATGCAATCATGTTAATAAACCATTGATCTCAGGCAAACATTAACAAAATGACACTTGACTATCACAAAATGACACACACGCAATAATAGTAATATTTCAAATAATAAAAATGCTAGAGCTGTATAATACAATACAAAATATTAAAATGCAAATAAAATATCTCTTTACCATAAAACCCATTAAAAGATATGGGTAAAGGTTGAACGGTGAAAATGGAGTTTTTTTTCCATACTTTTATGTTGTGATAACCCAGTTTACCATGACATAAAGAAACATATCAATGTAGATGGTCATCACTTAGGATAGGATTTTAGCTTAGAAACATTCGAGCTTATACTCTTGAGCTTATACAATATGTCTAATCAATTGTAAAAAAACAGGTGGGCTTTCTGTCCAAGAGTAGCACACTCACTTCTGAGATGTGAGATGCTATATTGGGACTTCATGGTCTTTGTACTATTTTTGGTCTTTTATGCTATTTTACTATCCTTTCTTTCTTATTGTATCCAAAATGGGTCCACTCAATGCTAGCTTTTCTTTAGTATTGTATCTTTTATATTCTCTTTTGAATAAGCTCTCTATCATAGACTTATATATTACAATATTAAAAGATAAATAGAGAAAGTTCTTGATAAGAGGTAACTTGTTGACCTTTGTAACAAATTGGTCATGACTGATACCTATGAGCCAGCATCAAGAGGATGGAGAGAGATTTTATAAGTTAACATGGGTTATTATGGTTGTGCTACCAAAATTACTATATTTTGAAAGAAATTCTAGCTAGCCACAATATATCAGCATAGTGGAAGTGAAGACAATTAGGCAATACTTAATACATGTAGATATAACTCTTAATACTCAATTACAAAAACCAAGAAACATGATTTACAATTATTTGAAGAACAACCAAATAATTTTCAATTTCAAAGCAGCTATAGCTTTTGTCTACCAGTTGCCTAAGATTTTTTCAGGAAAATTAATGCAAATTAGGAATGTCAGGCAAACTCAAATCAATGCAAATTAGGCAAAAAATAATAGAGAAAAATTTAGAACTCTTTAGGCTTAAGAAGCCAAATTCAAATCAAATTAAATGCACAAGCCAAACTTAACTCAGATTAAATGCAGAAGCAATAAAAATTGAACTCAAATTTTAGAAATTACCTTAATGCGTTTCTAATCCTTTAACTCTAATTTCTATGCTTGATGGTGAGAGTTATAGGTGAGGGTTATAGTGAGAGTTGCAGGTGAGGGTTAGGTTAGGGTTTGGGTTGTGTTACGGTCTACTAGTAGAAAGAAGACAACTTGGAGAGAAGGCGCGTTGGAGAGGTTTCAGTGTACTGAACTTGGAGAAGAGACACGATGGAGAGGTGGCTATTGATCGGACTATTGGAGACAAAGTGTTTTGGAGACGTTACATTCAAAATTTGATTTTATTCTACATAGAACTCGATATTCACATTGCCGAGTTTTAAACTGTCTAGCTGGAATATTTTATTGCAGAAAAGCCATAGTGGCAATCCAGCGTGGTAAAAACAAGAAACCAACTTGGCCATAGTAAAATTGAGTTATATATAACCCAATTTTAGTATGATCGAGTTTCATGTAGAAATCAACTTTTATATAATCGAGTACTAAAACAGGGACAAGGACCTAAATAGTTTGAAAACAGGGACATTTTGCTGTTATTTTTGCAAAATAAGGGCAAATGCCCCATATCCTCGTGTTAGGGATATTGGGCTTTTGCCCTTATTCTGTGAAAATAACAGCAATATGCCCGTGCATTTGTGAAGAGCATTCATATTAAGGAATCTATAAAATATAGCTTTTAACAATTTAAAAATCAATTTTATCTATTTTAACAACTCACACCCAATATTACTCAACATCAAAGACGCTATTTTGACATTCATTTCATTAAAATAATAAAACACAACTTATTAAAATAAAATAAAAATTTTCCCACAAAAATTCACAACAACCAACCACCACCACCGTGGCAACCACAACCCACCGTAAAACAAAAACCCAAAAAAAAACCACCACCACAACCACTGTCATTAACAACCCACCACAAAACCCATTAAAAATAGAGCAACACAGCCAACCACAACAACCATCATTACAATCAAAAGCCACCTCCCAAAAAAAACCCAAACAATCCACCAAGAAATCCACCATTACAATTATTGCTGCCAAGAAAAACCCAATGACTCTTCAAGACCGAGACCCACCAAAAAAAACCCAAACCTCCGAGACCCACTGAGACAAACTTAGCAACCAACTGCCGCCGAGAAACCCAACAACTCAGAAAACACAACCGATACAAACATCACCAATACAAACATAACAACTCAAAACTCCAAAAAACACCACCGATACAAACACCACCAAATCTCAGCCACACAGTCACCATGACCCATGACCCACAGTGACCCACAACCCATCAAAAATCCTAATATCATATTCGATTATGAATATCCATAAAAAAATATTCTCTACAAAATACCAAAAACCCAAATATCAATACCAAAAAAACTCAAACCTCAAATCTGAAAATCAAGCTCGATTATGGAATGGAACCTTGAGCCCCACTGCCCTGAGCCCCGCCGCCTCGCCAAGTCCTCACTCTCTAAAGACGCCAACACTCCCAACTATAGCCTCGTCATGCCAGTGGCGGCTCTAGGATTTGTTTCTAGGAGGGGTCAATAAAAAGATACATCTTAGGTAAAAAATGAATATTATGGTCTAAATGGATTTCTTATTACAAATATTTCTATAGTATGTACTAGTAATAGAATAAAAATGAAATTATAGGTTCATTTGACATATTTTTTCTTAATATAATGAACATGTTAATTGTTGTTGTTAAGTGAATTTTAATTATTATTGCTTAAAATACTTTTATTTATTAGTTTATGACAATTATATGTTTACATTGTACTATCAATGTAAGATTTATACTATACACATTTACAAAAACTATACAATATTGTACACATTTGTTTAGAAACAATGTAAATATTACAATGATAGTACAGTGTAAACTATGAACTTTCCATTAGTTTATTTCAAATTTATTAAGATCTAAATGGGCTTTTTAAAACAATTTTAGATGAAAAAATAAATGTACTTTGTTGTTGGGCTTACTATTTCTCCCAGATTTTAGATAAATTTGGATTGTTGTTTTTTTTTTTTTTTTTTTTTTTTTTTTTTTTTTTTTTTTGGTATTAAGAAGATCAAAATATTGTTAAGATGATCATAATTAAACTTATTTCAAATGGGTTTTAAAAAAATTTAGAATCAGAGTGTTCAAATTTTTATTTAAAGGGTCAAATAAAAAAAATATTATATATATATATATATATATATAATTGCTAGCTTAGGGGGTTCATTTGAACCCCTTGAACTATACATGGCGCCGCCCATGCGCCGTGCTCCACCACATCTCTGAACCCTCCATTAACAAGACCCACCAAATCAAGCCATTGAGACAAAACAGCCAAGACACTAAGACCCACCAAATCGAACCCATGCAACCCACCAAATCAGACCCACATCACCATCGTGTCTCATGCCCTCACCCACCAATTCAAACCCACGAAACGCCAGAGCACAACCAAGAAACCACCATGAACAATCACAAGGCATAGGAGAGAGAGAAAAGAGAGAACAGAGAACATAGAAGTGAGAGAGGAGAGAGAAGATAAAAGAGAGTTGAGATTGAGATAAAAGAGATGTTGGGAATAAAACAATGATTTTTATGTTTACCTTCGTGCTACATTGAGCTGTTATTGATAACAGCTCATTGTGACATGAAGGTAAAATATAACTAAAAATTTTAGCTCTAGCAACTTTGTTGTAGGGCTTTATTTTGTGGTTGAGATGCTAAAATAACTTTTGAGTTATTTTAGCATCTTTATTGTGAGTGCTCAAGCAAGATTAAATTTTTTTAAATACTTGGTGTAAACTTTTGGTTTGCTCCCTCCAATAAGTACATATCACATCATTATATTATTAAAATATAAATATATCTAAGCACATAGGATAACATCTTAATAAATATTATATTTGAGGTTTAAGTAAAAGATTGATGTAGTGTTATTAGAGCATCTCCAGCAGCTTCTCCAAATTTTTGTACTGTTTGGAGAATGAACAGTGACATTTAACTTTTACCTACCCACTTTTTCAAATACACTTTCCAACAGATTCTCTATTCCATTCTCTATTTCATTTAAATATTATTTCTTCATTCTTTCTTTATTTTTTTTATCATCATTTATTCTTTCTATATTCATTCCCAACAATTATATTTTTCAATGGAAAGTGTTATATTCACAATATTTTTCGCAATACTTTCATAAGAATCACATCAAAATCTTATGTGAAAAATTGTTACTAGTTCTAATTTAAACCCACTGTTGAAGTTATATTTTTACTTACCAATATTAGCTAATAACAATATATTATTTAAAATTTATTATGAAATTATTGTGAAAATATTATGGTAGAATTTCTAAATTATCATTTCTTTTTTTTTATATATTATTTTTCATTTCTTTCTTTCTATTCTATCATCCATACGTTTCTCTTTTCTTTTTTTTTTCTTTTTTTTTTTCTCTTTATTTTTCTCCACCACACATGTATACCCATATATCCCATCCCCACCCTTTTTGTTTTCTCTACTTTCCACTTTCCAGAACCTCCCTCTGGCTTTCTTTCTTTCTCTAGTTCTCTTTCTCAACTTTTTTTTTTTTTTTTCATCTTCTTTCTCCAGTTCTCTTTCTGAACTTTTTTTTTTTCATTGTAATAAGAATCAGAGAAATAGGTAGAGAGAGAAAGAACAGATGGGTTAGATGGCTCCGCTCTGCCGCCGCCGCTCGTCGTCCTCTGCCGCTGCCGCTCGTCTTCCTCCCAACGCAGCCCTGATGGTAGATAGTTTGTTTCTTTTTTTTTTTTTCTTTTTTTAAAGCTTTTATTGTTATGGTTTGATTAATTTTAAGATTATGTTTTTGAGTTGTATTTTGATTATGCTCGAGTTTTTAGAGATGTTTGAGAGAAAGAATTGTTATGAATTTTTTTATTTTTTTCCATATTTGCTTGTTCTGATTCAATTTTATTTTAAGAATTGGATTTTGTTTTGTGTTTTGTGTTTGGATTCTGTGAGAAACAGAGAGAATGAGAGGAAAAAAAAAATCCGGAGGAGAGAGAAAGAATTGATATAATAGTAATTGAGATAATATTTTAAGCAGAAAAATAGGTTTGGAGTTGCTACAGTATTCTCTAAATTAAGAGAATCACTGTAGCAACTTCAAAAATAAATTTGGAGAATTTGGATGTTTGGAGAATCTGCTGGAGCATGAACAGTGCTGTTTGGTGGTCCAAATTTGGCTTTACATTAGCTGTTGGAGATGCTCTTAGATGTGTTAGAATATATTTAGTTTTAAGTAAAAAACTGATATGACAATCTTTTATTAAATGGTATAAAATATGAGTTTTATACTTCATCCTTACTAAATTCAAATTCTTTGTTAATAGATCATTTTATAAAACTTTTAATAGTACTTTCATAGAAATATAAAAAACTATCAAATAAATTAGTTAATTTTTTCTTTTTCCATAAAACGTTTTTGAAAATATTTTCTAAACTAATGTGCTTAGGGCATCTATTAACTTTTCACTTAATTTTTATAGCCTATTGATAAAACTTTGTGTTAAAGTACAAAAAACACCCTTAAATTTTATGGGTCTTTGGATTTTGCCTCACTACAAGAAACTTGAAAGTTCAAATATGTGTATAAACACCTTTGAACGTTTAGATCCCCAAATACAAAATAACCAATTCAAGCTTTATGACAAACAACTAGTGTGCGGAAAATGAACAAAAGCTATAAACAGAATTGGTAAACAATCTAAGCCAATTAAAAACACATCCACAGCAGAAAATAAAAGGCAAAGATAAAGGGAAGAGAGATGCAAACACAAGGACAACACACGATGTGTTATCGAAGAGGAAACCGAAGCCCTCGGCGTAAAACCTCTCCGCCGCCCTCCAAGCGGTCAATAATCCACTAGAAAATGTAGTTGGGATACATGAACAGCAATAGACCCTCCAAGCCTAATCTACCCGATGTACCTAAGCCCTCCAAGCTTCTTACTCCAACGAGGTTGCGTCGAACCTTTTTTCTTTTCTAGCTTACCGGATTCCGCTACTTGACCATAGCATCCGCCATCCTTGGCATCTTCCAATGCTTCCCAAAACTCCAAAAACACTCAACACTCTAAATGGGTGTGGGTAGTGTTTGGGTAGAAATCTCATCTCAATAGGTATGACAATGAGAGAGGGAATGAGAAGAGACTACAAAGATTTCTCTCTAAGAATGAGTAGCTCTCTCTAATTGGGTGGGTGTTTTGAAGAAACCTCTCTTAGGGTTTTTCTCTCTGAATGGCCACACATATCTTGTGGAAATGAGGGGTATTTATACTGGTGTGAGAATGGAATGCAAAGAGTCAGTTTTTCCAAAAACAGGGCTGGCTGGCGACTTGACCTCGCGACTTGACTGAGTTGCAAGTTCAAGCCGCGAGCTAACTTAATGGCCAGTCTGGATTTTTGTCGTGTAGTGCTCCAGGTGGCATGACTGTTCAGCTCCCCTGCATGCTCTGCACGTGAGCAACTTTTGGCGGCTTGCAAGCCGCGAGCCACCCGCGAGTCCTAGCCGCGAGTCTCTGCTTCACTGCACTGTCTTGAGTATTTTTTCACACTCTCTCACACACTACCCTTACATGATTCCCACCTAAATACAAGGTTTCTAAGTGCTGTATTACAAGCAAATTTGTCATGGAATAAAGCCCACACATGATTGATTAAATTCAACCTTACAAAACTTGATTTGATTTGACCCACATTTTTCAAGGGTTCACAAAACACCGTGGAAATAAATGCTAGTTAATGTGCCTAGCCTGATTTAAAGCAACCTTATTTCGTGGGTCACAAATTTTTAGAAGAATCCTTGAAATAAACTACTCCATACAATCGATATTTTAAAGAAAAGCGGGCAGTTTTTGCTCTCCTGCATGAGCTGGCTTCAAATAACTATACCTTCGTGTGCTTTGTATTGCGAATGTGCTATTAGTAATGTCTTTGATTGTGTTTGCAATGCCTTGTTCATGTGGAGGTTCAAACCATTTTTGCAAAAAGAACCTGCGGGGCTTGAAGGCCATTCGCTTGATTGATCATAAAGGACTAAGAGGCATTGGGAGAGGAACAATAACTTACTGCTTGTGTTATAATAGTAAGAATTCATATTGCACTAGGAATTTAAAAAATACAATATCTATCATGTCTATTGTAGTATATAATGTACAACTCAGGTTTCTCACTCTACCATATTGCACTGGTGATTTGCGCTGAATGAAGTCCTGTTTAATTCATTTGAGTCAATCCATTGGTTTCCAGACAGGAGCATCCAAGCTTGTACAAACCCTCTAGCCTCAAGCACATGGAGGAGGTACTACTTAGTTGGAACCAAATCTATTTCTCATTAAGGATCAGCTGTAACATAGGTTTCCCCAATGGATACATTGATTTCTCATTAAGGAGACAACTCAAATCGGAAAATACAGTTACGTAAGCTATTTCAGTGCAAGTAAATTCATATGCATTCTGTTTCTCTTTATAAGTTATTGTGCATGTTTTCTTAAGTTATGGGTTTAATATTGAATTATTGATCCCTGTTTTTTTTTTTTTTTTTTTTTTTTTTTTTTTTCATGTGTGAGCGGGTGGATGGAATGTGCACTCTATATAATGAGCCTGTTATAGATATCTCATATGAATGAAATACATTAATGTATTTTGTTGTATCCTATCTAACACTTACTTTTGCTGATCGCTAATCTGTAAAGTTACACAAGATAATAAAATTTACAGATGCATTCTACTTTGTTTAGTTATATAGATAACTAATCTGTAAAGTTACACAAGATAATAAAATTTAAAAGAAGATTAATTTTAACATATATTTCCTCCCTTTTGCTATAAAAAATAATCAACTCTCCTTTTGAGTTATAGTTACCAGTTGAGAAAATTATGAAGTATATGCAATTTTTTTTTAGCTTAATTTATCTGGTTATTTTCATTTCCCTAGCATATAATTTGTTTTGACCTATTTTTGCTAGAAATTGGCTGTAATTTGTACATCCCCCCCCCCCTCCCCCCACACCAAATGATGGGTTATGTATAATTTTTGTTATTCTGACATTAATTCACATTCCATGTCAGCTGCCACAGCAGGAGAATTCATGCGATTGTGGTCTATTTCTGCTCGACTATCTGGAGCTCTTCCTAGCAGAAACTCCTGTTAATTTCAGTCCATTCAAAATAATCAAGTCCTCCAAGTTTGTAAGTAGACTGCTTAATTGTCACTTTTCATCTTGCGTCATGAATATTTTAATATGTTTTCCCATTTTAGTTCCTTGAATTTTGAGTGTGGCATGTAAAGTATTGAAATTGATTGCATGAAATCCTGACATACTTAGTGGAACCCTTTATTACAAGTGTTTTGATTGTGGTGTAAGCTTTATAATTTGTTTCAATTGCAATTTTTAGCTTATATTACACGTCAATTTGAATTTAAGCCAATCTGTTTTGATGTTTCGTTTTCCTTTTTCCCCTTATTTAAATCTTCTCTATTTTTGCCCCCCCCCCCCCCCCCCCCACCCTTTTTTTTTTCCATCTCCCCTTCTGTTTGCTTGTGTTGTGTGGACTGTGTTTTACACTATAACCTATTGATTATGCTCTTTCATTTATTTGATTCTTTAGATGTTATTCATGCCTAATTACACTTGTCTTTCCCCAGCTTGATGTGAATTGGTTTCCACCTGCTGAGGCTTCTCTGAAGCGTACTCTTATCCAGAAGCTAATATTTGTACTCCTAAAAATCGTTCTCCGGAAGTCTTGTCAGCTGCTTGCAGTGACGAAGATGGGCCCTCTGAATTTCCTGAGAATAATAAGAGTGAAACTGGTGTGGAGTTTCTTTCTCAGAGATGCAGTCCTGCAATAGCTCCCCAGGGCAATTTATCTAGTTCCCAGGCTGGCCAGGGGATTGAAATGACTGTTTTATCAGTATCTTCGATCAGTTCTCAATGTGTCAATGACACAGGCTTGGTTCTCAAAGAGTTTCTTGAGTCAGGAGCAACTGCAGGATCATTACTTGGACGGTTACCATCTTTTGACCATCCATCATCTTATTACCATCTCAATGGTCCAACAGAGGTATTAACTTTTCTTCCTTTTTTCATTAAGAATCTCTCAGTTTTATTTTTATTTTTTCAGTTGTAAGAAATTAAGAATATTAACTAAGGATGCCAATTGATCAAAACAACTGGTTCTATTTAAGGAAGTCTTTTATTCCACTTTGTGCTACTTCAGTGTTTCTGGATGTTGCTTGCTAACACTTTCTGTTTGTGTGAGTGTTACAAGCTATTCTTTTTCAAGGAAGAAGTTTATTAAATTTCGTGCAGCTTCAGTGTTTCTGAATGTCGCTTTCTAACAATTTTCTTGTGTCTCTGTATTATTTGCCAATTCCCTCTCATATCATTGAGTTTGAAAGAAGCAGTGTTTGGTGATAACATGAAACTGATTTAGAATTTTGTTTTCTCCCTTTGGCTTGTTAATGCATTGGAAATAATTTCTCCCTGCCAATTTCTGGGTTAGACTAACCTATGAAATAAACCTAACGGATATTCCTGTCTCATTTCGTTTGTTCATTCCTTCAAATCTTTTTTCTCAATAAACTAAAAAAAAAACACCTGTAAATCTTAACTATTTAAGGGAACAACATTTATTGCTTTCACATGCAAATAAAAATCCATTGCTTTTAGCTACTCAATTTGAGATCCAGCAGTTGAATCTCAAGGCTGCACTATAGATCCTACGCAATGCAATTGGAAAAACTCCTACAGATAAGGTAATTTACTAGTTGAGTTTAAGTATGTACTATATCATATTTTTCTGGAATGGAAGAATGCACCACCAAAATTAGTTTTGAGGGAGTTCTAGAGTGTCTAGATTAGATTATGAGAATGTATTATCATAGTGATGAAATAACAATTCCTTCAAACCTTTGGGGCACAAGCAACAAAAACTATTGGAGGCATGCCGTGTCATAAATTTTGGAAAATTGTCATTTTTCCTTTTTATCAATGTAAATCTAAAATTTACTCTGCGTTTTATGGCCAGCCAAAGGTTATTCCATCTACAAAAAAGACCCCCTTTGAATGTCACACCTTCCCTACTAGAGAATGAGTTCAAGAAGTTTAATACAATGTTTGAATTTTCTGCCTCTTGATGTCAATTTTATTTCGAATCATGCTTCAGAATTTTCTGCGTCTTGGTTCAAGCTTGCCAAACAGTGTAAGATAAGTTTTGGTGGTATTCCACTTGAATGGAACACATAATAGTCCCAATTTTCCTATAGTATGTGTCAATTCTCTGTGCTCCTCCTCCCTTCCTTATTGAATTAGAATTTTTTTTTTTTCTAGGATTTACTTTCAGCAGTTCATCAGTATTTTTTAACTTAAGTTTGTGTTTGGATAGATTTGAATTGCATAATTCCTTATGTGATACTAAGAGTCAATATTTGAAGTAGTCCTTAATGTTCTATTGTATTATATAACGCTACAATAAACATGACAAATTTATTGAGCTCTGCTTTGATCAGTCTGGATGGAGTATGGGTGAGTTCAGTTGGGATGTCAAGTATGCCGGGGTTTAGACACTTGTGGTCAAGGTAATAATTCATGAACTGAACTATGCTACTTAATTTTCTTTTTAGAAATATATTACATTTTGAAAATCATAAGTCAATATGGACTTCATTGTATGGCAATTTTTCAATCAAACACCTCAACCATTTAACAAGTGCATGATTAATTGGTTTGTCTATTTCCTTGCAGTTCTTAATGCAAGGGAAAGTTGGTGGCTATGCATTAGTCTTTGAGAAGTACTAGGAGAAGGCAAAATCCTTTATGTGAGATCCTTTAAACATTAGTACATCAGGTTGTTTTGCATTGAAATAGAATAATATTAAGATTATGATTTTGATCATGCATGGTTCTTGTACTGATTCATTTCTCTTCTTCTTCTTCTTCTTCTTCTTCCTCCTTTTTTTTTTCTCATTTATCTAGATAAAATTCTAAGTTCCTTTATGTTAATGTGAAAATGTCTACATAAACTTCAAGAATGAAGAATTTAGTAACTTGGAAAGCTAATTGAATTTATTTTCATATTTGTGTTTTTGTATAATATAAATTTTTTAATATGTGGTTCTTTAAAGTCTATGTGCATGGTTGTGGGTTTTTATTTATTTATTTTTCTTAAAACGAGAAAAATCTTATTTTGAGGGTCGGGAGACCCTAAAAAAAAAAAGGTTATTGTTCTTTTATCCCTTTTAATTTTTTCAAAGGTTGCCAACCTTTGATAAAGATAAAAACATTTGTTTCGAGGGTCATGTAGGCTGTTGAAATTTCAATGTCAAGGGTCACAAAGGCCGTAGAAATTTCCGTTTTGAGAGACTTTGTTTCAAAGGTCATCAAGGGTTAGGTAAACCCTCAAAATAATATCTTTTGAGGCTTTTAATAATTTTTTCAAGGGTTTTGACCCTAAAAAAAATCAACTTTGTTGTAGCTCCCAATATTTCAAAATGTTGATCTGCGTTCTTAACATTGTGAGCCATTTTGATTGATAGTTATCTATATATATATATATATATATATAACCGAAACTTTTGAAACTTCTACAATTTTCCACATCAACACAATATTAAAAAAAATAATAATAATAAAACTTTTCTAAACCCTAAACCCTGATGCTCTGCTTCTCTATATTAAATAAAAAAACGACTAGAGAGAGAGAGATATAAAGAATAGAGAGCATTTGTGACCATGAAACACAGAGAGAGAAATCTGATAAGATGTAGAGAGTGTTGGAGAGAGAAACCTGAGGGAGGCCTCTTCACTACTGTTAGACCGATGTCCCTCCATCTTCCAATTCCACACAGTTGTCGGTAAGTTTTATTTTCTTAAAAACTTAAGGATGGTGCTAGGGATGGATGCTCAAATTCTACCTGAATTGTTATTAGGATTTTTTAGTTTTTGGGTTTTGTTTCTGTGCTCTCATGAGTTTCAATTTCACGTTTTGTTCTATTCTATTTTGTTTTTTTATTTTTATTTATTTGGCTTGATATCTGGGTTATTAGACAAGAAGAGAAGGTAGTGGAGCAAACACAGGCCACGAAGGGAAAAGATATTTCAAATCCACAATGTTTCTACTCTCTTTGTCTCTCTGAATCTTTCTATTATTTGCCTTTTGTTTTTCGGTTTTTGATCTTAGTTTCATATTCTAGAGTTTTTAGGTTTATTGTGCTTATGCGATCAAAATTTGGGCAATCTTGATTGATTTATGATCTGGGTTTGCTTTCATTTGATTAAAAAATGGGAAATTTCGTTGTTTTTTTTGGGCAATCTGGGTTTTATATCTATGACTTATTATTTGATTTTTGTTTTCCTCTTCCTGTTTTGGTTTTTTTAGTCAAAGATATATTTACTAATTTCAATTTTCGCATAATTTTCAATTGTTTCTAAGGGATTTTGTGTTTTTGTTTAGCCTAACTTTATAATCTACTTGATAATTTAATGTGCTTTTGATTTTAATCTTATCAGGGGGTTTCTCTACTTGAAAAAAGGGTCAAAATTAATGAAGATTTGATTGGTTGGTTTATAATCTAGGCTGACTTTATAATCTACTTGATAATTTAATTTGCTTTTGATTTTAATCCTATCAGGGAGTTACTCTACTTGAAAAAAGGGTCAAAATTAATGAAGATTTGGTTGGTTGGTTTATAATCTGGGCGATTTGGGTTTGAAAGTTTAAATATGTGTATAAACACCCTTGAAGGTTTAGACCCCCAAATTACAACTTAACCAATTCAAGCATTATGTCAAACAACTAATGTGCAGAAAATTAACATAAACTATAATATGGAATTGGTAAAACTATCTAAGCCAAATTAAAATCACAACCCACAGCAGATAATAAAAAGGCAAAGATAAAGGGAAGAGAGATGCAAACACAAGGACAACACACGATGTGTTATCGAAGAGGAAACCGAAGCCCTCGGCGTAAAACCTCTCCGCCGCCCTCCAAGCGGTAAACAATCCACTAGAAAATATAGTTGGGATGCATGGACAGCAATAGACCCTCCAAGCCTAATCTACCCAGTGCACCTAAGCCCTCCAAGCTTCTTGCTCCAACGAGGTTGCGCCGAACCTTTTTCTTTTCTAGCTTCCTGGATTCCGCTACTAGACCGTAGCATCAACCAATGAAGATTGTTTCCTTCCTAACTGCTTCCCAGAAATCCAAATAGCTCTCTCACAGTAATGAAAATGGTGAGAACAAGGTTTGGTAAAATGCCTCTCAAGGATTTGACAATGGAGAGGAAGAGAGTTGAGGAATTTGAAGAGACTCTAATGTATAGATTATGGGTGAATCAATCTTGTTTTTCTTTAGGGTTTCTCTCTCAAAATTCTCTCTGGAAGCTCTCTTACATTTGTAGGTAAAAGGGGTATTTATACTGGAGTGGGAGAGTGAAAGTTCAAATTATGTGTATAAAAACACCCTTGAATGTTTAGACCCCCAAATACAAAATAACCAATTCAAGCTTTATGACAAACAACAAGTGTGAGGAAAATGAACATAAGCTATGAATAGAATTGGAAATCAATCTAAGCCAATTATAAATCACATCCACAGCAGAAAATAAAAGGCAAAGATAAAGGGAAGAGAGATGCAAACACAAGGACAACACACGATGTGTTATCGAAGAGGAAACCGAAGCCCTCGGCGTAAAACCTCTCCGCCGCCCTCCAAGCGGTCAATAATCCACTAGAAAATGTAGTTGGGATACATAAACAGCAATAGACCCTCCAAGCCTAATCTACCCGATGTACCTAAGCCCTCCAAGCTTCTTGCTCCAACGAGGTTGCATCGAACCTTTTTCTTTTCTAGCTTACTGGATTCCGCTACTAGACCATAGCATCCGCCATCCTTGGCATCCTCCAATGCTTCCCAAAGCTCCAAAAACACTCAACACTTTAAATGGGTGTGGGTAGTGTTTGGATAGAAATCTCCTCTCAATAGATATGACAATGAGAGAGGGAATGAGAAGAAACTACAAAGATTTCTCTCTAAGAATGAGTAGCTCTCTCTAATTGGGTGGGTGTTTTGAAGAAACCTCTCTTAGGGTTTTTCTTTCTGAATAGCCACACATATCTTGTGGGAATGAGGGATATTTATACTGGTGTGAGAATGGAATACGAAGAGTCAGTTTTTCCAAAAACAGGGCTGGCTGGCGACTTGACCTCGCAACTTGACTGAGTCGCGAGTTCAAGTCGCGAGCTAACTGAGTGGCCAGTCTGGATTTTTGTCTTGTAGTGCTCCAGCTGGCATGACTGTTCAGCTCCCTTGCACGCTCTACACGTGTGCAACTTTTGGCGGCTTGCAAGCCACGAGCCACCCGCGAGTCCTAACCGCGAGTCTCTGCTTCACTGCACTGTCTTGAGCATTTCTTTACACTCTCTCACACACTACCCTTACATGATTCCCACCTAAATACAGGGTTTCTAAGTGCTGTATTACAAGCAAATTTGTCATGGAATAAAGCCAACACATGGTTGATTAAATTCAACCTTACAATCTCCCCCTTTGGCTATTCCGTGACAAAACACCCTAAAACAGACTCTAGACTTAAACGTGAGTTTGGGAACAATGGCAAAACTCACTCACACCTAAATCTAGAAGCTGTGCAGCTCTTGAATCATATGAACATGAATCTCCTGAAACACAACAATACACCATGATCATTGTAAGCAGAATATCATAAAATACATATGAAACAGGCAATATGTGATCAAGCAAAGATGGAGTTAAGAAACAAACCATGGCTTGATCAACCAAGTGAACACCACAAGGTAGTGATCACAGTGCTCATTCACACTTGGAATGAACACAAGGACATACAAGTTAACAAGCACAAGGCAAGATACTTGTATGCTCAACACTCAACCAATGCATAGTACACAAGGTATATGCATCTAGGAACAATCCTACAAGGGCACAAGAGTGACAGTACATAAATCAAAAAGCAAGACATTTAGATTGAAGTACTGATTTCAACATAGCATAAAAGGCTGCATTAAGCAAAGTACAAACCATAAAGCCTACAGATTATGCATAAAAACATTAACCCTAAAAGCTTACATAAGCACATGGGTACAAATCACATTATATTGAATAAAAACTTAAACAATATAAACTAAAAGTTTCTCCCCTTCAAAATGATGAGAAGCTGTGATGCACTAGGAACATATATACTTGTAACCTGAAACACTTGCACAAAATACATTAGACCCTCAAGGTAAAGCAAGTAATAAAATGACAAGTATAATGTAACAAGTAAATTGCGATCAAGTAAACATGATGTGAAACATGTGAGCAACTTGATCATACACCAAAACAGTCATATAGAAATGACTACAATGATTGCATAGTAAAGCAATTGATCATCCGAACATGCATTCAATGAAGCACAATAGCATAGGGATATATGCATGTCCAAAGCACAAACATGATGCAATGAGAACAACAAAGCATAACTCAAAGCACCATAAAGCCAACAAGAAAACAAACAGAACAAAGTTTTCTTATGATCTCAATGCCTTCTCCCCCTTGGTATATGCATCTCCCTTATGGAATATCTCTCCCCCTACAAATGTGCATGAGAAATAGAATTTCTCCCCCAAAGGATGTGCACAAGAGTCATATAGAAATGACAAAACACTCCGGTATACTCTCTAGAGTATACTCTCCCCCTTTTTGTCAGGAATAAACAAAGGGTCAAGAAGAAACGAAGGCAAGAGATGAAGGAACGAACAATGATAATGATGCATGAGGGGTGGGAGATGAATGAGAAAATGAAGCTCAAATCAAAGACAAAGTAAAATGCTACAGAGCATAAGGTAGACATGACATGCTAGGATGAAGAAGCAAGGTCAAGACCAATGCATGACAAGGGTAGCAAAGATGTGTGCAAGAGGTGGCTAAGTGCAATGCATGACCAATGCATGAAAAATGCACATGTGGGGTAAGGTGTGTTAAATACACAACCAATGAACCAAACATGTTCCTAATGAGTAAACATGAGAAACCCCAAAGTTTGGTACTCATCAAAGTCCAAACAAGCGAGAAAATGTCTAAGAGGCATTTTATCAAACACCTAGCATGCACACTATGAACAATAATGTGAAACAATGCATGAACATCACGAAATCCATCCTTAATACATGTTCTATCTGCCACAAGGGGCCAACATCCAATGTAAATCAGCAAAAGAAACCAAACCCATGAAGAAATTTGACAAAAATTAAATTTTCCCAACCCCTATGATGAAAATCCCAACCAAGAGCATAAAACTCTCCAAAACATAATCTAAGGATCAAAATTAATGAAAAGAGTTTATAATTATCTTAGAAATGTTAATGGAATGAAAAATCATTCAAATTGGTTGGGTTTTGATGTAAAAATATTGAAAGAGGGGTTTTAGAGAGGATGGGAGAGGTTTAAAACAAGTTTCCCTTAAAAAGCCCTTTAAAAAGCTGTTTCTGGGCGATTCGCGACTGGACGAGTCACGAGGTTCAGTCGCGAAAATTTTCGCGAGTCGCGAGAAAGCCGCGAGTCGCGAGGTTCAGTCGCGAAAACTTTCGCGAGTCGCGAGTGACTCGCGAGAAAGCCGCGAGTGAGCCACCAAAAGCTTCTGGATGAACTCGCGACTGGGGTTTCGCGACTGGCAAGTCGCCAGCTGAGCCGCGAAAAACTCTGACACCTATTTTTCAATACAGAACATGTTTAAACATTGAAAAGCAAAGTAAGCACTAAACAAAAACACAAAAAGTGATAAAAATCACTTCCAAAAACATATAAAATGATCAAAAATCTTTTTGGATTAATCCATATAAGATTGAGTGCACACACATCACATTTAGACAAGTACAATCTAACAAATGAATAAGACATTCATTGAACATTAGGCAAGTGTGTTGTGTGTGTATCAAATGTGGAATAGTCCTTAGTCTAGAGTGAAGCTTCAATGATCAATTCAATCAAGTCATACACAATTAGTACTAAGTCAAGTGGTCTATCTCAATTATAGAAATGAACATATATGACCTCCCACAAGAAAATGATTACATAAGATTGAAACTTTTCATTTGGCTTCTTACAATTCATATCATTTGATAATTTTGAATCAATACAACTCATTTTGAGCAAAACATCTCATTTTTGAGATTGACGCCTGAAATTTTTTGATATTTCAATTTGATGAACAAGCCTTTGGCTTTTTGGGCATCATACATTTTCATATAAGTCACTTTCCCTTTTTCCTAGTCGAATACTAGTATGTGCGATGGCTTTTGCAGCTCATTATCTCTTTTCATTTTGAGATTTACATTTATTGAGCTCTTTAAGCAATAAAAATAAAAGAGTGGGAAGAGATATAAGCACAAGTCTACGCATGTATCAAAACCAACATGACTATTGACTAATCATTCATGACAAGCTTGAAGATCGATTTACAACAATCACACAAAGATGTCAAGATTTTTCTCACAAAGATATAAGTGCAAAAATAACAAGCTAAGCTCGTAAATGCACAAAGCCATTTGTACAAAGGTACAAGGCCAAACTCACATGTGATATGTGCTCAAACATATACGATCAAACTTTTTGAATTTTTCACTTTTTATGTGGTTTTGGATTTTTTTACTCACACAAAACTGAAATATAAAAGTAAGATAAAAAACAAAACAATGCATATAAATAAATGCAAGATGCACAAAATGCATGAAGATATGACATTTAATGCATGAAGGGTCCTACAAAGATCGAAAGAATAAGATCAAGGACCAAAAGAACAAAAGCTCAACCATAGGAACCCTTCCTCATCCAAACGGAATGGTTGTTTGGAATGAGTGTCTCATGGGAAGTGAGACAAGGGTTGGAAGAATGAGAACCGGAGATGCACATAGACAAGGAGGTAAGAGCATTAACCACTTTCTTCAACAACTTACCATTTTCCATCCAATTCGGTTTAGCTTTCAAAGCACAATTTCCAAAAAGCTCAAGTTTCTCTTTTCTTTTGATTCTCTTAAGAGCTTGAAACTTAGAGCAATGAGGTCTTAGATGACCAAATGCACCACAATGGTGACAAATAATGTGTTTAGGTCCACTAGGCTTTTTGGGAAGGGATCTAGCAACATGGTTTTGTTCCCTCTTCAACTTATGACATTGAGGTCTTATATGATCAATCACACCGCAATGGTGGCAAGTTGGAACAAACTTAGATCCATTCAAAACCTTAGGTTGAGACCTAAACGAAGGCTTTGACTTAGCAGCCTTGCTCTCCACCTTTTGATTTCTTTTATGTGGAGGAATGTACACCGATTTGTCCTTTAAGGTAGAACTCACACTAGACACAAAATCAGGTACCACAACATGATTGCAACAAATATTTTCATCTTTTTTAACAATAGGTTCAGCAATCAAACACTTGGCATGCATCTTAAGAGATTCATTTTCACATTTAATATCATCAACAAGTTTGTTAGACAAAACAAGTTTAGCATCCAAGTCCATATTCAAACATTCAAACTCTTTCAGCTTTTCAAGAGAAATTTCAACAAGTTTTTTATATTTCTCAACCAATTTGTTGGATTCATTGAGCTTAGCAATCAAATCATCCTTTTCACAAAATAACTTGCTCAAATTCTTTTGAAACTTCTTAGCATTTTTCTTCAAGAGTTTGTCATCAACACCCATAGATTCAAATAACATGTCATCACACTTATGAGGATTAACACTCATAGAGGCATTTTCACAAACACATGGCATGTTACATTCATCACCAACCAAATCATACAAAGAGGCATACAAAGCACAATCCATGGCAAATAAACACAAGGGATCAAGGATCACACTTAGGTATTTAAACCACAACAAGTGTACCCGCTCTGATACCAATTGAAAGTTCAAATTATGTGTATAAAAACACCCTTGAACATTTAGACCCCCAAATACAAAATAACCAATTCAAGCTTTATGACAAACAACAAGTGTGCGGAAAATGAACATAAGCTATGAACAGAATTGGAAATCAATCTAAGCCAATTATAAATCACATCCACAGCAGAAAATAAAAGGCAAAGATAAAGGGAAGAGAGATGCAAACACAAGGACAACACACAATGTGTGATCGAAGAGGAAACCGAAGCCCTCGGCGTAAAACCTCTCCGCCGCCCTCCAAGCGGTCAATAATCCACTAGAAAATGTAGTTGGGATACATAAACAACAATAGACCCTCCAAGCCTAATCTACCCGATGTACCTAAGCCCTCCAAGCTTCTTGCTCCAACGAGGTTGCGCTGAACCTTTTTCTTTTCTAGCTTACCGGATTCCGCTACTAGACCATAGCATCCGCCATCCTTGGCATCCTCCAATGCTTCTCAAAGCTCCAAAAACACTCAACACTCTAAATGGGTGTGGGTAGTGTTTGGATAGAAATCTCCTCTCAATAGGTATGACAATGAAAGAGGGAATGAGAAGAGACTACAAAGATTTCTCTCTAAGAATGAGTAGCTCTCTCTAATTAGGTGGGTGTTTTGAAGAAACCTCTCTTAGGGTTTTTCTTTCTGAATAGCCACACATATCTTGTGGGAATGAGGGATATTTATACTGGTGTGAGAATGGAATACGAAGAGTCAGTTTTTCCAAAAATAGGGCTGGCTGGCGACTTGACCTCGCGACTTGACTGAGTCGCGAGTTCAAGTCGCGAGCTAACTGAGTGGCCAGTCTGGATTTTTGTCTTGTAGTGCTCCAGCTGGCATGACTGTTCAGCTCCCTTGCACGCTCTGCACGTGTGCAACTTTTGGCGGCTTGCAAGCCGCGAGCCACCCGCGAGTCCTAGCCGCGAGTCTCTGCTTCACTGCACTGTCTTGAGCATTTCTTCACACTCTCTCACACACTACCCTTACATGATTCCCACCTAAATACAGGGTTTCTAAGTGCTGTATTACAAGCAAATTTGTCATGGAATAAAGCCAACACATGGTTGATTAAATTCAACCTTACAGAGAGGAATGTGAAACGTCAGAATTTACAAAATAGGGGTGGCTCGCGGCTTGACCTCACGGCTTGACTAAGTCGCGAGATCCAGTCGCGAGATAACCGTATGGCCAGTTGTCCTGTTTTGTCCTGTAGTGCTCCAGCTAGCATGACTGTTCACCTTCCGGCATGCTTGGCACGTGTGCTGCGTTTGCGGCTTGCAGACGCGAGTCACTCGCGAGGCCAAGCCGCGAGTCTTTATTTTCTTGCACACTCTTGAGCAAACTTCACTCTATCTCACTCACTACCCTTACAACAAACCCACCTAAATACAGGGTTACTAAATGCTGAAATACAAGCAAATTTGGCACGGAATAAAGCCAATTAGATGGTTGAATAAATTCAACCTTACAATGTCCCCCTTTGGCTATTCCGTGACAAAACCCTAAAACAGACTCTAGACTTAACACGTGTGTTGGGAACAGTTGAACAAAACTCACTCACACCTACCTCTAGAAGCTGTGAAGCACTTGAATCATATGAACATAATACTCCTGAAACACAACAATACACCATGATCATTATAAGCAGAAAATCGTGAAATGCATATGAAACAGACAATATGTGATCAAGTAAAGATGGAGTTAAGAAACAAACCATGGCTTGATCAACCAAGTAATCACTACAAGGTAGTAACCACAATGGTCATTCACACTTGGAATGAACACAAGGACATACAAGCTAACAAGCACAAGGCAAGATGTTTGTATGCTCAACACTCAACCAATGCATAATACACAAAGTATATGCATCTAGGAACAATCCTACAAGGGCACAAGAGTGACAGTACATAAATCAAAATGCAAGACATTTAGATATAAGTACTGATTTCAACATAGCATAAAAGGCTGCATTAAGCAAGGTACAAACCATAAAGCCTACAGATTATGCATAAAAACATTAACCCTAAAAGCTTACAAAAGCACATGGGTACAAACACCAAATATCCTGAATAACATCAACAAAATATATAAAAGATTAAACCAAGAGTATAAGTAATGAGTTGGAAACAAATATACACAAAAACCATAGTGTATCAAACCTATATAAACATTAAAATAGTCCAAAAACATAAACCTATAAGTTTAGAGGATAAGACTAAAGACAAAAGTAAGTATGACAAAAGTATGTGTGTACTCCCCCTATCACTATGCACACTTCCCTTTGAACTTTCTCCCCCTTACTGAATGCTCTCCCCCTTTTTGGCACGAATAGCTAAAAGTTGTCGTCCAACTTTTGTTGAATAGCGTCTAGCTGATTCTCCATAGTCTCGAGACGTATTTGAACATGGTTGTTTGTGGAGTAGAGAAGTGTCACAATCTCATCAATGCGTTTCTGAATATGCTCAAGTAAACTGCCCACTCTATCAGTATGAGGAGCAGTCTGTGCTTGCGGAATACTAGCTTGTGGAACTTCAGGAACAGCATGCGAAGTAGATGTGGTATGTGCAGGTGTCTCTGACTCAGGGGCAGATGGAGTAACCAGAGAGATGTGAGCACTCCTTGGTGTTTTAGAGGAGTGACTTCTGCTAGCTTGAAGAGTGTACATGGAAATAAGACGCTGACGGGTCAGCATTTTTCCATCTGTGGGAGGAATGATGCCTTCACGAAGAATGAGCTTTATGATGAGACTGCAAAATGGAATAATTTCTCTAGCTGCAGTTCGAACCACGGTCTTCCTCAAGGTGTAATAGATGTGAGCACATATATCAATGGGGACTTTTGTAATAAGATCACAAAGGAATAGAGCTCTCCCAAGATTGATGAATGTAGTGTTGGACAGTGGGTAGAGATTAGTGAACATGATCAACTTCAGTGTGGTCAGCTCTGGTGCAAACTTTGCAATGCTGATGGATGTTCCTGTATTGGATACTTCATGATCAAATCCTAGGATTTGTAGAATTTCTTGAATCTCTGGAGTTCGATCATCGTACGGAGTTAGATCCACATTCTGAGGTCTAGTGATGCCTAGAAGATCTGCGATGGAGTTTAGGGAAATGCCAAACTCTTTTCCTCTGACCCAGAAAATAAGTTCAGCTCCAAGATCAGTTGCATTGGAGAAGCATTCTTTGACCAGTTCATCCATTGGATCGTCAAAGTTCCCAAACAAGTTTGCCCAATCTCGTTGCTCAAAGATTCGAGGGATAAACGTGGTCCCTAAGGTGTTAAACTCCACCACCTGTTCCACTATAGGAGTTGACTTGTCAAAGATGTTTGAGTAGATGTGTGAGGTAAGCGGAGTTCTGAACCTCTCCTCATTGGGGTCTTGAGATGCCTGTGATGATAGTCAAGTCCTTTTAGTAACTGGTGTCACTAGATCGTCAGCAACAATGTCTTTAACCTTGGAAGATCGACGAGACATCTGCAAGAGAATAGACCCATAGCAAAGAACCAACAACAGTACCACACAAGATAAATATCAACATGATTCGATGCAAATAGAAGTGAAAAACAGAGATTTCAATACACAAATACAGACTGAAGATAGTGCAGACCCAACCAAACTTCCATCAAAACTAAGGTGCACAATATGACAGGTGCAGCAAAATGGAGATAGTGCAAAAAGGCATAGAGAGACAAATTCAAACAGAATTGTCAATGAGACAGTTTACCATGACCATGATATGCAAACAAAGACAGCATTCGAACATTAAGAACGGATATTATAAAACATACCACATAAGATATAAACATGGGAAAAAATTTCAAAATGAAGGATCAGAGCACCCAAACTACAACTTAACCAATTCAAGCATTATGTCAAACAACTAGTGTGCGGAAAATTAACATAAGCTATAATATGGAATTGGTAAAACTATCTAAGCCAAATTAAAATCACAACCCACAGCAGATAATAAAAAGGCAAAGATAAAGAGGAAGGAAGATGCAAACACAAAGACAACACGCGATGTGTTATCGAAGAGGAAACCGAAGCCCTCGGCGTAAAACCTATCCGCCACCCTCCAAGCGGTAAACAATCCACTAGAAAATATAGTTGGGATACATGGACAGCAATAGACCCTCCAAGCTTCTTGCTCCAACGAGGTTGCGCCGAACCTTTTTCTTTTCTAGCTTCCCGGATTCCGCTACTAGACCGTAGCATCAACCAATGAAGACTGGTTCCTTCCTAATTGCTTCCCAGAAATCCAAACAGCTCTCTCACAGTAATGAAAATGGTGAGAACAAGGTTTGGTATAATGCCTCTCAAGGATTTGACAATGGAGAGGAAGAGAGTTGAGGAATTTGAAGAAACTCTAATGTATAGATTGTGGGTGAATCAATCTTGTTTTTCTTTAGGGTTTCTCTCTCAAAATTCTCTCTGGAAGCTCTCTTACATTTGTGGGTAAAAGGGGTATTTATACTGGAGTGGGAGAGGAATGTGAAACGTCAGGATTTACAAAACAGGGGTGGCTCGCGGCTTGACCTCGCGACTTGACTAAGTCGCGAGATCTAGTCGCGAAATAACCGTATGGCCAGTTATCCTGTTTTGTCCTGTAGTGCTCCAGCTAGCATGACTGTTCACCTTCCGGTATGCTTGGCACGTGTGCTGCGTTTGGCGGCTTGCAGCCGCGAGTCACCTGCGAGGCCAAGCCGCGAGTCTCTGTTTTCTTGCACACTCTTGAGCAAACTTCACTCTATCTCACTCGCTACCCTTACAACAAACCCATCTAAATACAGGGTTACTAAATGCTGAAATACAAGCAAATTTGGCACGGAATAAAGCCAATTAGATGGTTGAATAAATTCAACCTTACAGGGTTTTATATCTATGAATCATTATCTGATTTCTATTTTACTCCTCCATGATTTGATTGTTTTAGTCAAAGTTGTATCACTTAATTTGTGAAGTCCTTGCTTTTTATGAATACAGGTATATGATGCTTAGTGCTTCCTCTAACTTTATAGAGCCTACATATAATCCATTCACCAACTGAAAACTTCTCCTAACTTGTGTGAAATCCACCTATTAGGGGCTTGAGTGAGTTTGGATGATACCATGGTGTTATATTAATTAACAACAAATCTGAAACAATAACCTTTGTTTTGACACTGAGAAGAAATGCAAGCCTTTTGTTGTAAAATTAGTCTCTGTCATGTTCTAGAGTTGGTCATGATAAATACCTATAAGCTATTACTTTTAGTTGTAGAGAAATTATGAATCTATTGACTATCGAACTATTTGACTAAGGCAAATAACATTAGACCTGATTATGGATTCTTCTTTACATGTTTCCCTCATTAGGCACATCTCTTAGGGCTGTTTAGTTGCCCATGAATCAAAACCATTCATATTTTGTATGATACTGCATTCACAAATTGTCATTGTAGTGGATAGAATGACTTATTTGTGTTTTATGATGTGGAATTTAGCAAAATATTTTTAATTTTGTTAGAGAAAATTGAAACATGTTTGAATTCAAAAATAGCTTGAGAGTGAGGCTATGATTAGCTATTGTCCTGCCCTATATGTATATAAGCATGCAAGGCTGTGTGTATTTTTCTCATTGGGAATAATTAATTTCATTAAATATCTTTCTTATATATGGAGGTTTTTTTTTTTTTTTTTTTTTTTTTTTTTTAAATTGTAGGTTTGGAGATGTGTCATAGTACGCATTCTTTGGCAAAGATGTTGTTGAGTTGGGGGTTGCCATTTTTCATCACTTGGAGTTTTTAAAATGATTAGTGATGTTTTTAATATAATTTTAGGATTTTCCCTCTTACCTATTTTCTTTATTTGGCCATTGGGTTTACTAATCTATTTAAATTGTGTTCTTTTAATTTAAGGTTTTCTAAGCCAGGTTTGATCTTATCGAAATAAAAATGTTTTTGAGCAAGGTATGCTTCTTTAGTTTTAGATATTAATTTCTGCATATCAATGTCTTTTAATTACTATTTTATTTGTATATTTAGCTACTATAGTTTCTTTTCTTTTCTTTTCTTTTTCTTTTTTGGGTTTCTTTGTTACATGTTATATGATTTATTTGGAGTTTGATATTAGAATTCATGTTAGTTTTATAAAATTTTAACTTTATGTTAGAATTTATATATATATATATATATATATTTTTGGGAGCCTAATTGATTTAGTTTTGCATATAATTCTAAACATAAAAGCCAATTAGGATTAGATGTAGTTTATAATTGAACACAAGGGTAGGATTTAGAGGTTGGGCTTGGTGCAATAATAAGTAACTTCCACAAAACAAGTCACTATGGTAGTTGGAAATACTATAGTATGGCTCATATTGTTTTGGTTTCAAGCAGTCACAAATCACATAAACCCCAAAATATTTTGGATTCCATTTTTTTTTTTGGGAAAATATTTTTTGTTGAGAACAATATGCTCCTATGAAACTGAAGCTCCAATTGTTTCCAATTTTTTCTTCATTGGGATAAGTATTCGTTTCTCTTTTGAAAGGTGAGATTGCTAAGTTTTTGTTAGAAAGGTTGTTTTAGATGGAGGCAAATAAACTTGAGTTTGAAAGAATTCAAACTGAAAGTCTTTTTCGAATTTGTTATTGGCTTCTAACAAGAGTTTGATAGAATTCCTAAATAGTGTTCATATGGCATTATTTGTTTTCCCACATAAATTAGTTCCTAAATCATCAATAGTTGAATATAGAGAAGAAACAAAAGAAAGTAAGAACAAAGTGGGGAAATGTTATTGATTCATCTTTGCTTCTTTCTCTTTTCTTTTCTTTACCCTGCTTTTTGTTCATATCCCCTTTTTTTTACTTTTGCTCCCATGCCTTGCTGCTTGCTTTGTTGTATATGTTCTTGCTATTTTGTTCTGTTGGTTCTTGAGAGTTAAAGGAGCTGCCTTTGCTGGGTTTTTTGGTTCAATAAGAAAAAGGAGGAAGCTTTCTATGTTTTTGGTCATGCTTTCTTCAGATTTCTTTGAGAGGTTTGTTTGACTGCTGTGGGGAGTTGTTGGTGGTCTCAGCCCTCTTGGATTTGTGGGAAAGGAGGGAGCTTTTTGTATTTTTGGGCGAGGAAAAGGGTTTTGTTTATGGAGTTTTGGAGGGCTAGAACAGTGGTGTTTTTTGTATTTGTTATGTTACTTTTCTTTTCTTTTCTATCTCATTTGTCTGTATTGAATTGTGCTTAAGAACAGCCAATGCTATTGCCCCTTGTACCTAGAAGATAAATCACTTTGTTGTATACTGTAGAATATGAGCAACAAGATAGAGTTACAAAGAATTGCCTCCTTTCCTTTTCAAAAAAAAAAAGAATTGCCTCCTTTTGTAAAATATGTTACTATCTAATTTTATGAAGAACATTTTTCTACCATTGAGTTGGCTTATCAGACTTGGAATATATGTAGTTTGTTTTAAATCTAACCCACATATGTAAAGGGTTTGTGATGTTTCCTTCCTTAGAGGTATAGAGCATGTGTATGTACACTTTACATGAAATTGTAATTTGTGTGTACACAAATTTTACTATTAATAGAAAATTTTCTGCTGCAATTATTTAAATATGAGCTATGAAAACAAGTTTGAGTAAAAAGTGAAGAAGAGGGTTAATTTTTTTTAATAATTTGATAATTCAAGAAGAGGGTGTTTGAACCTAACCAATATAGCTATAATGTTATATGGATTTTGTAGATATTCTTAGTTTAGTATGAGATTTTAGTAGCATAAAAGTGTTCAATACATAAAACTAAATTCATTGCTTTTCATATGTTCAATTTTTCACAGCATAATTAAGCATAATCCTCACATGAAGCTTTTTTTTTTTTTTTTAATTTAATTTTATTTTATTTTATGTGTGTGTGTGGATATTGTTAATTTTTAATTGTCTTGGATGTTTATAGATCTTTTGCACACTAATATATATTTTACCTTGAATGATACTTTGATATGCATTTTCTTTCATTCTTTTTTTATAGGTTTGGGAAGAGTTTTTAGACTTGCATTTTTCTTTTTTAATCTTTTTTTCAGCTAAAAGTAATTGCCTCTTTGCAGTAAAAAAATTTTAGCTGAGGTTTTGGTTTTTCTTTTATCAAGTTAGTGAGTTAGGCTACTTAGATTTTGTGCAAAATGTGACTTTTACTTGAAACCACCAACTGACAAATTTCATTCTTAAAAATTTTTGACACACATGAGATTGATTATAGAAGAAGGATGCTTGAGTTATGACCCCCAGTGGAATGCTCTTATGGCATTGAGCAATTGTGGTAACTCTTGCAACTACTATTGGCTTGCAAGAAGGAATGGGAGGACATGCATTGTTATAGCAGTGATTATAAAGAGTTTAGTTTGATTTGCATTCTGCATATTGAAATGCTCCCTTAAACATCACTATGTTAGCTTTTGTAGTTACTATTGCTATATAATTTTTTTTTCTTTATAATGGCCCATTATAGTAATTGTAATAAGATGAATAAAAGTATTCGAGGTGTGCAACAATTTGCCATACAAGATTTGATAATTAGCAAGCATTTGGTTCCAAGAATACTAAAGCTAAGAGTGTGAAGTAGTTGCTGATTTTTTTGGGGCTATTTGCTTTTGTGGCCAAATGTGAATTGGGCAAGAGCCTTTTATGGGATGTTGCACTTCTAAGTACACATCAAAAAAGGTGTTTGGCGTAGTAGCAATATGAAATTGAATTAGGTTTGCTGTAAATTAAGGGATTTCGTTGAAATTAGGGAAAAAACCTAGATGTTCAAATTCTTCCTGAATTTTTATTAGGAATTTTCAGTTTCTAGGTTTTGTTCCTTTACTTTTATGAGTTTCAGATTTGTGGGAACCAGAGATGAGACTGTTGGGCTTGAACTCACTTGGGCTCACAATTTATTTGTAGAGTGGGCTTCAAGATTTCCTACTCTGGGTCGTTCTCGACACAGAGACTCAAAGCAATATTCATCCTTTCTTCCTCACTGACTGTTTTTTCTCCTTTTTTCTGAACCCCATCCTCTTCCCAAACTTCTGCTATTTATAGCTAAGGTTAGTGGGGAGATTATGATTACAGCCACCGCTAGTGCTATTGAAGGTCCAATATTATCTGTTTTAAGTGGGTGTTTAGGTGAGAGTGGGATGCAACAATTATGGCCTTGGAACTTGGTTCCAGCTTAGTCGATTGTGCTCGGTAATGCTGTTCCCCGAGCATTTCATGATTTTCCCGGACAGGGTTCATATGTTTGTTCGGGAAAGCATATGCCGAACACTTCTCAGGATTCGAGACCCAAAACTTGTTTTTACATGAAGGCAGTTTCAAGAAGGGCTTAGGACAATGGGGCCGTTCCATTAGGCCTAGGCCTAGGGCCCATGTGGGTCTTGGGATCTCAGTGCCGTACAAGATTCATATTCTTTTTTTTCTTTTTTCTTTTTTTTTTTGGCTTGCTATTTGGATTATTAGATAAGAAGAGAGAGGCAGTGGAGCAAACACAAGCCAAGAAGTGAAAAGGTTTTTCAAATCCATAATGATTACAAGGTTGCCCACGACTCATTCCCCAATAGGTTTTTGCACCCCCCCCCCCCAAAAAAAATTTTTGGTTATTTTTCACATGTTGCTATGAGAAATGCTTGCTTTTATGATTATAGGTATATGATGTTTTACACACACACTTGGTTCCAAGCACATTATATCATTAAAAAAAAGTTTAAAATATTATAAAACTATAGATTTACAATTGAAAATGATGTTATATCTCTTTTCTTCTTTTTATTTTTTATTTTTTAATTTCAGTATAATGTTAATTCATGGAGTATGCTACACAATGATTGCTCTCTATCAATAGACCTAAACAAACTTATATATACATGACATATAATAGAATAAAAGAAAGATTAAATCTATTTTTCAATATCTTTCCCATGCATCGCATGGGTTAGCGACTAGTTCCGTTAATGCTCATACTTATGCATCCATTAAATGCCACGTATGTTTTTTTACCTACGCTACTTGGTCCAATTAAAGAATGCCATACTGCAATTTTTCCATGTGATCAATTAAATAAATAAAATAAACCCTCTACAATCAATTAAATTAAAATGATTTAATTACATAAAATAATAAAGTCCACATTACATGATTTAATTGGACCAACTTGTACACATGTGCCAGGCTTATGTGTCACTTAACGGACATATCAACATAATACTAACGGAAGGGTTGTCAATTAAAACGGCTCATAACATTAGGGACACAAATCCAAATTTTGAAACTTTAGTGAGAAAAATTCAAAAACTCCCAAACTTTAAGAGTGTGTTTTACACTTTAGCCAAATCCAGGAGAAACTTTAAACCTTAATGAAATCTTAAGATTAAAAAAAAAAAAAAAAAAAAATTATATCCTGAATTATATCAATCTTGAATGTTTTGGTCAGATTGGTTTTGATTTAGGTAATTTGGATTTGACTTAGGTATTTGGTTCTGATTTGGGTTAGCATATACAAACTCTACAGTCAAGAAAATGTTATTAGAGGCCTTGATTTGATGTTGCGTTGAATTATCCTTCTTTGGCAACCCTTGTGCAAGTAAAGGAGACCTCTACAGTCCAGTAATGCTTACCCATCTTTTGTCTAAATGTATTTTAGACTAGAAAAGAAAAATGTAGCAGAAGTATTTTGACACTTTTTTTTTTTAATTTTTATTTGTGTGTGGCCTATATATATATACAGTGGCGGAGCCAGGAATGTAGTTTAGGGGGGGCAAGATTAAAAGATAAGATTGAAAGTAAAAAACTAATCTAAAAAAAATTTAAACATGAATATTTAAAGTACGCAATATATCTGTGAATATTTAAACGTGACTCAATGACTTGAATGCTTTTAAAAACTTAGTTTGAATGCTTTTAAAAATGAAACAGAAACTCTAATAGCTTGTTTGGACGGAGGGGGAGTATAGGGAAGTAAGGTAGAGAGAGGGAGAGTAAGTTAAATTATCTTATTTGGATGTTTTTTAAGAGGAGAAGAGATTTGGAAGGGTTCTAACTACTTATAACCCCTCATTTTTAATTCTCCAAAATTAGAGAGATTTTGAGGGAGAGCAGAACTTAGAAGTGCTGAACTAAATGAATTATCAAATTTACTCTTACTATATTAACAAAATAACAAACTATGAAAAAGTTAATTATCCCCTCTCTTACTTAATTTTAAAAGAATTCCAAGAGCCTTTTTTTTTTTAAAGGGGAGGCGTGCTTTATATATATATATATATATATATATTTTTTTTTTTTTCACAGAGTTCTATTAGTATTAGGCTGCTGTGATTCCTATTCCGTATAGGCATATAGCATTAGCAGTAAGTTTTTTTTTTTTTTTTTTAATATCATTACTAGGTGGTACCAATAGTTTTATATTAAAGTTACAGTAGTTTTAGAGTTATTGTTGAGTTCTGAACCATGTAGCTGTAGGTTGTATAGAAAAGTTTTTTTTTTTTTGTTTTGTGTAGGGGGGGCAAATAACACATTTCAGTTCAATACATTATTATTATCGCATATCAGTAAAAAAAATTGAAAGTTCAGGGGGGGCATCTGCCCCCTCTTGCCCCCCCCCCCCCTGTTAATATATTATATATATATATGCGCCTTCCAACTGAGGAGATGATAGATGATTTTTTTTTTTTTTTTTTTTCTGGGGCTTTTTTATGAATTTATGGCTAATTGAAAGGTAGTTTAGAAGAATATTTATAGGATAAAATTTAGATATAATACCTTAGGTTCTGTTTCTTAGATTCTCTTCTTAAGATTCACCCATGTGGTTACTTAACTAAAAAATACGCATCCTTCTTATAAGAAAAAATCCATATGAAAGAATTTTAAAAGGAGAACGTAAAAAATAAAACCTAAGTACTGTATGTAAGTCTTGCTCGTATTTATATATCTCAGCCCAGGTAAATGTTAAAGCTCCATAATTATTGCCATGGACAAATATTGCCATGGACAAAACTTATAGGCTCGTTTGGATTAAGGGGAGAGGGGGGGAGAGTGGAAGAGAGTAAAGTAAAATATCAATTTTTTTTATATAATAATAATAATAATAATAATAATAATAATAATAATAATAATAATAATAAGTGGAATGGAAATAGGAAAGGGATACAGCAGCACCTCAAAAAAATAAAAATAAAAACATAAAAAACATAAAAAAAATTTCTCAAAAAAAAGAAAAGAATATGGTTGACGGAAACATAACTGGGTCAAGAGTTGAAGGCAGTATTTTAATATTAATATTTATGAACAATGACTTTGTAATTTACAAAGTACTTTCCACCTTACTGGATGGATTGATTAGGTCGATAAATATTACTATTTTACTATCTATTGGGAAGCAGAAAAAACTATGGTTTGAACTTTGAATAAAAAATTGGGAAAAGAAAAATGAGTCAATTGACAAGGCAATGCTTCTGGATAAAAAGAAATTTGATAAGGCAATGCCAAGAAATGTTAGGAACACAAAAAACTTATACAAATTTTATCACAATTCATTATGTGGTGAGTTGTGAGTAGTGAAAAAAAGTAGTGCGTTTGGAAAAAATAGTGTAAGTATTTTTTGTCCTGCATTTTTAGGCAATGCCTTCGTTTCGTTCGGACTCAAAGGGTTTTTTTTTTTTGGTTACAAGAGATTTCAAACTTGAGATTAGAAGCAAAGGTACACATGGTAGTTCTTCGCAAATAGCCATTGAAATCTTCTTTATCATTTTTTGCGTTTTACTTTATACTCTACTAATAACAACTCGATGTGTATGTCTTTTTCTTACTTTATAAAAGAGTAATGCTACATCTATAATATTTCCATAACAAATCTTAGGTAACAAGTTACTATTGATGAGTAAAAGAATTATGTCAGTGGTTGCCCATACAAATCCTTGTACAGTACAACCTGATCTCAATCCCTCAAATGACAAATCAGTGGCGCAAAAAGAAAACAACATTGTTTTACAATGGTTAGCGAAGTGGCATGCTTGGTCATTAACTGGATACAATTATTGAAGTCTTCTGTTTGCATGTACTTTTACATCAAATTGAGTGTGGTACTGTCAACTGGGTATTTTCATGAAAAACTCGTTGCTAAGGCAACTTCTCTCTCCTTGGTTTCTCTCAAGGTTCTCTGACCTGAGTCTTTTGGCTCGAGGTTTTGATATAGTTCTTTATGTACTTTCTTTCTTCCACTTTCGTCTCATTTCTGTCTTTCTTTATCCAACTTCCCAAAGTACTCATTCGCTCTTTTGAATTAATCTACTGTAATCCCTAGAAATTATAAGCTTTCTTGTCCCAAGAAAATCTTCCTTCCCACCCTTAAACTCCTCTTTCTTTTACTTTATCTTTCTCTTATCCCATAGTCTTATAATCATCAATTAATTTTGTTAAACCCAAGAGGAGGGTTGATCTAACCCTCTATCTTTGAAGCCATGAACCAAAACACAGATCTGGTGGAAGCACTAAGTGCTGAGACCGAGAAACTGTGTTGTCCTAGTAAACCCATAAGACTCAAAGCAAATGAAAAGGTGGTTGTGGAGTTGGTCAATACAGGATTGGTGGGCAAGTTACTGGCGGATAGAAGCGTTAACAAGAATGTGGTAAGGGCAATAATTCTTAAAGCGTGGAGGACTAGTAGAGGGGTGCAAATAATTGATCTGAAAGAGAAAATTTTTCTGTTTAAATTCGCCTGTGAAGGAGATCATAGAAGAATTCTAGAGCTGGGGCCATGGAATATTGAAGGGTACCCATTAATATTGAAGCACTGGAATCAAAACCAAACAGCTGAAGATGTAGATTTCTCAACCCTCCATATATGGGTTCAGATACATGGTCTCCCAATTGAATATATGTCAAAGGAAAATGCTGAGGAAATAGGTGCTCTGGTGGGGAAGATAGTGGAAGTTGATTTCACAGGTGATGGGAAGGTATGTATGAGTCAATTTTTAAGGGTGAAGGTAGAGTTTGAAGTTGCAAAACCATTGAAAAGCGGCTTTTACTTAGATAGAAGTCCTCTTCCAGAATTATGGGTTAGGTTTAAATATGAAAGGATTGCAGATTTCTGTTATAAATGCGGAAGGTTGGGGCATTTAAAGGCCAAATGTATATATATGGGAGCAAATTCAGAGAAAGCTTTAATGCATGACCCATTTGGATATGGCCCATGGCTGAAGGCAAATCCATTAACAAAAAGAGCTTCAAGATGGGTGGAGTTTATCTCTAAGGATGACCAGAAAACAGAGGAAAGAAGTGCTGAAATCCAGAAGGATGAAGGCCCAGGAATGGTGACGCGTGAGTTTCACGCGAATGAGAGTCCAAGAAGTGAAGAAAGCTCTAACAAGGTAGGTCCACTGGTGGAAGTCTCGAGAAATCTCCCTACCAACTTTCAAAATCTATCAGAACACGTTACATCCAAGAAGATTTCTCTAGATAAATTTCATAACCTTCCTTCTCAATCTCAACCAAAAGTGCTATCTAGTCACAAAAACCAGACTCCACCCAACCAAGTCCTAAAAGCTACTACCATAAATACCATAACCCCAATGGAAATGGAACCTAACCATAACCAACATCCACAAGACTCAACCAACCCTCTGACAATTGAGTATCCCAAAGAAAAAACCAGTCCCTGTAATAATCTAGAAAAAACTAGTCCCACTTCACTAATATCCTAAGCCTCAAATGAACCAGTGCCTGAATCGGACAAAGTGGACCCTTCTCTTTTATATGGGCTATCTAAAGCCCATAATAATATGGTGTCCTGGGTAGCATACTATAATGAAAGGGCTAGTGAAGGCCCAATGGAAAAAAAGCCACAAAATGTTAGTGAAGCTATCAATGGGCTGGAATGTAGCCAAATAAGTAAAAATAGTGGAAACAAAAGGAAATTGGATATTGAGGAAGGCCCATTTTAGGAGAAGCCAATGAAACTAATCAAAGTAGGATCTGGCCTACTTAAAATCAATTCTCACTCTCAACCTCCAAGATCCTACGGAAATGTCAGACCAATAAGAAAGAAAAAGCTCAAGGCGCTGGCTAGAGGAAGATATGACGGAGACAATCATAGCATGGCACAGGAGGTAAGATCTCTTGATGATGTTAGTGTGTATTCTACTTCCACCCTTGAATCCAAAATGGCTGAGGAGGCGGGCCTTACCATGCCCCCACCCCAGCCATGATTGTCTTAGCATGGAATTGTCGAGGTTTGGCTTGTGCCTCAACAAAAAGAGCTTTAAGAGCTATAATAAGGGATATTTGCCTAGATGTGATTTTCTTGTCTGGAACAAAAATTCCTACAAGTAATGCTAGAAAATTTTTGGGGAGTATGGGATTCTATAATCTGGATTTTGTGGATCCAAAAGGAAAAAAAGGTGGATTGATTGTTGGCTGGAAATTAGGAGTGGATATGGAAGTGACGTCGAAAAGTAAGAACTTAATCAACAATCTCGTTTTTTCAGACCCAGTAGATGAACCATGGCTTCTTTCTCTAGTGTATGGGCCCCCAATTTATAGTGGAAAATGTCAGTTCTGGGAATCAATACACAAAATGGGGGAGGCTTTCAATGGAGCTTGGCTTTGTATGGGTGATTTTAATCAAGTCTGGTCCCAAGCTGATAAATTAGGAGGAAGGCTAGTTGCTGATTCTTCTAATGTAGGCCCTCGGTCAGTAATAGAGGAAAATGGGCTCATTGATATGTTGTTCTCAGGTAATCCATTTACATGGTCAAATAAGAGGGAGGGGCTAGCTAATATCAAAGAGAGACTGGATAGAGCCCTTGCAAATGATAGATGGAGATTTTTGTTCCCAAGAGCGACTATCTATCACTTTCCTGCCTCAACTTCTGATCATTCGCCGATAATATTATTTATTGAAGGAGAGCAAAAGAATCTTAAAAGACCTTTCAAATTTGAGGAAGCCTGGACTCGTGATAAAAACAGTTTTTTTTTTTTTGGTGGTAGAAAAGGCTTGGAGGAAAGGCCAACAAGGATCCCCAATGTATAAAGTCTATAGAAAGATCAAGGAGACAAAAGAAGAATTCAAAAGGTGGAATTGTGAATGGTTTGGTAATATACAAACCAGAATATGTGAATGCTGGGATCAATTAAAAGAATTTCAAAATGTTGAGCCCACTGAAGAAAACTTGAGAGCTGAAGCTAGTGTTTGTGCAGACCTACAAGAATGGCTTAGAAGGGAGGAGTTATTATGGAAGAATAAATCAAGGAATAAATGGCTTACCACAACCGATCTGAACACTAAATATTTTCACTTGTCCACAATTATCAGAAGAAGAAGGAACGCCATTGATTTCCTCAAAAACCAACAAGGCCGATGGATAACAGGGAGAGAAGAAATTGGCCAGTGCTTTGTGGATTATTTTATCAACCTGTTTTCTACTTCTAACCCCCATGTTCCAAATGATTAGGGAAATCTCATCTCTCCAAGTCTGTCAGAAGAGGAGGTGGAGATGTTAGCTTGTATGCCTTCAGCAGAAGAGATTAAGAATGCTCTTTTTAGTCTAGGCTCTCATAAGGCCCCAGGCCCTGATGGTATGTCAGCTCTTTTTTATAAATGTTATTGGAATGTTATAGGGGGTGAAATTGTAGAAGCAGTAAATAGTTTCTTTAGTAAGGGATATATTCTTAAGGAAATCAACCACACTTTTATAGCATTAATCCCTAAAGGTAGTAATGCAGCATCAATGAACCAGTATCAGCCAATAAGTTTGTGCAATGTTCTTTATAAGATCATTTCAAAGCTTTTAGCGAATAGACTCAAAAAAGTTCTGCACAAATTGATCTCCCCTTGTCAGACGGCATTTGTTCCTGGAAGGAAAATACAAGAAAACACTTACTTGGCTCAAGAAATTATCCATGAAATGAAGAAGAAAAAAGGGAAATCAGGTTGGATGGGACTTAAAATTGATATGGAGAAGGCATATGACAGAGTGGTCCTTTCTCAGGATGGTGATGACAAACTTTGGCTTTCCTCAAATCTGGATTCAATGGGTGATGCAGTGTGTTACCACTGCTTCTTTCTCTGATTTAATTAATAGGAGTCCATTTGAGCATTTCAAACCACAAAGAGGACTGAGACAAGGTGATCCTCTTTCACCTTTCCTTTTTGTTCTTGCATCTGAGGTGCTATCAAAACTTATAGAAAGGGAGGCTGTTTCCAACAAAATCAATGGGTTTAAATTGGCGAGAGACTTGGCCCCTATTACCCACCTGCAATTTGCAGATGATCTATTCATCTTTGCCCAAGCAAATGAGGAGAATATGCACCAGATAAAAGTATGTCTAGACACTTTTGAAAAGTGGTCTGGAAAAAAAGTGAATTTCTTCAAATCTGTAATTATTTTCAGTAAAAATATGTCTCAAGCTTACAAGAGGCGGTTGGCTAATTTGATAGGAATAAATGTCTCAAACAAAAAAGAGAAGTATCTTGGCCTTCCAATGGTGTCAGGTAGAGAAAAGAAGGCTGCAGCAGAGGAAATCATAGAAAAGGTGAAACAGAGGCTTCAAGGCTAGAAAATGAAAACACTTTCCCAAGCGGGAAGAACCACCCTTATATCTTCAGTTGCTGCAGCTATGCCCTCCTATCAAGTCTCGTCTCTACTCCTCCCCAAAAAGGTATGTGAAAAACTTGACGCCCTTAACAGGAAATTTTGGTGGGGTTGTAGTGATCAGAAAAATCATGGGTTCTATCTTAAAAGTTGGGACTCTATATGCACTCCAAAAGCATTGGGTGGTCTTGGGATAAAGAAAACTGAGGACATGAATCGTGCTCTTATAGCTAAATTAACTTGGGAGGTGGCTAGCAATGCAGAGAAACTTTGGGTAAAGATGTTTCAGAAGAAATATGTGAGGGGTAAGAATTTCATGAAGATGCCTATGCCTAAATCCATCTCTTGGTCATCTCAGAGTATCTTTGGCTGTAGAGATGTGGTAAAAAAAGGGCTTTGTCATAAAATTGGGAGTGGGTGAATACTTGGATTTTGGATGATCCTTGGGTCCCTGAAGAATCAGATTTCACTCCTAAAGTTAAAAGTGGTGTTGTCCCAACAGAGCATTTGGTGGCCAATCTTATAGACCAAGACAGTCGCCAATGGGATAGGGGCAAGTTAGCTGAACTCTTTATTCCAGAATCAGTTAATAGGATTCTTGGAATTCATCTATCACACCAAGCCTCCCAAGATCAAATATTTTGGTGCCTCTCTCCATCAGGGGAATTTACAGTTAAATCAGCTTATAATATTCTAAGATCAGTAGCTCAAGCCCCCCATCCACATCTAAGTAGTAGAGTCTGGAAAGATATTTGGAAGCTCAAAGCAAATGCAAGACTCAAACATTTGTTGTAGAAAATAGCTTGGGGAGTTCTTCCAACTTGTGTAGTTATAAACAACAGGTTCTCCATTCCCTCTATTGATTGCTGTTTGTGCAAAAATGCCCCGGAAACTCTTGATCACATATTCCTTCAATGTGACTGGGCATCCCAAATCTGGCTCCTTGCTCCATGGCCTCTCAATCTTCAAAATATGGGTAACATTTCCATCTTTGTCTGGATAAAGATAATTCTAAACCCTAAAGGTCTGCTTGGTCTAGATGATTGTGATGTAAAGTATTTTCAACTATATGCTCTAATAGTCCTAGACCAAATTTGGATGACAAGGAACAAAACCAGGTTTGAAGGAAAGAGTTCCAATCATTTGGAGCTTTCCAGACAAATTCTGAGATCATATGAAGAACATAAACAAGCCTGGAAAGAGAATCTGCACAGCCCTATAAGGAAAGTGATATGGAAGCCTCCTCCATATGGATGGGTTAAATTAAATTTTGATGTAGCTGTAAGAGAAGAAAAAACTTCTCTAGCTATAGTCGGCAGGGATGAGAAAGGAAAACTGTTGTTTGCTTGGGTAGAACAAATTGAATCAGGTAGTCCTCTGGTTGGTGAAGCTAAGGCAGCATTTTGTGCCGTTAAGGGAGCCATTGAAAATGGGTTTTCTAAAATAATAGTGGAAGGTGATGCTTGGAATGTGATAGACCCTTTGAGTAATGCAGGAAAGACACCTCACTGGAGTATTGTAGAGGTGGCTTCAGATATTTTGTATTTTGTAAAGTGTTTTGATGTGTAAGGTTGAATTTATTCAACCATCTTATTGGCTTTATTCCGTGCCAAATTTGCTTGTAATTCAGCATTTAGTAACCCTGTATTTAGGTGGGTTTGATGTAAGGGTAGTGAGTGAGATAGAGTGAAGATTGCTCAAGAGTGTGCAAGAAAACAGAGACTCGCGGCTGGGACTCGCGGGTGACTCGCAGCTGCAAGCCGCCAGAAGCAGCACACGTGCCAAGCATGCTGGGGTGAACAGTCATGCTAGCTGGAGCACTACAGGACAAAACAGGACAACTGGCCATACGGTTATCTCGCGACTGGATCTCGACCGCGAGGTCAAGCCGCGAGCCACCCCTGTTTTGTAAAAACCTGACGTTTCACATTCTCTCTCCACTCCAGTATAAATACCCCTTTTACCCACGATTGAAAGAGAGCTTCCAGAGAGAATTTTGAGAGAGAAACCCTAAAGAAAAACCAGATTGTTTCACCCACAATCTCTACCTTAGAATCTCTTCAAATTCCTCAACTCTCTTCCTCTCCATCGTTAAATCCTTGAGAGGCATTATACCAAACCTGGTTTTCACCATCATCATCACTGTGAGACAGTCGTTTGGATTTCTGGGAAGCAGTTAGGAAGGAACCAATCTTCATTGGTTGATGCTATGGTCTAGTAGCAGAATCCGGGAAGCTAGAAAAGAAAAAGGTTCGGCGCAATCTCGTTGGAGCAAGAAGCTTGGAGGGCTTAGGTGCACTGGGTAGATTAGGCTTGGAGGGTCTATTGCTGTCCTTGTATCCCAACTGTATTTTCTAGTGGATTGCTTACCGCTTGGAGGGCGGCGGAGAGGTTTTATGCCGAGGGCTTCGGTTTCCTCTTCGATAACACATTGCGTGTTGTCTTTGTGTTTGCATCTTCCTTCCTCTCTATCTTTGCCTTTTCATTTATCTGCTGTGGATTTTAATTTGTTATGGCTTAGATAGTATTTAATCAATTTCATATTATAGCATATGTTAAGTTTCCGCACACTAGTTGTTTGACATATTGCTTGAATTGATTAAGTTGTAATTTGGGGGTCTAAACGTTCAAAGGTGTTTTTTACACGTTTTTGAACTTTCATGATGCTATTGTATTTTCTTTTGTGTATAGAGAGGGCAATGTTCCAGCCCATCTTTTAGCCCAATGGGCGGCTTTTGTTAATTGGGTAGGGCCAGTTCCCATCTCTAAGGTCCCTCTCCTAGTTTCCGAGTCTGTGGAGAGAGATGGTTTCAAGCCCTCCTGTTTTTTGTACATTGTCAGTCATAAATAAAATAGTTATTCAAAAAAAAAAAAGGTACTTTTACATCAAATTGAATTTGCATTTCACATTAATTATGAATTTGTAGTTTGCATGTTGGTGTGGTTTGCATCGCAACTACATGACTCTAAACACAGGAAGCTTAACTTAGATAGGAAATAAATTATAAATCACAAGAGGGTACCTTTACTTATATATAGTTCAGATAGACTTAATATACCTCCATTTTTTCTTTATTGCAAAAGAATAGATAATTAATTGGACGTACTGAAACTAAAAAAGTTTGCTTTGTAGCCATAGCTTAGCTCACTTGCATCAAGTTACTGACCACAAAATGATTTAAGATGTAATTGATTTAGACTAATTATTTTAATCTATTGTGTTCTTCAGGTATCTCTACCCTCATAACCAATAGGCTATTTTGTAAAATGTGCTTCAGATTTTGTTCTTTTTCCTTGAGTTTTTAATTTTAAGTTGACCGAAAGCGTTTTACTGTTTTACCAATATTTTACAACAAAACAAATACCTAAAATTAATGAAAATATTTTACTTTGAAACAAATAAGCATTAATCTGTCTTAATATCATTGCAAGCCTTTTGGTTTTATTTTTTCTTTCCTCTTTTTCATCTAGTGTTTGATAAGCTAATAACTTCCTATAAGCACAAACACAAAAGAAAGAGAAAGAAAATCACAACCACGCGGGACAAGAAACAAGAAACTCATAGAAACAAAAAACAGAACACAGTTTGTCAAACCTCATATTTGTAGTTGAAAACAAACTTTCCATAGGAATTAGTGGCACTTTATTTATTAATAAACTTCTTCATATTTGAAAAACTATTGAAACATATCTAATATCTTCTGCAGATAAACTCACTTGGAGCACATGAACCAATATAACAAAGATCATTATAGAAACAGACCAAAAACAAACTTAACTACAAACAAAAGATAAATTATGGCATATTGCAAAAGAGAGCAAATACTAAGACATAGTTATTGTCCTACTAAAAGGACACGGGCAAGGTGGAACAAGCACTTCAACAACACCCTCAAGCATTTGTGTTACCCTCCTCATGGTAGGTCTAAGAAATGGATCTTCTTGAATGCACCAAATGGCAACCATGACATACTTCTCCAGCTTCTCTCTGTCATTCAAGACCTCCATATCATGTTCAACTAGAGCATCTAATACTCCTTCCCTATAGCAGTCATAAGCCCAATCGGTCAAAATTGCTTTTTCTTCCTCGGTTGTCTCCACATCTACGCTTTTTCGGCAGCAAATTATCTCTAGTAGCATGACACCAAAACTATAAACATCTACTTTGGCAGTGATTGGCATATTCCTAAACCATTCAGGTGCAACATACCCTTTTGTTCCTCTGATGGCAGTACGAGTTTGGCTTTGGTCCATCATCAACAGCTTTGCCAATCCAAAGTCAGCTATTCGAGCATTGTAGTAGTCGTCAAGAATTATGTTCTGAGGTTTTATATCACAATGAATAATCTGGGTGCTGCACTCGTCATGTAAGTACAAGAGTCCTCTCGCAATCCCAACAGCAATACTGATTCTCTGCTTCCAACTGGGTTTCAAGTCTCCAAAAAGAAAACTTGCCAAAGTGCCATTACTCAAGTACTCATATACCAGCAATCGTTGTAGTCCCTCGTCACAAAATCCAAACAAACGAACCAGATTTTTGTGATGTGTTTGACCAATCACATTCACCTCAGTCTTGAACTCTCTCTCATTATCTTGAACCAAACTATGTAACTTCTTGACTGCCACAGGAACACTAGAACCCATTTCTATTGCTCCTTTGTAAACAACACCAAAAGACCCCTTTCCCAATTCTTCCTTAAACCCATCTGTAGCTTCTACAAGTTCTTGGTAAGTAAAACATCGCATATTTGTCTCCACAGAATTAACATTGCTCATAGACATAGGCCTTTTGAGCTTCTTATGGTAAATGAAGAAAACACCTACACAAATTGCAATAATTAATATAATATTAACAAACAAAGAGCCACCAAGAAGCACCGACCCCACGAGGATCAAATTGTCCTGATTCTTCTTCCTTGATTCTGGATTAAATGGAAAGTGAGGACCCTGCTGAGGTGGGATGGAACTACTGTTTCTGATTTTGATAAAAGCCTTCCCACCATTAAGGCTCTCGTCCACTCTACCATTAGAGAGAGGTAGCTTCTTCTTCCAACAACTATCACCTGCTCTGAAAATGGCAACAGCACACATACAATCTTCCATGCAAGACTGTTCGCATAGATCTTCAGTATAAGGCTTGAGGAACGCATAGTCTGCGTTTGGCCAATCTGTATTTATTAGCACCTCAAAAGAATACAGATCTTTTCCAGGACTTAGCTTGTCTTCTTGACAGCCTTGTATGAAGTCTGGCTGGCAGCTGCCATGCGGTTCATTTGGATCAAGTAAGGAGTAACCCGTGGGGCAATCACACTTCGGCCTTCGATCTGATGATTTAAGGGTGCAGATACTGTTATATCCACAAGTGCCACTGCCTGAGTTTGAAACAGTAGCGTGACAAATATTATCTGGAATAGACCAGAGCGAAGTCCAGCTTCCATTGGCATTGGATGTCTTTGGGTGAGAATATTGGGTGAAAACTCCATCAAAGTTGAGAGTGGCTCTAAAATAGAAATCAGCAGTTGAGTCTAGCTTTACCTGGCTTAGAAGAAACGTTTGGTTGTTCTCTCTCTGAATGTAAATGTAGCCTGAATTGTTGAACACCAGTTGTTTACCAGCAGTACCCGAATCATTAACACTAGCAACAGTTCCACTATTATAATAAGGGTCATTAGCATTATCCGTGGGCAAGTTTATGGTATTGAGCACAAGATCCCCATCATCCTGCAACTTTAGGAGAAATCTCCCCTTGGAAAAGTTGGTCTCTGATTGACGAGAATGAAGCACCACCCCAGCTGATCTTTCCACAGTTTGTGAAGGCAACAATGTATCTTTGGGATCTTCGAAGCTCTGCCATAAGTTATTAAAGTTGCTATCTTGAAGTACAAAGTTGCCTGTGTTGCTCATAACGCCATAGGATACAGTACCAACAATTGTATTAGATCTCCATAACTCATCCCCTTGAGGACCAGTAAGGACTAGCCCTTTCTCAGCATCTAGCTCAACTTTTGATCCCCTTGGTACAGGGTTAGCACCACCGATGCTAAGGCTCTTATCATCTCTAGCATACCAAACTACGGTTTTATCTGGTATTTTGTCAAACCAAATAGATAGAAGGAAGAGATCTTTCTGGTTGCTGAGTGGGCGAAACCCAAAGGCAAAATCACCAGAAGGTGATAGCCACGAAGTGGTGTTGTCTGTGGCTGTGAGAGAGTTGCCAACAGTAACATTACCATTATTTTGTGCAATAGAAGAAATTGGTAGCAGGACTAGTAAGAAAACAAGAAGGTGAAGAAGAACTAGTACCATGACTGTCAGAGTGAATTGGGTTCATACAACAAAAAATAAACGGTCTTGAATAAAATAGCCTAGCTATGATGAAAAGATAATCTAGTACTGTTCATCCAGAAAAATTTCTAGTACAGTAGTACTATCCTAAGTCAAGCAAACGTCTTTGATTTTGCTTCAACCGTGCTTCATTGTTCTAGCGTTGTTCTCACTTAATAGGAGGAATTTAGAAGTTTCCTGGCATATTATTGGAATTAGTTTTGGACAAGGCTTAGCTTCGATGCACTAAATAACACGTTACATGTGTGTGTACTATCTTAATGCACTGATCTAAACCTTTCCTATATTTTGTTGCTGTTGCAGTATATAATATACAGGTATGTCACGGAAGCGAAAATGGTACGTTCAAGACAAAGTATGGAACGAAACACAAGTAAGCCTAGCTCTTGCTTCATAGACTTTTCTTGCAATTAACTGCAATACGTGTAGCCTACAATAAAAGACAGTATCATCAGTAACGCTAAGACGTGAAAAGACAACATATTTAACTTATAGGAAAAATTTTCCAATGATAATTAATATTTTGCAGTGTTACCCATTCTCTATTGGAGTGGAGACGGAAAACGACTTCAATAAATAGAAAGATAAGAACTTCCTTAGCTTTGTATTTATATTGAATTCTTCTGTTAAATACAACTAGTTGGAGGCCCGCACATATTTGAGGATTTGATTTTTTTAGTAAAAATTAAAAATAATAAATGAAATTTATAAGTGTTGGTATCAAGCTCTTTTTGAAATGATGTTGACTATTTTATAATAAAGTATAGTTGATACAATATATTAAATTAAAAAAAAAAAAACTATGCTATTTATTTTTGTTATTTGAAAATATTTTAAACTTTGTAAGTTTTTTTTTTTTTTTTTTCCTTCATAAAATAATAACGCATTTTACATTTAATTATCATGTAAACCCAACAAACTCAGCCGACTACCATGACCCACACTAGCAACAAACCCAGCCAACGACCCACTCCCTTGGAAACCCAAAAAAAACCTAGCCACCACCTCCACCAACCAAACAATCAAACCCACCACCACCACCACCACTGATAAAAAAAACGAGAGAGAGAGAGAGAGATTCAAAGATTAAGAGAAAAACAACCCACCACCACCACTAAGCCACCATCAAACAAACCCATTCTAAATCACTCCTAGCTGCTGCTCTTGAATCACCCCAAGCCACCATCCTTATCTTCTTCGCCTTTGCCCACTACCATTCACCAATGCCACTACCGTTCACCAACACCACAACCCTAGGTGGTGGCTCTCAAACCCACACCCCCCCCCCCCTCTCTAATTCTCTCGCCTTTTGCCCACTCTCTCTTCTCAATCTAATCTAAAGGGCTCAAATTGAGAGAGAGAGAGAGAGAGAGAGAGAGAGAGAGAGAGAGAGAGAGAGAGAGAGAGAGAGAGAGAGAGAGAGATGAGATTTTGATTTGGGTTTGTGGGTTTCAATCTCCATTTTTTTTTTTTTGTGTCTAAAAATTGGTATATTTAATTTTTGTGGTGTGTTTGGCTGTCGGTTCAAGAAAAGTTGAGAAAGTTGCTATAAATTTTTTTTCTCATTCTTTAAAACTGAAAAATAATTTTTTTTCAATTTAAATTAAAATGTTTTTATTTTTATTTTAATTAAAATGGTGAGGTGACATTTTTTAAATACCAAATAAAAAATTTTATTATTATTTTGTTGGCTACATCAGCATTTAAAATGATAACCATACACTCTATCTACCAAATAAGCAATTTCTGTTAGTAAAATGATAGTAAAGACTAAAATGGTAATGGTTTTTGATTTTTAGAAATTAAAATAGGTGCTCCAAAAAAGTAGGAACAAAAAAATATTTTTGCCAAGAAAAAATACAAATTAAGTTAAAGGGTAAATACAAACAAACTATCCTAGACGTTTTGGGCTAATGCCTATGAGAAATTACCCCATGTCATGTTCTGTGAGAGCACCTAATGTTCCTTCTTGAAAGCAATCATAAGCTCAGGGTTTTTTTTGAGATTCACTTACTTTGCTGAAACTGAAAACTTTTTACTGAAAGTACTGTAAATAAAGGTAAAAGTTAGTTGAAATAGTATAGTAAAATCCATGAATAGTACCAAAAAGTGTAGTAGAATCCCTGAATAGTAGTAAAAATAAGCTAAATAGTAAAATAAGCTGACTTTTTAATTTTTGCTAAACACACACTCAATCAATCAATTGTTATCTCCTCTTTGCCAGAGTCCATATCTACACTTTTTTTTTTTTTTTTAACAACAAATGATGTCTAGCAACATGACACCAATGCTGTATACATCAACTTTAGCAGTGACCACTCAAGTGCAACATACCCTTTTGTTTCTCTAATGCTAGTATGAGTATGACTGATTCATTATCAAAAGATTTGCTAATCCAAAATCAGAAATCAGAATTTGAACATTGTAATATTTATCAAGAAGTGTATTTTGATGTTTTATATCATAATAGATAATTTGGATGATGCAATCTTATACCAATAACTGTTGCACACTAAATTTTGTGATTTTCAATTGCTTTTGAGAGTGTGTAAAATTGTGTAAAACATTTGTATGTAATAAACACTCCTCAAATCTTCAATAATATTGCAACGTGGCATTAAATTTTTCATAGTCGACAAAGGTTGAATTGTTCAGACAAGTTTGTCGGTCTAAGAAGTTACATATTCATCTTTATAGGCACTAATAAAATTCTAGGGCTAAAGTACAAAACATAGTCTTAAAGTTTGAGGAGTTTTGGATTTTTTCCCTTAACATTTCAATATCTTGATTCGTTTCCCTAACATTTCAAAAAGTTATGGGCCATATTGATTAACAACTATTCCATTAATGCTCATACTAATGTGTCTAGTAAATGCTACAAAAGCCTGTAACCAATGTTAGGTGGTCCAATTAAGAATGTCATATAATGCAATTTTTTCTTGTCAATTAAATAAATAAAATAAACCCTCTAAAACGAAATCCAGCAAATCCAGCAAACCCATCTCATATTCAAACAAATCAACAAACCCCATCACAAACGAAGGTTGTTTAGTTGCTTCAGCATAACACTAATAGAAGGGTTGCTAATCAAAACAGCCCATAAAGTTAAGGACATATGAATTTGAAAATCTTAGGAGGCAAAATTAAAAGACCTCACTAAACTTTATGAGTGAGTTTTGCAATTTAGCCAAAATCTAAGAAAACTTTAAACCTTAATGGAACTTCAAGCTTTAAAAAGTAACAAATTAAATCTTGAACTATCTCAAATTCTCAATCTTGAATGTTTTGGTTAGATTGATCTTGATTTAGGTATTTGGTTTTGATTTGGATTAGTATATACAAACTCTAGAGTCATAAATGATAGAGGCCTTGATCTCCTGTTGAATTATATCCTTCTTTGGCAGCCCTGCTTGTGCAAGTAATGGAGACCTCTACAGTCAAGTAAACGCTTATAATCATCTTTTTGGATAAATAAAGAGTAAATGTATTATTTAAACTAGAAAAGAAAACTGTTTCAAAAAAAAAAAAAAAAAAAAAAAAACTAGAAAAGAAAACGTGTCATTGAATGAAAATTTTTCAACAAAAAAAATCATTGAATTATGAAATCGAAAAACCTAAATAGGAATGGGATACAGCTGCATCTCACTAAAATAAATCTAAGTAATTGCGATGTGATTCTTCCGTGTAGGACCACGTTGAAGAAAAATACAGATATATTATTGACGGATTCACGATTGTTATAGAAAATAAACATAACTAGGTCAAAAAGTTAACAACACTATTTTAGTACTCCTATTTATTGTGTATTTATTATGAGCAATGACTTTGTAATTCACCATTACTTTCCTCACTAGAAATTAAGAGGCTTTGGGTTTGATTAGGTCAGTAAATGTTACTATTGTTCTATCTATTGGTAATAAGAAAAAACAAACTATGTTCTGAATAAAAAAAATTTGGGCAAAGAAAAATTAGTCAATTGACAAGGCACTGCTTTCATTTCGTTGGAGATTTTTTTTTTTTTTTTTTTTTCTTGACAAGAGATTTCAAACTTGAAATTAGAGGCAAAGGCTGTTCTTTGCTTGTAGACTAATCTAATTGATTTTTTTTTATTTTATAATTAAAATAAAACTAGAAAGTGTGGTCATGGTCTCCAGCACTTTACCCCATTTAAACCTCCTAATTAATTTATGACACGTATTTTACTCGAACTCGCAAACATAATGAGTCACAATAATTTTCTTACCCGCCACTTTTTCAAGTGGCGGTCATTATGAAATCTTCAAAATTTAATCCTTCCAGAGAATTCTAATCGTTTTTATGTTCACAATTGATTAGAGACGAATAATAAAATGACAAATCAGTGCAGCGAAAAGTAAACAACATTTTTTTAATGGAAAGTGCCACCGAAAGTAAACAACATTGTCACTGCAATGGAAAGTGACATATTCTAACGTTGTTTCTAGTTTGGCTCTTGTGCAGGTGGCATGCTTGTTCATCAATTGGATAGAATATTGATGTTTTTTGTTTGCATGTACTAGTACATGCAAAGGGTCCACCTTTATTATGTGAAAGCGAAAAATATTACTTTATGATCATCTATCAATATATATATATATATATATATATTTCCATTGAGTTGAATTGAAATTTCACATTAATTATGAATTTAAAGTTTGCACGTATGTCCTTATAAATTAGCTACTTGTAGGTGTGTTTTGCATTGCAATTAAGAGTGTGCATGAGTTAAGTTGATGAGTCATTTCAACTCAACTTACTATTGTGGATGGGCTAAAAAAAAATTCAACTCAACTTAATTAATCACTTAACTTAATCAAACTCAGCGTAAGTGGATTAGGTTGAACCCATATGTTAGACAATTTATTATTATTATTATTATTATTATTAAATTGAGCATTATAACAACTCAACCACAAATTAGAGCAAGTTTATAACCGAATAATCCAAAACATAACACTAATTATATGAGAATAACTTCTTCTTTTTTTGAGAAGGAATACTTTTATTAAAAGAAACTAAAGAGCGGCCAAATCGGCCTGAACAAAAGGTAAAGCGCGAGGTAAAACATTCTCCATCCACACAGTACAACTTGGTGTTGTCAAAGCTAGCCTAGCTAAACTGTGAGCAACTTTGTTACCATCTCTCCTTATGTGAGAGTATGACAATTTTGAAAAAAGAACCAAAAAATAACGACACGTCGTTTATCAAATGGCCATAAGGAGCTAAACCATTATCCTTACATTTTAGGGCCTTTACAACCAACACCGAGTCACCCTCAACAATAGCTTTATGGAGTCCCAATTCACTACCAAATTCCACTGCCTTACACACTGCCAAAGCCTCTATTTCCACGGATTGGTATGCCTAATCCAGCTGCTACACAAGTGATGCAATAACCTCCCCTCGACAGTCCCAAACAACAACTCCTATTCCAGATTTGTTGTCTGCGTTTGAGAGTGCACCATCTTAATTGATCTTGTAAGTGTTTGGTGTAGGAGCTGTCCACTTTGTATGAGACATTGAAGTGATTCGGTTCTGCCTGAGATTACATCTCCGAATCTCGTTCCAGCTCTCCTCTGCCATTTGTTGTAAATCTTTGGTAAGGCAGCAAGTTTGATTCAGTCTAAGTTTGTTTCGTTGATTCCAAATACTCCACACCAGGATGGCAAAACGGTCCATTGGCTTCTCATTTTCAAGAATCCAGCTACACAACTCCTTAAAATCAGCAAAATGCGTCATTGATCGAAAATTCCAAGTGTCACCTTCCCACACCTCATCCAAGCCCGTACAACTCCATAGAGCATGCAACGTATCCTCTGCTTGTAGGGAGCAACGGTCACAGCTGGGATTTTGAATTATGGTTCTCCGGACCAGATTATGTTTTTACATGCACGCCACAACATGTTTTTATATTTATTTGGAACTTCCAAGCCCCAGATGCACTTCCAAACTTTCCTATCCACCTCCGAAGGAGTGCTAACCTCTGAATTTTCCTCCCAAGTCCTTGAGAAACTTATACCCAGACTTGCAATTGTACTGCCCGTCTACAATGAATGGCCAAAACAAAACATCTTTCGTTTGGCTTCGAGGCAGTGGTATCTTACGAACAAGTTCCGCTTCAGCTGGTATGAACACACCCTTAACCATTTCATCATCCCATTTACCCGTGCTGTTGTCAATCAGGCAGTCCACTGTGGCATTTTCCATAGACTCTACGATTGGGGAAGAGACTAATGGTGGATGCTTTATGGGCAGCCAGTGATGCTGCCATATTTTGATATTTTTTCCTTTGCCTACCCTGAATCTAGCACCCATTTGAATCACCTCTCTCCCCTTCAAAATACTTTTCCAAGCATAGGAACCGGTTGTCGATTCTTTTGCTTCCATGAACGAACAATGGGGAAAAAATCTTGCCTTAAAAATTTTGTAAAGGAGAGTGTCTTCATTATGTAGAAGCTGCCATGCTTGCTTGGCAAGAAGAGAATCATTGAAAAGAGCAAGATCTCTAAATCCCAATCCTCCTTCTAGTTTTGGTTTTGTCAACTTCGACCATTTGACCCAATGTATTTTCCTTTTGTCACCTTGCTGCCCCCAAAAGAATTTTTTTACCATTGCTTCAATTTCATTGCATAGACCCAAGGGTATTTTAAAGCATCCCATGGCATATGTTGGGATGGCTTGAACAATGGCTTTGATAAGGACTTCTCTACCAGCTTGAGAAAGGAGCTTCCCCTCCCACCCTTGTAATTTCCTCCAAACCCTCTCCTTAATATAGCTAAAGCTTGCTTTTTTGTCTCTTCCCACCAATGAGGGCAGCCCTAAATATCTCTCATAAGACCTTATTTCATTCACACCCAACAAATTTTTGATCTCCTCTTTAACAGCGTCGTTTGTGGACTTGCTAAAGAAAAGAGAAGTCTTTTCTTTATTAATTTTTTGGCCTAACACCTCTTCATATTCCGCCAAAATTTTGAGCACGTTTCCACATTTATGAGAATTTGCCTTACAAAAAAGCAAGCTGTCATCTACAAAAAAAAAGTGGGTTAGTTTTGGGCCTCTCTTGCAAATTGAGAAGCCATTGATTTCCTTTGCTTGTGTAGCTTTTTTGATTAAGCCATGTAATCCTTCCATGCATAATAGGAAGAGGAAGGGAGAGAGAGGGTCCCTTGTCTTATGCCGCATGTTGGATTTATTAGCCCCTTTGGATCACCATTCACCAGAATTGAGTATGAGACTGTTCGAACACACTCCATGATCAAACCAATCCACCTTGAGCAAAATCCCATTTTTTTCCATTAGTTTCTGGAGATAATTCCATTCCACCCTATCATACGCCTTGCTCATGTCTAGCTTTAAGGCCATAAAACCTGTTTTTCCTGAATTATGATTTTTCATACAATGCAAGGTCTCAAAAGCTATTAAAACATTATCTGAAATAAGCCTATTCTTTGCAAAAGCAGATTGATGCTCAGTTATAAGTTCTGGCATGAATTTTTTTAATCTGTTTGTAAGGACTTTGGAGAATATTTTGAACAAAACATTACAAAGGCTAATAGGACGATATTGAGGGACTAAAACAGGGTTCTTCACTTTTGGAATTAAAGTGACAAAAGTATGATTTATTGGGTAAGGTAGTTTACCTGCATTCAGCCAATCTAGAATTGTGGAAGTTACCTCGCTTTTCATAATCCCCCAAAAATGTTGGTAGAATAGGGGTGGCATCCCATCAGGACCTAGTACTTTTAGAGGCACCATTTGGTCAAGTGCTTCTTGAATTTCCCCCTCCATGAACTCCCCCATTAGCTGTTCATTAATCTCATCTGTGACTAGCCTTGGAATAAAGGATAGAGAACTTTTATGAGAATAACTTAGGATTTAGGTTTTATTTAGAAAATTGAGTAAAAAAGTAAATAAAAGAATTGTATAATATATTTTTAAATTGATATGTTATACAAGAAAAAGGTAATCAGTGATGTATTAAGTTGAGTTAAAAAGTAAATTAAAGAATTGTATAATATATTTATAAATCGATATGTATAATTGTTTAATACACCACTGATTACCTTTATCCTGTTGCAAAAAACTTTCCAAAGGAACAAATATCAACTTAATACACCCCTGATAAACTTTATAAACAAATTTTCCATAAGAACCAGTGTCACTTTATTTATTAACAAACTTCTTCATATCTGTTTATCAAAAACTTCTTCATATCTGAAAAACTATGGAAACCTGTCTATTTTTATCTACAGCTAAACTTGGAGTCAGAGTACATGAACCTATATAACAAAGATCATTATAGCAACAAGTAAACCAAAAACAAACTTAACTACAAAGAAAAGGTTGGATGGCATAATGCAAAAGAGAGCAAAGACTATGACATAGTTGCTTTAAATCTTTCTAAATGAAGTCACAAAACACTGGATTAATCTATCCTATTAAAAGGACATGGGCAAGGTGGAACAAGCACATCAACTATACCATCAAGCATTTGTGTTACCCTCATCATGGTAGGTCTAAGAGATGGATCTTCTTGAATGCACCAAATGGCAACCATGATATACCTCTCCAGTTTCTCTCTGTCATCCAAGACCTCCACATCATATTCAACCAGGGCATCTAATACTCCTTCCCTATAGCAATCATAAGCCCAATCAGTCAAAATTGCTTTTTCTTCCTCAGTTGTCTTCACATCTATGCTTCTTCAGTAGTAAATTATCTCCAGTAGTATGACACCATAGCTATAAACATCTACTTTGGTCGTAATTCGCATGTTCCTAAACCACTCAGGTGCAACATACCCTTTTGTTCCTCGGATGGCAGTACGTGTTTGGCTCTGGACCATCATCAAGAGCTTCGCCAATCCAAAGTCTGCTATTCGAGCATTGTAGTATTCATCAAGAAGTATGTTCTGAGGCTTTATATCACAATGGATAATTTGGGTGCTGCACTCGTCATGCAAGTACAAGAGTCCTCTTGCAATCCCAGAAGCAATATTGATTCTTTGCTTCCAACTGGGTTTCAAGTCTCCAAAAAGAAAACTTGCCAAAGTGCCATTGCACAAGAACTCATATACCAGTAATCGCTATAGTCCCTCATCACAGAATCCTAGCAGACAAACCAAATTTTTGTGATGTGTTTGACCGATTACTTTGACCTTAGTCTTGAATTCTCTCTCATAATCTTGAAACGAACTATGTAACTTCTGTTGAAGTATGTGTGTTTCAAACTCTTAAATTATGCTTGTGTCCCACATTGGTTAGAGATGAGTTTGCATATATGTTTATAAATCTTTGCACCTCTTAAGTGATAGCTTGAAAGACAATAGGCTAAGGGTTGAAGTTGGGCTTGGGTTGGACTTAAGCTTGTCTCTCTTGGGCCTCATTCCATTTCCTTATCTTTTGGTTTTAGCCCATCTTAGTTCAACGGGCATTAAATGAACAGCCCGTTGGGGCATTAAATGTGCAACCTGTTGGCTTACACAGTGACTGTTACATGTAGCCCTTCATCCCTCACATTAGTTAGTATATAAAACCCTATATTCCCCTCTTTAGCTCTTAATTTTTTCAGCTACAGCAACCACCTCTTCCCTCTGTTTTTGCTCATCTCCACTAAAAATTTCAGCATCAATTTTTAGTTTTAAGGAAAGGCAAATTAAGGTTGTTCCTAGTTCTTCTTAATTGAGTGTGAGATCAACTTGAAGAAATTACTATAGTCTAATCTTTGGGGGTTGTTCGGCCAAGAGAGCCATTCACACCGAGTTCTACTCCGGGTGGCACGAATCAACCTTTAAAGACAACGCATTTGTGTGATTCTATAGTTTGTGAGATCTTTCTAACTCTATCTATTTATTTTTGTTATTGATAATTTTTTAGGGTTTGTATTGTTGAATCAAAACTTATTTATTTATCCATATTTTCCAACAATTTTAAAGGTTGATTTTTGTGTTTTAAAAATGAAGAAACAAGTTATTGATTCTCTTAAGGCCATTTCGGAAATTACAAAGCTTAAGGCTTTTGATGGAAATAATTTCAAACGTTGGAAAGAAAGGGTTTTGCCCATCTTGGAATTTACCGAACTTGACCGGGTTCTTTATGAGCCTAAATCCGAAGAAGATCCTAAAAATATAGCAATGTGGGAAAAAACAAATCAATTGTGTGTTCATACTATTAAATGTGGTTTATCTAACAAGTTGTTTGATAATTATTGTCATTTTACTTGTGCTAAAGATTTATGGGATGAACTTAATGGTTGTTATGGGTTTGAGGATGAGGGTGCTAAAAAATTTGCTACGGCTAAATTTATGTCTTTTCAAATGGTTGAGGAAAAAAGTGTTTCTAGCCAAATTGAAGATTTTCAAAAATTAGTATCCGACCTAGCTAAAGAGGGTGATGTTTTACCTGAGAGGTTTGTGGCTCATGGCCTAGTGTTTAAGTTGTCGGACTCTTGGAAAGAGTATAAACACCGGTATAGCCACCATAGAACCTATTTAAATCTTCAACAAACTATCATTGATATTCAAATTGAAGAAACGAATAGGATGTCGGAAAAAGTTTCTAGAGCTAAGGAATTTACTTCTAAGGCTAATGTTGTAGAGGGAGGACCCTCTAGACCTCCACAACATAATAGAAAACATGATTTCAAGGGAAAAGGAAAATTTCATAATAAAAATGGCCCAAATCCTTAAATCCAAAAGAAAAAGGGTAATTGTTTTATTTGTGGCAAGGTAGGTCATTATGTGGCAACATGTAGGGCGAGGGGCAACTTCAACAACAATAAGAACAACAACAAAGGCTCTACATCAAATAAGGCAAATGTGGTGCAAACCAAATAGATCATTGCGGCGGTGGTGTGTGAGGCACACTTGGTGACAAAAGTGAAGGGATGGGTAGTTGACTTGGCTTGCACAAGACACATTGGTGCATTCAAAGAAGAGTTTAGCTCCTACACTCCTATGGCGGAAGGCACTGAATGTGTCTATGTTGGAGACAATAGGTCCGTGCCGGTGAGTGGTAAAGGGAAGATACTCTTGAAGCTAACTTCCAGTAAAACTCTTTCACTCAATAATGTCCTTTATGTACCTCACTTTCGACACAATCTCATTTCGATACATTTGCTTGGTAAGGCCAGTATTAAAGTTTTATTTGATGGTGGCATAGTTACTTTAACTAAGAATGAAGTCTTTGTTGGTAAGGGCTATGATGATGAAGGTCTCTTTGTACCTAGTGTTGATCAAGTTACTAATGAAAAAGGTTCATCTTCTTGTGCTTACTTAGTTGATTCCATTGATGTTTGGCATGGTAGACTTGGACACGTTAATCTTGGCTATATAAAGAAAATGAAAGAATGTGGAATTAGTAACTCACTAAGTGAAACTAATATGGAAAAATGTGAAATTTGTGCCGAAACTAAAATCACCAAGAAACCTTGTAAATCCATAACAAGAGAAACCGAGCTTCTTGGATTGGTACATAGTGACTTGGGTGATTTAAAACACATTATGACTAGAGGTGGTAAAAGATTTTATGTGATCTTTGTTGATGACCACTCTAGATTCACTAAACTTTATTTACTAAGAACCAAAGATGAAGCTTTGGAGATGTTTATAAAGTATAAAAGTGAAGTTGAGAACCAAAAGAATAAAAGGATTAAAAGACTTAGAACCAATAGAGGTGGTGAATATGAGTCTAATCCTTTTAAGGAATTTTGTGAACAAAATGGCATAATACATGAGGTAACTCCACCTTATTCACTGGAATCTAATGGAATAGCCGAAAGGAAAAATAGAACTCTTAAAGAGATGATGAATGCTATGCTTGTTAGACTTTTCCTGAAATATACACTTTGATTACAAATGATAGTTCCACACTGGATTTTGCTTCATGACTACACATTCCCTCCATAGTCTAGCAATCTCGCTTCTTGATTACACATTCCCTTTAAGTTTGTCACTTTAAGTTGACTCATGTTATACAGCTTGCCCCACCCTTTCGTAGTAGGATGTCTCTTCATTAGGCAAGTTTTTTTAGTATCAAAGCTCTAAGATCTCAGAGTTCACAACATATGAAATGCAGTCACCTGGAGTACTTGGCACAGAGTACTTTGCCTCAAGCTAATAATGTATGAAAATAATGTAGGAAAGAATATCAAACAATGACAAACATACAAGCAATTTCCAACTAATGTCAATCCTTCATAATATAAACTTCTCCTTTAGTTTCCAATAGGTTAAAATATTATGATTAAGTAAAAAATTAAGCTTCTATTTTGATGATAAATCACAACCCAATACCATGTAATGGAAATAATTAACAACTAATTGAAAGACAAAATTAAACATTCATAATATCACAATCTAGAAATAGGTACATTGGATATATAATACTTTGATTACAAGTGCATTTAGTGATAAACAAAATAGTAATTGTGCCGATACAACGCAGTAGTAAGTTTGAATACACAATTAAGAGAACCACAATTTAAATCTACAATGCCATTCCAAAATCGAGTATCTGCATGCCTAGAAAAAATTGAAATATTGTCATTAGATTCCAAAAGCCAAAACAAAGGTACTAATCTACGCAACCTAGCTAATTGATACAATCATGGCATTTTATATAAAAACATCACTTACCTAGTTTGGATCATTATTACTTGTCGAAGCTCCACGGGAAAGAGGACATCTTCTACGGTTATGCCCATGTTGATGACACAGTCCACAACTCTGCTTTTGTTGAATCTCCCTCAAGTCAAAATCTGGCCTTCGGCTTCCCGATTCTCGCCGGCCCCTATCCATCTCATTTCGTATCCTAGACTTCATAGGTCAACCTTTGGCCTGCAACAGCTCTAGGTCAGGCACCCAGTTTGGACCGTCCATATACTTTGACTTTGGCACCACAAATGCATGTGAGTAGGTGCGAATGACATTCTCCAAACTATAACATGGGTCAATATATCTAGTTGCATCTTGCCACAAGTACTAAAGAGTAATTGCATGTGAATAAGGGATCTTTCGATTTTGCCACTTTCCACAACCACATGTTCTGGCCACTAGGTTTATTTCATAACTATGGTGTCCCCCTCCATAGCTATGGATGTTGTATGCAGTAATTACTTGATATATACCATTCAATTATTAAATGCCTTTACTTGGTGTGTTGTAGATTTTTGTAGGTTTGCATCATAGATTTTTAAAGGCATATTTACTCCACACCTTGCTCTTCGAGAGATCATGAGTAATTTCTTTGTGTCGATCATGGAAATATATGATAAGTTTGCTCCAAGTGAATTCAACCATTGCAGCAATGGGTAGGCCACGGGCACCTTTGAGTACTCCATTGAAGCACTCCAAGACATTGGTTGTCATAGCCCCATAACGGTATCTACCATCATGTAGTTGGATCCACATGTCTAGATCCTCTTTCATTAGATATGTGTATGGCATGATGGATGAGTCGGGTTCACATTCTTGCCGCTCAATTCTCAGTTTCTTCCTAAGGGCCTCAATCTCGACTTCCTTGATAGCTTGCATGTACAACTCAAATTTAGCTTCCTGAGTAGCATACCTCGCTTTCAAGGCTGATAACTTTAAAGTGGCATCTTGAAAATGCATGTTGAAGTTGCTAGCAATATGTCGAAGGTAATATTTGTGAAATACTCATACTCGTCCATCATCATCTCTAAGCCAGTTTGCAACTGTGTTTTGAATACCCTTATGTCGATCAGAAATTACACAGATGTTCTTATTTGCTATCACATCCCCCAGTGAAATTTGAAGCATTCTAAAAACCACACCCAACTAGGCCCTAACTCTTTGTCCACAATGGCAAAGGTGAGAGGCAAAACCTTGTTGTTGGCATCGGTGGCCATTGCAATCAACAACACCCCTCGATATTTACCATACAAATGGTCTCATCAATACTGATCACTGGCTTACAATATCTGAATCCTTCAATGCATGGAGTGAAAGCCCAAAATACATAGCGCAATATTGAATCACCAAACTCGTCCCTGGGTATGTTATGATACCAGTAACGGGTGCTAGTTTCTTGATCTAAGTATGCCAACAACAACTTTCTCAACCTTTGGTAAGACTCTTCCCAATCCCTGAATATCTTTGCAATAGCCTTTTGTTTCGCATCTCATATCTTATAGTACAAAAGCTTATGATTATAACACTTCGCTTTAATGAAGTCTCTAAGGTGATCAATTATTGTCGTATGATTTTCTTGCAACGTTGGAACAAATTCTGCTACAAAAAAATTAATATCCATCATTCTACCATATAAGGCCGTGCCAAAGGGCATACAACTGTGAGGACCCCGATAAGATGTGACCATCCATAGTCCATGTTTAGGCTTCACGACTGCCCCAACGTACCACTTGCATGACCCATTCATGCATTTCACAGACAGTCTACTTTTGGCAGACCTACTAGTCATAAAGTTTCTGTTATGCTTTGCGGCGTGAATTGTTAATGCATGTTTCACCACCTCTTTATTCACAAAAATCAACCCTGTACTAAAATTTATGTCCTCTTTCCAAAAAGAAGCAAATGCTTGCTGAACAACTTCAAGATCAACCATATTTTCCCAAATATTTGCATAAAATGATGAGGCAGGAGGTTCATAAACAGGGGTTGTATTTGTAACATGCTGAACTCTATTAGTAGCATCCGCATCATCTTCATCACATTCAACCATATCATCAACATAAGGATTGGGAGTAATTTCATGGTCATCAACATCCCTGTTAAAGTCACCTCACTCAATCCTCTTTTTGTACTCATCTCTATCATCAAGATCTTCACCATTAATGACAGTATAATCAACACAGTCTTCGTCTTCATTTTCAACTACTAGAAGTGTAGAGGATTTACCTCGATGTGTACAAAATTGATCTTTATATCTATTGCCAAGTTCACTCTCAATTATTGTTGGTGTCTCTTGAAAAGGGGGTGTATAGCCTCCCAATGTGGTGCATCAATCATCTAGGATTGCAAACTGTAGAGATGTAATTGTTTGTATAATTATCTCTACGCCAACTTCCGCACGTGGCTCCAAAGTGACGTACAACTCAAAATTTGCTACTTGTTCCCATTTCTACATCTTGCTAAACATGATCTTCACATGTTTGTTTTCTGCTATCGTCATATATCTGTAATTAATGCATTGATTGAGGACTTCATGTGGAGAACGGAAAGTAATATGTATGTCATGCAAAGCAGGGTTCACTTGTAGCTCTTCCATAATTTTTATTTTCAAATCATTCAGGGTCTTTAGCTTACGCCGTATCATCATATAATAGCATTGGATACCTGGACCTTGAAATGGGAATCCATCATAAGGGTTGGCATTGCTAAGGGGTCCACCGTAGTATATATTTATATGGATCATTGTCAACCTATAAATCATTAAGTGCAATTGTGTTAGTGACAAATTTATCAACATCAATCACAAAACTTTGCGTATGAAATGCCAACAATTCTAACCTCTACCAAATTTGCATATACTCACCTCAAGCCACATACAAAAATAGTCATTACCAATTTCATATTCTTTTAAAATTCCAAATCATTCTAGGGGCATGACTTTTAAAACCCAATCAAATAAGTTATGACGAACAAAAATATTATACCAACTAGTTATCCATTGAAATCTTTGTTACAAATATTAAACAAATTTATCTTGAAATGATTTATGCTAAAAAGACTACAAATACTATCTTAGGTATCAAACTCATAATCCATTTCATACCCATGACAAAGACCTAAAAGTACTAAATATTCCTAACAATTGATCACAATATTTAGTACTAAATTTTCCCAATAATTAATCACAATATTAATTTTTTTTTAAAAAAAACTAGCATATTATTAATCACAATATATATTTACACTAACAAAAAAAAAAACGAATATTCCCAATATGTTGTAATAACATAATTAATCACAATATTTGGTACTAAATATTCCCCCAATACTAAATATTCCCAATAATTAATCACAATATTAATTTTTTTTTTAAAACCTAGCAAATAATTTAATCACAATATTTACACTAACAAAAAATAAACAAATATTCCCAATATGTTGTAATAACGTAATTAATCACAATATTTGGTACTAAATATTCCCAATAATTAATCACAAAATTAATTATTTTTTTAAAAACAAACTTAGCAAATAATTTAATCACAATATTTACACTAACAAAAAAAAAAAAAAAAAAACAAATATTCTCAATATGTTGTAATAACATTAATCACAATATTTAGTACTAAATATTCCCAATAATTAATCATAATATATATTTTTTAAACTAGAAAATAATCACAATATACTAACAAATAAACTAATCACAATATACTAACAAATAAATTAATCACAATATTTACACTAACAAAAAAAAAAAAAAAACAAAAATTTTCCTAATATGTTCTAATTTTTTCTTTAAAAAAAAACCTAGCAAATAACCACAAGATTAACTAACAAAAAATTCCCAATATTGTAAAAATATTACCTGTGAGAGAGTGTTGTTAAGGTGAGTGTTGTGTGAGAGCTGAGGAAAGTTGTGAGTAAGTGATGAGAGGCTGTGAGCTGAAGAGTGGGTGTGAGAGCTGAAGAGACTAAGTGAGACGGGTAAGGGGGAAAAAAGGGTCCCAGCTAGGACCCACATGTGACACGTGGAGTGGTGGTGACCATTCATGAAAATCAAGTCCAATAGACTCGATTTCCATTAAAGAGAATCGAGTCTAATTTACTCGAGTTATATATCCACGTGGCCAAAAGAGCGTGTAAAGTACTGGTGGGATCGGACTAGAAACCTAAGTCCAGTATACTAGATTTCCATGACCAGAAACTCGAGTCCAATAGACTCAATTTGCATGTGGACATATTTTCCACCTCAACTGCTGGTGCAATGGGAAAATTGAGTACATAATACTTGATTTATAACCCAAAATCGACACTAACACGCTTGAATTGTTAGTTAGCAAGATAGTTTCAAAAGTTTGCTAACTAACAAAATAGTTTTCCTTTTATAGTTATTTTTGAAAAAATGCCTATTTCCATTTGTTAAACAATAACGGCCAAAAGAAAAACCCTTCCTTGCCGATCTTCTTTGTTAGGACATATGTGTTTCACATGTTAAGAACATATGTCATGATTTTATGTAATTGGCTTATCCTTTGACAAAACGCACTTTACTTGTATTTGGGTAGATTTAAGATGTCTTTAAATACTTCAAGAAACCTTATTTCAAGATCAAGTATTGAAGCCTTCAAGTCTGTTCAAGAAAACAAGTTCAGAGTGCAAAATCATTAAAGCTCGACAACTGCCTCGACAACTGCATCTATCAAGCTTAAGAAAGCTGTTCTACATTCGGTGTGCTCGACACCTGCTCGACACCTTCTATCTGTCGAGATTTAAGATTTTTAGAATTCCAATATGATTTTCTTGGGATTCCTGAATTTGTCTTTGGGTTTTCTTTTCTCCTAACCCTAGACATATAAAAGGATCAGTTTAAGGGCCGTCAAATAGTTCACAAGTTGCACAAGTTTTGAGCAAACTCTGTTCAAGCAAATTGTGATCGGAGGCGAAGTTCTTGCCCTAGTTCATCTCTTTCTCTTGAAGAAGTTGCTGTGTATGTGCACCGTAGGGTTTTGTGACCAAGCATCTTCTTGATCTTCATCGTATGGATGAATTGAAGAACTTTGCAACCAACAACCTTCTTAGTTGGTGATTGAAGTCAAGTACTGGGATCCGCGCAATTGGTTAGTCACATACTTGGGAGTCGTGCATCGAAAGGGAACTGTCACTATAGAACAAGTCCAATTAGGTATTGGGATAAGGGTTCAATTGTAGGTTGGTAAGGTACTTGGATTCCTTTACTTGTAACGCTTGTTGTGATAATAGTGGAGTTTCGGGAGTGGTAACCTAAAAATCACGCGGTGGGGTTTTTGCCGTTAGGTTTTCCCCATTCGTAAACAAATCACTATGTTATTTATTTTTCACTGCATATTTAGCTTATTGGTGATTTTTTTGTGCTACCACGAATTTGCATGTTAAATTGATTAATTAATAACTTGGTTATTAATTAATTAATTTATATCACAAGGGGTCATTCAGTTTGTGGCCTATCATTCTTTCCAATAGAGTGCAAACTTGCCCACTCAGATTTCTACCACCAAGTCAGTTTAGAGTCACAAGAGAACGATTGTTGCATCGTTTGAAGATTCTTTTAATAACCGTTTGGAATAAGCCGATACAGAAGGAGAGAGGACAATAAAGAGAAGGTTAGTCTGAATAACCAGTAGATGTGAGAGATAGAAAGGTAAATCTGAGGGGTGCCATTACAAGTTTTGTCATCACCATTAGGCCCGCCACCAATAAGTTCTATTTTTAATTTTAGAAATTGGGGTTTTTTTTTTGGGAGAATCATTTGGGCATTATTTATGATTCATGTATTTTGGTTTGATTGGTTATGATTTATGTTTTTCAGTTAGGAGTAGTTTTGTTTAATTTATGTAAATAGACAGGTTAGATTTGGTTTTGATTAAGAGATTTCGGTTAGAAAAAAAAGTCTCTTACCAAGAACTCTCGATATCAGACCATTCTTTCTTGGTAATTTTCAACTAATCTCTTACCCTATTGTCTTCTTTAGGTTTTCTATCAATTTAGGGATTTGAAATCAAGGAAACAACCTAGAAGATCAAATTCTAAATGAATTGTTATTAGGAATTTTTAGTTTCTGGGTTTTGTATCAAATTCTAACTGATTTGTTATTAGGAATGATCAGTTTCTGGGTTCTGTTCCTTTGCTTTCATGAATTTCAGTTTCATTTTTTTTTTTTTGGCCTATTTGGGTTGCATTCATTTTGGGTATCTGTTTAAAATCAACATGCATTACTTTTTATTTATGTTGTTTTTTTTACAATTGGTATTTATTTCATTCCTTCTTCCTATGTTTTTGTTTCTTATGTTCTCTTTGTTCGTTTTTGTCAAGTTATTTGAGTGCTTTTTATTAAAAAATTAAAATAAAATTTAATTTTTTTTCCTTGCAATTGCAATACATAGGCTACAGTTCACATATCATAGTGATTGAGGCATTGCATTAGAACGAGTACCAAAAATTTTGAAAGGTAAGTTTTTACGAATGTTAACTTTTAAAAACCTACATCGGTTCAATATGTAACCACTCTATCTGCCTTCTTATATACTATTTCTTCTCTTCAATTTTTCCCTTTTTTTGTTATGCTCTTTTTCCTTTGCGAGAATAAACCAAGTGATGCATGAAGAGAAAGAACAGAGGCCTACCTTCACTAGCCTGCCACCATCGGTTAGCCAGCGAAACCACTATCGGTAAAACTGATTTCTTTCTTTTTTCCCTTTCAGTTGTATTTCTTTGGATTTAATTTCGTAATCTTCTTCTCCTTTTGAGTGAAAATTTGTCTGTGTAATTTGGGTCACTCAATTTCTTTTTCCTTCCCCCCTTAATGTACACACTATCACGCTATTGTAGGAAAATTATTGTGTACTCTCGGAGTACCATAAATGCGTACTCCCTCCTCTCACATGAATGGTGGGTCCCACTAATTAAATTCATGGTAGGACCCACTATTCATGTGAGAGAGGGGACTACACATTTATGGTACTCCGGGAGTACCTAATAATTTTCCTGCTAACCGTATTGCATTGTTAAAAAAAAAAAAAAAAAAAAAAAAAAAAAAAAAAACGTAAAAACCCAATATTGCAACATTTGCTGTGTTTTTATTTCCTTCCACTAATTTGATAGAGATATAATTTACCATTGACTATTTTGATTTAGACAATTTTCTGGATTACACCATGTTTGCTTTGGTGATATAAAAACTTTCCCTTACTTTTAAGAGGTGCCGAATCAAACAAATGTTAGACATGTTGCATCAATGTGCCAATAAGTTGTGTATTTTTGTTTTAATTCTTTTTATATATAATAACAATCGATAATATCTTAGACATTGAAATTTTGTGCACACCCATGCGTTTGACAAAATGTGTCACTTACTCTTGCATTAGTTGATATCCACTCCATGGTTTGTGCCTCTTGGTTTTAGTTGCCAATGGTCATTGCATTTTTTCCTAATGTGCATTTAGGCATTCTATGTCATCAACATAAGTTGCAATTTAGTACACTATATACTAGAACTTTCCATCATCAAAACCCAAGTTCCACAGTTGGATTTCAAATTTCCCTATACTAGAACAATTTGAAACAACAACTCCAGGTATTTATTAGTTTTTGATGGTTTGTTTTTCACTTAAAGCTATCTTTATACTTTTATTTCTTTCATTTCAATTATACAATCTGCACACACGCACGCGCACACACACACACACGCGCGCGCGCGCACACACACACACACGCGCGCGCGCGCGCACACACACACACATATATCTTAATAATGCATAATTTTTAATTATACCTGTTTGAACTTTTCATTATAATGTCTCTTTCATGTCATAGTAACAGTACTATGCAGTTGTTGTGGGGTAGAAATCAGTAACAAATCTACCTAAAAGGTCTCCTGTTTGCCAGATTTCCAATTCCAAAAGAAAACACCATTGCTTTTACTTCCCATGTGCCACACCACCTGAGGCAATTTACAATATTCTGCTTATCAATTTGTCTCTTTATGTATGCCTTTTAAATGAAGCAAGTTCAACAATTGTTAGTTTTTTCTATAAAACTAACATATTTCTCATCATTATATAATTCTTTTCAGGAGGCAAGATTTAGGAGGAAAATTTGTGCTATCTGTTTAAAATCCAGGAAGAATTGAATTTTGAGATTAATTTATGATTATTTTTAGTGTTATTTTACAAAAGAAACACAGTTGATTGTAATCTATATAAACAATTAATGAAATAGAATTAAAAAAAAAAAATTAGATTTTTTTTGTAGTTACACTCAAAACTATATATGTTGAACAATTATTGAATTCCGATGCAAGGGGGTGTATTCTACTTCATTTAGAGTTAGTGATTTAGTGTTATTATGTTTTAGTTTTGCTTGAATTATTTGAACAATTTCCTTAAAAAAACTCTTTAGTTTTGCCTCTTCCTTATTTAATTTTTTTTTTTAAAAACAAAAATTTACGTTCTAGACTTGGAGTTGATAATGGAAGGAAACTCATCTCTCTCTCTCTCTGATTCCTCAATATTCAGCATCTAGACTTAATATTTAGTCTGGCCTTTCTTTCCTCCTTCTTCTTCTTCTTCTTTACTCCTTTGTCCCTTTTATTTATGAATCTCTAAGTCTATGATAATATTTAGATTAGATTACATTTTACTTAAGGAGAATGAGGAGGGGGAAGCTTTTGCTGTAGTGCTTTTTTGCAACATTTGGCCAGGATCCTGTTTGCTACTAAAGTTGATCTTATCAGAATTTATGGTAAGTTTGGTGTGCTAAATAAAGGGAAAACAGAGATGTTCAATGACAATTTATGTGCTCAAATTGGCTTTAGAAGCCTTGGTGATGCCTTAGAAGCCTTCAAGGAGTCACCATGAAAGAACAATTTTACAAATCCCTGTTTCTATAAAAAAGAATGAATCCCCCATGTCACTTTCTTCCTTCTTTATCTTGCACCTGAGCATGTGAATCTGTTTCCAACTACTAATCGCTGTTGCTTTTCTCCTACTGAATTGTTAACAGTTGTTCTTTGACCCCTTTCAAAAAATAGATGGATTCTGTCATTGTTTTTCCTACCGTTTGGCATGGAATGCAAAAAACATATGCATAAGGGGAGATAGGGAGACATCCCAGGCCAGCACCACCGTCGGACTCTAACCACCAAAAAACTGGCTTCCCTCAATCGGTGGTACACTATTATTTCTTTTAAAAATTTATAAAAAATCAGAAAACAAAGAAAGGAAAAATAAATAAATAAATAAAAACTCACCCTGTACCAAAATCTTGCGATAACTATGATTTATGTTTGGCAATTTGGGTATTTGCTTTGATTTTGATTTAGGCATTTTGGTTATTTATGGTTTTGATAAAGGTTTTTCAGTTACAATTTGGTTTTTTTCACAGCCTTTTGTTTGTTTTGGATATTTGAAAGAATTTGGTTTTGCTTATTTTGCAATTAGCGTAGAGAGGAGATGGAATATTTTTGGGTGTTCGCTCTCTGTTTCGCTTCTTCTTTGCAACACCATATACCTAAGTTTAAGCATAACATTGTTAATTATCCTCTTTAAATACTTTTTCTTCTCCAAATATGGTTTCTGTTGTCTGTAATTTACCACAATTGCTTTTCCTTAGCACCTGAATTTTTCAATATCTACACTCCTAATCATTAAAACCCATCGATCCACACTTTATTAATAAAAAATAAAAATAGAAAACTTAGAAAGAGAGCCTAGAACCATTAATAAACTTTAAACATAGAAAAAAATGAGATAAATGAAGAGAGAGGGAGATAGAAATCTGAAGGTCAGCCCCTCTGTCAAGCCAGCTTCCTGCCAATGTGTACCCTCCCACCATTGACTTGCCAGGACTGCTGACAGTAAGTTTTCCTCTTTATTTTTAAATTTGTGCATTTAATATGATCTTTTTTCCCCCTATAATAGTTGGATAGATCTTTGGGTTATATGTGGCTTTGATAAGGTATTTGCATTATGATGGTGGTATATTGGTTAAAACACATAGGAACAGAATTGAAGTCGGTGTTGTGACTAGCAAAAGAAACAAGATATGCTCTACACTCCTTAGCGGTAGCGCATCCCAAGTGGCAACTACATCAGGTCTCTCTGACTCACAGAATCCACCCCTCATCAAAGCCCTATTGACTGCAATGTTGAATAGAGAATGTTTGTTTTGCTAAAGTCTTGTATGTCTTCTTTCCTTGGTTTGGATGAAATCAGATTATTATTATTATTTTATTTTATTTTTTTAACAGTTAGTGTAAGAACCCGGCTGTTTTTATTTTTATTTTTATTTTTTAATTTGATAAGAATTACAAACTCCTTTAGACAAAGATACATATATTTATTGAAGTTAGTACAATCTCCGGTCATGGTTATAACTCCTATTTTGGTTGTTAGGCTGGGAGTGTTTTCAATTGACAAGTAGAACATTAACAAATATGTTATTTGTTCTTTATGAGATGTATATGTGTTGATTGTAATTTTTATGTTGTAGAAGCCACTGAGAGTAGGAAATAATCCTTTAAATTGCTTCTAATATTATTGCATTTGGATTATTTAAAAGTCATATAGGCATGGCTATATGCATAAATTTGTGATGTTTCTTTTGCTGCTTTTACGTGTTTGAGCTTTTGACATCTTATTTTTAGATTAAATGATCTATCAGATTTTTCTCCTTCGTGTATGTGTGTGTTTTAATGTGCTATATGTGTTCTATATACTTACAGCCTTAACAATTTCATTCGAAGTACTGGTAGTTGCAATTTCAGATTGCCTCAATATCTTCGGGTCATTATTTATGAGGCCATAATTCTTTCTAAGGATGCTTATCACATGGTACAATTCAAGGGTTGCGGGCCTTTGATAAGGTAAGGGCTTAATGCAGGCACCTGCAATTTTGAGCAACTGAAAGACTTCATTATCAAAACCTAACCCAATAAGAGATTTATCAATGAAATTGCACATTAAAGAAGAGCAAGTCAAAAGACAAGTAATCCAATCAGTGTAACTCCCATCCAAATGGTTTGATTAATTATTTATTTGAATGGGTGCCTTTCTTGTAATTGGCTCAAGAAGCAGAATGCCAAAATCATAGACATCCCTTCTAAAAAAATCCAACTCCGTAACTCCACTGCCATCAGGAACTCTATTGCTCAAGTCATTGTCACTTGAGTTCACAAACATTAGTCCTCCTAGTTTCAATATTATTGCCTCTCCAAAATTTGATATCTTGGCATCAAAATTCTAATAAAGTAAGATAGCATTCAAACTCAAGTTGAGATGGACTACTGAGAAATGACAGTTATGGAGAAGGCATGCTATGCCTCTTGCTATCCCAATGGCAATTTTAATCCTCAAGGGCCAATCCAAGATCTTATCCTTATCTTTCACAGCATGTAGCCAGTCATAAAGGTTACCGTTCGATATATATTTGTAGAAGCATTTCCTTCCTTTCTCTACTGTTGTCTTTTCCCAAGTGAGTTATTTTCTTAAGATGATGCTTTTCCTAAATCAGTTTATGATTTGATATGCAGCTTATTTACGAATAAAACGTGCTATTTATGATATAATCTACTAGGTTGTAAGGAATTAGGGACTAATGTATTAGAACTTCAATGTGTAATGTTGGCAAACCATGATCAAAATGTTTAGTCTAGATTTAGGCTGCTCAAATTGTGTTTTTGTGTAAAGTTGGAATCGAGTGTACTGCAGGATTTATTGTGTAAATCTGCAAAGCTCGATCGATCGAAAATTAGACTCAATTGATCAAAGCTTGTGCAGATTGTTTTTCTGCAGAATTTTCCAACTCAGCCCAAGCCAGTTTGACGTGTAGGGTTTTATGTTTTGCCTTAAGTATAATAGGAAAAACCCTAGCCACATTTTATGGTTGTTGTTTATGCTATGTGTATGAATTTCTTGTGAGATCTAGAGGTGTTTGCCTTCATACATACTTAGGGTTATGAAGAATCATGATTCATGTCAAGAGCTTGATGATCGTTTCAGTTGCTACACAAAGAGCTTAAAGAGAAACACAGTGGGAGTACTTGTGGTTGCTGTGAATCCAAAAAAGTAGTTCGTGGACTTGGAGCTGTCATATGGTCATGGTAGTAAGTTTTCTACTCGAAATAGCAATAGGATGTTAGTGGTCTAAGTCGCTATTGTAAAACTTCAATTTTTTCATAGTGGATTTGTTTTACCTTGAGAATAGCCAAGTTAAATCATCCCTATATTTTTTACTGGTTTGGTTTTTCTGGGTTATCATATCATTGTGTTCTTTATTTTCTGTACTGTTTCAATGATATGATTTATCTGTGTTAACCTAGATTTGCATAATTTACCTAAGTTAATCACTTGGCTGAATAACTAGGTTAATCTTGTTTGTGTTTAAGGGGTCTAAAAACATACATAATCCTTGCTGAACATTCTTGATATGTAGATTACTTGCTGAAAATTGAATTTACCTTTTAAATCAGTTAAGTCTTGGTCCTATGAGCATTCAACGTTACAAGATTTTTATTTTTATTTTTTTGCTTATACCCGAAATTTTGTACATGCATGTGTTTGCTGCACCCATACCCAGTCAATGACAAACATATTGGATAATTTATGATATAATCCTTTGAAGTTTATAGAGTGCAAAAATTGTCAATATCCTTATGCTTCAAGAAATTTGTGGAAAAGGATTGTTCTAAAAAGCATCAACCAAATGTACATGGCTTAGGAAAGGAGTAGGTAGTTGTAGATTTCTCTGTGAGATTTCACAAATATAACTTTGATTTAGTGCCACCATCTTTTAGTTTTTTATGGGGTAATACAGTGATTGGTATTGATAAAACTCTACAATAACTTTTTCAGGAGTTTTGGTTTTTTTTTCCTACCCCAACAACTATCTTTTTTGCGGTTTTTGTATGTATTCTTAAAATTCGTTGTCCTCTGTGTAGTTTAATTTGGATAGTTATAATAAGAATCCTATAATCATGACAACATAGTTTGTATAATTGAGGTTTTTTTGTATTTTCTTTATTCATTAGGTCTTCATTTGACCATATTTAATGCATAAACACACCTTCAATTTTAAGGGAGTTTCTCATCATTTTAAATAATAATAATATAATCAAGAAAAATCAAAATAAATGGGAAGTTTTTTCCTTTTCATTTTCTTTTAAAAAAAGCAGTTTATATCAACATGAAATTCAAGTGATGTAATATTTGTGATTCTAGTTTTTTACTTAGTTGTAATTTTAACCTAATGTTTTTTGCTTAATTGTAGTTATGGTTAGGGGTTTTTTAGTTAGATCTTGTTTACATCTCAATGTGTTAATGTCATTCTTTCCATCTTATCATTTTCTTTGTGTCTTTGTTCAATTGAAGAAAATTGGAGTGCAAAATGGTATTAGACAAATAACAACTGACTGCCATGAACAAGGAAAACATTTGGAGTTGAGAAATTCAAAATGCAAACATTTGTAGGAGATGACCAACTTTTCAAAAACTAAGGAAAGCTATTAATCTGTTGTGGTTGGTCCCCACTTTTTCTTCTTTTTAAAACTCTAAGTTGTTCAAGTATTAGGAAAGTCGTTAATCTATGAAATAAATCAAAAGGAATAGCATAATCTCAACATATATTCTTCATTCTAACTTTATCACAGACAAATTAGATCATTTGGTGTTTGCTTGAATTGCATCTATTATTTTGTAAATTTTACAGACTCAAAGGAGGAGCGAACCGGACCTACAATTAGAATTCGTCTCCATCCAAACTGAACAAATATGATTACCACACAAACATTCATTTTAAACTCTCTCTTTTTCTTCTTTTCTTTTCTTTTTTCTCTTTTGGTGTTTGTGTAGGTGATTTTGCAGATTTGCCTGCACCTTAGTATATCTTACATGCCCACATTGCCTATCATAAACCAAGAACCATGCTACAAATAAATAAATGCTATGAACAAAATGTTAATGTTGTTCTAGATGTAAGTAGAGCATTGTATAGATGTAAATACTTCATTCTATTTTTATTACAAATAGTTCAAATTAGTTGATGTTTGTTTTGTATTGCGTGCATTTATGATTTTGTAATTTTTATAGACTTAAAGAAAGAGATTAACTTCATTTAAAATTCTTCTCCATCTAAATAGAATAGTTATAATTACTACATAATCATTCATTTTAAACTCTCTCATTTTTTGTTTTTGTGGAGGTGATTTTGTAGATTTGCATGCTGATATTGCCTATCATGGACCAAGAACCCACAATATACACTGTAGTCTATGGATTAGGTTTGGATCAAATACCCCTTTTCCACAAGTTTGCAGACCATGCTAAGACCATTGCCTACGTTGTTTTGTACGATTGTTTTTAATTTTAAAATTTATAATTAATTTACTTTTAAACTAAATTCTTTTTCTCTATACTATCCATTGTTATATTGTAAATAAATAAATTAATTAATGTTGTAAATATTATTGTTCTATAAAATGAATGGATGTACTACATTACCTGGATTAATTTTATTGTATTTTATTGTATTTGTTATGTCAAGTTGATGGTATTTCAAATATGCATAATGTTTTCGTGCATTGCACAGGTTAAATGCTAGTATATATAAGATCAAAAGCATCTTATAATCTATTTTTCTAAACAAAACACAAACTCTCCTCCTTCAATCGGGCTTGGGACCAGTTGTGTCAAATAGAAGAAAATGAAAAAAGAAACACAGGCAGAGTTACTTCTTTCATACACCAAAAAAATGGCAAGGATCTTTATTTTCATATATTTGAATGCAAGGACTTGAGGGAGAAGAGAAGAAAGACGAAAGTGGTCAGACACTCTTTAAAAAAATAAAGTCTCAAGATTGCAAGGGAGAGTCGAACCTTCTGCTGCCAAAGAGAAAACTTTGCCACTGGTCCTTGTTGCTAGACCTCGCCATCACTGTCTGCAACTTCTGTTTTAGCTGAAGAGTTAAGGGTTAGGACAAAGATCAGCGTACATGAGACTGTGAGAGAGAGGGATTTTAATTTTTACCACAACCCCAACCTCCATGAAAAAAACAATTTATGTATTTATTTTTAAATATTTTAATATGATGTGGCTGTAGAGTTGGCAGTTGAAGTGGTAGGTAACTCAATTCTTTATTATTCCTTTTGACACATTAGACTTTTCCATTCATGAGAAACAGTAGGGACAAAGTTAACACAGTACTAAAATGTTAAGGACCAAATTCACAAAATTGAAAGGTTAGAGACCATATTGAAATATGGTGTAAAGGATAGTACCATTTATGTAGTTTATCCATATATATATATATATATATATCCTGTTCACTTTTATTTGTGCCACAACATATTCTAAGCTATAGCAATTTGAAAGAGTTTTTCTTGGTATATTTAGGGTTTGGGCTTTGTGAGGGTGTTTTTGTGCTAAGTTTTATATCTATTTTGCATAAACCCATTTGTTTACACATGTAACAAAATAAGTGTTTAGGCTTCCGCTATCTCAACAAATTGGTATAAGGGCTTCTCTGATACAACAATTGTATATGCTAAAAAACAGAAAGTATGAAAAATATTGAGAGTACAAGTAATGAAGCTCCAAAAGAGAGCCATTACGGACTCCTTTAGTAGACCAATGACACAATTAGTATTATGGCAGAAAAGATAGAGAGGATTCTAAAATATGAAAATAATGAGTGGCAAAGAGAATAGCGAACTGCTTGAGGACAACACTAGGGTCAGCTCCTTTTGCACACTGGGGCAGGAACGACCTCCTGGTTACCATGAAATTCCTATAGACAAGAGACCCATAATGAGTAGCCTTGGGCTGAGACACCCAATTGGTACCAAGATTATTCACATGATCCAAATGGTGGCCAAGGTAGTAAGTGGATTAATTGGCACGAACCCACAGGGAATAACGAATAGAATTCAAACATTAAAAAAAAAAAAAAAAAACAGAATGTTCAGTTTGGACAATATAGGGTACTAACTGTTCATGAAGGAACACCTCATATTCAAACTCCCCAACCAAGACCTCATTAAGGAGTAAGCTTGTTCATTTCAAGCAAGTTTGATGATGTGCTCGAGTCTGCCTTAATGGGGTAGCCAAATCATGGCATTCCACAAGGGCAAGCCATGTGAACAATTATTATTACAAAAACTTCCCATAAAAACAAAATTAACTACAAACAACTAATGAGACGACATATTGTGAAAGAGAGCAAAGATCAAGATGAAAGCAATTAATTGTAAATCTTCTTGTATGAAGTGATAAATACAAGATTAACCATTCTCACTATAAGGGTATGGGCATGGTGGAACGAGTGCCTCAACAACACCCTCAAGCATTTGAGTAGCCGTCCTCATGGCAGGTCTAAGAGATGGGTCTTCTTGAATACATCAAATGGCAACCATCACAAACCTTTACAGCTTCCTTCTGTCATCCAGGGAAAGGCTTGCTTTGATACCACTTGACATGGGCTAAGTCAGACCCACAACTATATCACAAAATGGTAAGTGGCAAGATAAGGAAAATAATAATTAAGTATACAACTTCTTCTCAAAAAAGAATTAAGTATACAACTCAACTCCTATTTATGGATTGTTAATCCATGTCAAGCAAGAAGAGAAGAGATAAAGCACAAAAGTGACGCTGAAAATCAAAAGATTTTATTAGTGACTAATTATTAGATGCTCAAGGAAGAATGATGTGGTGGGCCTTTTTGTGTTTTTTTCTTTTTGGGTTGGATTGCTTCTTGCCGCACTGTGGCCCAATGATTCTGGGGTAGGAGAGTTAGGACTGGCTTGATTGAAACTTACCTCAAGCCGGCTTATGTGCAAGCTATAATCCTCTCACCAAGATCTTAACCACTCGCCTACGATAGAGGACACTATTACATAAAATGTTATGGCAAGAGGCCTTTAATACAACAATGGTACGTCTACTGACAGTAAAAGATAACACTTAAAAATCATTTTCTTAACAAGAAAAACACGACAGGAGTATATTTACTGCTTAATTATTCATAACAAAGGAAAGCAAAGGAGAATTAGTCTGTTGTATTCAATTCCTCGGCATTTTAGGTCCAAGAAGGGAACCATCCTTCAATGTGAGCAATCTCGCATGGAACTCCTGCCATAAAAATTGCTTACTTTGAAGAAATGGACCTAAATGGCTTGATCCCGAATCTTCTAACTTGCTAGAGAGTAGGCTATTGAGAGTGAGAGAAGGAAATAACCTATTGGTGCATGCCTTATTGCCCTTTTTTGTATTTCCCCCTTTCCCCTTTTCCTTTTTTTTTTTTTACTCTCTCTATTTACGCTGTGCTTTTCTCCTTTCTATTTTCTCACTTGTCTTCTTTTCTCTTTGCCTTTTTCACTTTTGTTTTTCCTCCCTTTTGCCGTGCACAGCTAAGGCCCTTTTATACTCTTTGCCTTTTTCGCTTTTGTTTTTCCTCCCTTTTGCCGTGCACAGCTAAGGCCCTTTTATACTGCCTACCATAATGAGTTTTACTATTTTACGCCTTAACTACTTTTGGCCTGGTGTGGGTGTCCTTCTTGGACCACCCATTGGTTTACCAGCTGCTCAACTAGCACCACTACCCTACGTTGGCTGCACCATGTCTTAATTCCAGACAAAAGAGTTTTTTGTTTTACTTTCTTGCCTTCTGTGGCATTCCCTCTGGCTAAGAATTGAGCATTCTCTCTTACTAATTCCTATGGCATGCATCTAGTGATTCCAGCTCATCTTTCTCCCTTTTGGGTTGTATGTCATCCCAACAGGACATTTCCCAAAAGAGTTTTGAGCAGGAATCCTAGAATAGACTTTCCCCTTCTTCCTATCACTAGACCATACCTTCTCTTACCTCTAACCCATGGCCCAATGTGCTTGTAGTGGCTGGGTACAAGTGGGTAATGCCTGAGCCCTGTGCATGCTCCACTCCCATGTGAGTCTAGGGCTTGTTTGTCATTCATGCATTTATCGTGGCCTGTGGATCGATCTGATCCTTCTGCGCATATTGCTACTTATTTTTAACCCTTTGTGGCGTGAAGGAGTCACTGGATCTTCATTCTCTGTATCTCGTTCCTTCCCTAGGCTGGGCTTTGCTCGGGTATGGGTTCTTTCCTTCTTCAACTCGGCCCCTGCCTTCTTTGTGGGTCGGCTAATACTTTTATCATGCCGCCCCATTGCTTCTGCCATGTTGTCGTTTGACTTGTGCTTGCTGGGCCTCCTTTGGGTCTACCGTACACTTTCCTTTTACTTATTTCATGTTGCCCAGTACTTCTGCTGGACTTGTTCTCATACTATTTTGGGCTTCCTTGGCCCATTTCATCCCTTTGGGGCTTCCTCGACCCACTTCATTTCTTTGGGCATCCTTGGCCTATTCCATTACTACATTCCCATGGGTTTTTGCTAAATCTTTCGATCTTCCCCGGCCCAATTACCATACCACTTACTAATTCGTAACCTTAAGCTCCTTCAGCCCATTTTTGCTTGCTTTCCATTTCTTATGATACCCATGGCCTTCCTACTCCTTCCTCTAGGTTTCCTTGGGGCCTGTTTGCTTTCTTTTGGCCGTTTTACTATTTTATAGGCTTGTGGACCATTATTCCTGTCATTCGGGCTTAATAGTTTTTTCTTGCCTTGCTTACTCTTCTTCCTTTGCCCTTTCCATATTGTTGGGCTGCCTTTTTACCAAAGTCGACATCAACATTCAACCCTCTGAGCATATGAATTGCTCCTGCAGTTCATATGCCAAAAAGAAAAAAACTTTTCTTCTTCTTTTCTCTCTCCTTTTTTGCCTTCGCGGGTTTTTTCAAACAGTGGGCCCTGTCCTATCTTCTTTCTTGCTGTGAATAGTGTTGTCTCGTTAAATTTCCTAGTTTGGTAGTTATTCTAAAACGTAGCTTTTGCCTCATTAATACGATGCTTCTTTTGGCGATTAACCCATTGTATCCTTTCACGTTATCTTTATTGTCATTAGTACTTGAACTCATTCCCTTCCATTATTCGTACAAAACGCCTTTTCACTCACTCTTTTCTTCACTGTGTTTCTTTCTCACCCATCCACTTTAACCAAAAGCCTCATCATGACACCAGTGAAAGGTGAGAGTTCCTCCCGCCAGAAGGGGAAAGTGATGTGAACCCCGTCAAGAATAACGAGACCCAACAACGAAAGGGAACCCAAGATCATTCTATGGACAGATTCAAATGGAAGACCTCGACCCGTTGTTTATGACAAGCAAGAACCTCGGTATAAGGAAGACGCCACAAACAGTGGTGGAAACTCCGTTTGATAAGTCGAGATGAACGCCACGAGAATTCCCGATAAGTTCGAGTAGTTCTTCAAAGAACCAAAGAGAATAAACCTCATAAGTTTTATTAATAATCTCTTAAAAACGTTTACAGACTTAGATGACTATTTAAGGGCTCCTTAAAACTTGACAGATAAGAAAATATATTCTAAAATAACTCCTAATTGATACCTAACCATATTAGGAATAAAGTTTGACCTAAAAAGCATTAAATGCACCTAAAAACAAGGAAATAAATCACCTAAACCTAGAATAACGTTTTTTACATAGACCCAAAATATTTCATGCCAATTCTTAGCCTTGACCGGATCCTTCTAGAACTTGAATCAAGGTGATGATTTTTTGCTGCACACGTGGATTATGCTCAATGGGCCTCCACGAATTTGCTTGAGCCCATAACTCTTGGATGAGTCCGTTGAGTACATCCTTGAACTTCTTTGCTTATGCTCTTGTAACCGGCCCAATTGGTACTTGAATGAGATCCTTCGAAGCGGTGCCTTGATCTCCATCATTCCCCTCCTCTTGAAAAGGATTTGTCCTCAAATCTTCACCTACATCAAAAGGACTCAAATCAGTAACATTAAAAGTGGCACTTACATCGTACTTACCAGGTAAATCTAGCTTGTAAGCATTATCATTGATACGCTCGAGGACTTGGAAGGGACCATCTCCGCTTGGGAGCAATTTGGAACATCTTTTCACCAGGAATCTTTCTTTTCTCATATGCAGCCAAACCCAATCTCCGGGTTCAAAAACCAGTTTGTGACGTCCCTTGTTGGCTTGTGTGGCATATTGCTCCGTTCTTTGCTCAATGTTGAGTCTTGCTTTCTCATGAATCTGCTTCACAAAGTCAGCTTTCTTTTTGCCATCTAAATTAACGTGCTCCGTCAAAGGTAAAGGAGATAAATCCAATGGAGTTAAAGGATTAAACCCATACACAATTTCAAATGGCGAAAATTTGGTAGCAGAATGAACAGCTCTATTATATGCAAACTCAGCATGTGGTAAACATTCTTCCCATGTTTTGATGTTCTTTCTAATGATTGCCCTCAATAGAGTAGACAAAGTCCTATTTACTATTTCAATTTGACCATCAGTTTATGGATGACAAGTAGTGGGAAACAATAGCTTAGTACCTAGCTTACACCACAAAGTCTTCCAAAAATAGCTCAAGAACTTAGCATCTCTATCCGAAACAATTGTCCTAGGCATGCCATGTAATCTCACAATCTCTCCAAAGAACAAATCAGCAACATGTGAAGCGTTATCCGTTTTGTGACATGGAATAAAATGTGTCATTTTAGAAAATTTATCCACGACCACAAAAAATTGAATCTCTTCCACGTTTAGTCCTAGGCAATCCTAACACAAAATCCATTGAAATACAATCCAAGGCTCACTAGGAATTGGTAAAGGAGTATACAAACCGTTGGGCTGCACTTTGGATTTAGCTTGCCTACGTGTGACACATCTACCACAAATCCGTTCGACATCTCGTTTCATATGAGGCCAATAGAAGTGTTCCTACAAAATAGCTAAAGTCTTTGCAACTCCAAAATGTCCCATTAATCCCCCACCATGTGATTCCTGCACTAATAACTCCCTCATAGAACAATTAGGTACACATAGCTTATTTTCTCGAAATAGGAATCCATCAAGCTTAAAGAACTTACCAAAGGCGATTTTCTCACAAGCACGATATTCCTCACAAAATTCGTGGTCTTCAACATATAATTCTTTAATGTGTTCAAAACCAAGCAATTTTGCATCAAGTGTGGAGAGTAAGGCATACCTGCAAGAAAGTGCATCAGCGACTACATTCTCCTTACCTTGCTTGTACCGAATGACGTATGGAAACGTCTCTATGAACTCCACCCATCGCGCATGCCTTTTGTTTAGCTTGTGTTGGCCCTTCAAGTGTTTCAAGGACTCAAGATCGATGTGAATCACGAACTCCTTAGGCCATAGGTAGTGCTGCCACGTCTCTAAAGCCTGAACCAATACATACAACTCCTTGTCATAAGTTGGGTAGTTTAAGGCTGCCCCGTTGAGTTTCTCGCTGAAGTAAGCAATTGGTCGTCCTTCTTGCATAAAAACGGCTCCTATACCAATACCTAAAGCATCACATTCAATTTCAGACGTTTTAGAAAAGTTGGGCAAAGACAACAAAGGTGCGTTAGTCAGCTTCTCTTTGATTAATTGAAATGCCTTCTCTTGTTCTTCTCCCCACCAAAATCCAACGTTCTTCTTGATCACTTCGGTAAGCGGTGTGGCTAAGCTACTGAAGTCCTTCATGAACCGCTGGTAGAAACTAGCAAGTCCATGAAAACTACGAACATTACCTACACTTGTGGGACTCGGCCAATCTTGGATTGCACGTACCTTCTCTTCATCAACCGTTATGTTGTTGATGGCTCGGCAATCAACGCACATTCTCCACGTCCCATCCTTCATAGGTACAAGTAAGACCGGAATTGCACATGGGCTTATGCTCTCCCTCACGTGCCCTTTCTCCAACAATTCACTTACCTGCCGTTGAAGCTCCTTTGTCTCCTCGGGATTGCTCCTATAAACTGGTCGGTTTGGAATGGTTGCACCGGGAACAAAATCAATTTGATGTTCAATCCCTTGACTTGGAGGTAACCCATGTGGTGTTTCCTCGGGGAAGACATCCTCGTACTCCTGCAAAAGAGAAACAATAGAACTAGGCAAAGCAAGGTCAAGTTCGTTAGTGTTTAAAAGTGCCTCTTTGTACAAAAGTACAATCATCGACTTATTTGAAAACATTGCTCGCTTGATCTCACTCACTTTTGCATAGAAATTCTTTTGTTTTCTCTCTGATTTTCTCTCAAGGGCCGAACTTTGATTTTCTTTTTCTCCCTCATTTTTCTCAGCCTCTCTCTGATTTTCACTCTTTTTCTTTTGCTCACTCTCTTTCTTTTGATCACTCTCCTTTTGTAATCTTACTTGATCTTCGTATACTTGCTGCGGTGTCAATGGTACAAGAGTGATTGATCGTTGATTAAGTACAAAAGAGTACTTGTTCGTAAAGCCATCATGCTTCACTTGCCTATCGAACTGCCATGGACACCCTAGCAATAAGTGTCCCGCTTGCATCGGTACTACATCACACAACACCTCATCTTCGTATTTACCGATTCGAAATGCAACTAACACTTGCTTGTTCACCCTTATCTCACCACTATCATTTAGTCATTGCAACTTGTACAGTCTAGGGTGCTTTACCATGGGCAATCCCAATTTCTCTACCATAATTGTGCTTGCAACATTAGTACAACTACCACCATCAATAATCACACTACATACCTTGTCTTTAACATAGCACCTAGTGTGAAAGATGTTCTTCCGCTGTATTTCATCAACTCCTTTTGCTTGCAAGCTCAATGCTCTCCTCACCACCAATGTCAATGCGCCAGGGGCTAAATACTCCTCCTCGGAAACATCCTCTAATGGTGGCATGTTGTCGGTGTCGGAATCTTCATCATCGGTCACAATTTCACCATTGGCTTGCAACACCATGACTTGCTTGTTTGGACATTGACTTGCTATGTGGCCCCTGCCTTGACATCTAAAACATTTAATATCACAATTCCTAGAGGTAGAGGCTTCAGTTTTACCTTGAGGAACATGGCTGGTGGTCGAGGACTTGGGCTCGAGTTTAGGCGTTTGTGACTTGTCCAGCGGCTTAGCATGACTCGATTTCCAAGAGGTAGAACTAGAGTTATGGCCCGCACGTGTCCCATTCCCTCTCTTGAGTTGTTGTTCCACTTTGATAGCCATATGCACCATATCTTCCAATTCCACATAATGCTGCATCTTTACCTTATCATGGATCTCCCGGTTTAAGCCAAGCAAAAATCTAGCCATTGTAGCCTCCTGATCCTCCTCTACATTAGCGCCGATCATAGCAATCTCCATCTCCTTGTAGTAATCCTCTACGCTTCGACTCCCTTGTCTAAGACCTTGTAGCTTTTTGTACAACTCTCGGTAGTAGTAACTTAGAACGAATCACTTTTTCATCACTACTTTCATCTCCTCCCATGTGTGTAATGGGTGTTCTCTATTCTGCCTCCTGTTTATCACAAGTTGATCCCACCAAGTAATAGCATATTCAGAAAATTCAATCACGGCTAATTTTACCTTCTTTGTCTTGGAGAAATTGTGGCAATCAAACACGAACTCCATCTTCTTCTCCCACTCAAGATATGCCTCAGGATCAGACCTACCTTGAAAGGACGGAATCTTCATCTTAATACCACCCAAGTTGTTATCTTTGTGATTCCTAGCTTCTCTAAATCTTCCTCCAGGTCTCCTATTGCTAACAATGGAATCCCGATCTTCTTCTTCATCAAAACCAGACCCATAACGCCGTCATCCTCCTCCCTCGGTGGAACTCTTTCCCTTCTACGCAAATTACGACCGTTTTGTGGTTGCTCCTCATGTCTATTCTCCATCTGATCTATCCGTTCGTGAACCTGTGCCATCTCCATCTTCATCACACGCCTCATCTCACTCATCATGACCTCCAAAAACACTTTCGAATCAGCCAATTTTGTATCATCTTCGGCAATGCTCTTACCACTATCGTGAGACATGATTGTTGCAAAACAAAGGTTAGAAAGAAAAAAAAAAAAAAGGAACCTCACGAATCACTCCCTTACGTGTTTACACTCAAGAATGTGGATCACTCTCCACTCGTGTTTCACTCAAAATAATATGGCTTTTACCCTCTGATGTTCTCACCACTCTTGCCTTTTTCCACTCGATAATTCTCTTTCAGTTCTTTTGAAACTAAACAAACAACTCAAAATTTCCAACAACAATTCACCAAGAACTAATCAAGGAATCTCAGATTTGAACGTAAGGAATATGGAAATTTTCAGATTAGAATTAGAAGGAATATGGCAGCTTTGGAATTTTGGAAGCACAGAATAGTGAATATTTTTTTTTTGTTCAGACTCCTTTCTGTCTTCTTCTTTGAGTCTCTCTCTTTTCTTTTCTTTTTTTAATTTTTATGATCAACAACTAGCTTTTGAGAATAATGAAATAAGATTTCGAAATAACTAAGAGATGTGAGACCAGACCAATAGTTCAGACATCAACAAGACAAACAAAGATTAAACAGATAAGGTAAAGGAAATTCGGCTAAGAAGAGATAAATATGTTAAAGGATAGGCAAACCTGAACTAGAAACCTGCTCTGATACCAAATGATGTGAACCCCGTCAAGAATAACAAGACCCAACAACGAAAGGGAACCCAAGATCGTTCCATGGACAGATTCAAATGGAAGACCTCGACCCATTGTTTATGACAAACAAGAACCTCGGTATAAGGAAGACGCCACAAATGATGGTGGAAACTCCGTTTGATAAGTCGAGATGAACGCCACGAGAATTCCCGATAAGTTCGAGTAGTTCTTCAAAGAACCAAAGAGAATAAACCTCACAAGTTTTATCAATAATCTCTGAAAAACGTTTACAGACTTAGATAACTATTTAAGAGCTCCTTAAAACTTGACAGACAAGAAAATATATTAGAAAATAACTCCTAATTGATACCTAACCATATTAGGAATAAAGTTTGACCTAAAAAGCATTAAATGCACCTAAAAACAAGGAAATAAATCACCTAAACCTAGAATAACGTTTTTTACATAGACCCAAAATATTTCATGCCAATTCTTAGCCTTGACCGAATCCTTCTAGAACTTGAATCAAGGTGATGATTTTTTGTTGCCCACGTGGATCATGCTCAATGGGCCTCCACGAATTTTCTTGAGCCCATAACTCTTGGATGAGTCCGTTGAGTACATCCTTGAACTTCTTTGCTTGTGCTCTTGTAACCGGCCCAATTGGTACTTGAACGAGATCCTTCGAAACGGTGTCTTGATCTCCATCAGAAAGAAGTTGCCGCTAATGATCTTGCCACCAAAACCATAGGCGAGGATGCTTCCCTCTCTAAATCGGAATGCTCCGAGGAGGATATAGGTCGTGATTCAGGTTGCGAGTGCACTCCTCTCATCGATTTGTGGTATGATACCCACATGCATTTTTTGGTGGTACCCGATGAGTATTTGCCTTCGTTGTCGGGTCGCGTGTGGCTTTCCACTTGCCATCATGACACGAAGGTGTCTTAGGTCCCTTTTGCTTCTTCAATCCCTGATCTTGATATACACCAAGGAAACTCGCTCCCCGTGCCCATTCTCTTCGAATTTGGGTTGGTTCTTTGGGTTGGAAGGAATGGGTAGATAAGGAGTTGTCCGATACGGGTTTTATGGCAGTGTTGCAGCAGGCCAGTGTATTGAAAGCTATTGCCTCGTCGCCTTACTTGTCCAACTATAGGGATTTGTTCAATCTCAGCCATTTGGTCCGCCGATGGTGCACCGCTACCCATATCTTCTTTCTTTCCTGTGGTAAGATCACCGTGACTTTGGAAGATGTGGCAAACCAACTACTATTGCCCATTCTTGGCGATGTCGATCCGAGCGACATGGAATTCCCTCCCGAGGAGGAGGTCGTGGTGGCCAAATTGAAGAAAGGGATGGGTGGCAACACGAAGTTGTTGCATTGGGTTGGAGCTTTCTCCAAGGCTTCTATTGTAGTTTGTCGTGTGGCATTTGTTGCATTCTAGCTTTGTAAGTTCTTCTTTGACTCTCACCCTTATTATGCTGCAAAACCTCTTTATTTTCGCTTAGCCGTGAAAATTTCTGCTAGGGTGAGTCTGCCATTAGCCCCTATGTTTTTGGGTCATCTATATGTGCAATTAGATATTTTGCAGAGTGATAAGAAGCAAGCATGCTCCTGCCATATAGTTACTACTTTTGCCACTAAAAACAAAGGGGTCTATAGCCACGTTTAAAAAACACGGCTATAGGGTATAGCCGCGTTTCCTATAGCCTCATTTGTAAACGCAGCCTAAACAGTGCAGCAATAGGCCTATAGCCGCGTTTTTGTAACCGCGGCTAAAGGTCTGCCCTATAGTTGTGTCTCTTAATCGCGGCTATAGGGTTCGGGCCTATAGCTGCGTTTTTAGAAAAGCGGTTACAAACCAGCTTTAAGCCGCGTTTTTAAACGCGGCTATAGGTTTTTTAAAAAACAAAAATTATGGATTTTTCTTTTTCCCCCAAAAAATTTAAAATTCAAATATAAAAAATTCAAAATTAAACACAAGTCCAAAAAACTCAAAATCAAACACAAACCCAGAAAATTCAAAATCAAATACAACATACTCACAATACAAACACACCCAGAAAATTCTAAATCAAACACAACATACTCACAATATAAACACACCCAGAAAATTAAAAATCAAACACAAACCCAGAAAATTAAAAATCAAACACAAACCCAAAAAATTTAAAATCAAACACAACGTGCTCCAAAATATAAGAACACAAACCCATGAATCTCCTTTTATTCAACAAAACCAACCCAAATCTAACACTAATTCCATTCAAGGAAAACAAAAGCACAAGCTTAGAAACACAAAAGAACACAAACCCATTTAAGTATAAGCACAATATCAACAACACAATAGCACAAATTCAATTACATATCCAAAAAATTCAAAATCAAAACTCAAATCCAAATCAAGACATAGACACAAATATTGCTAGAATATCCACTTCATTTAAAATTTTCAGCACCTCCTCCATTTTCTTACTAACTAAACATTAAAAGAAATAAATAAATAAAATAAAATAAAACGTAGATCTATAGACAAATCAGTACGTGCTTGAGATGAAGAAAAAAAGAAAGAAAGAAAATAAATAAAGAAGAAGTAGTAGCAAAGAAACAAGGAAAAAAAAAAAAAAGAGTTACCTAGATGTGAAGAAGGAAGAAAAAAAAAAAGAAAGAATAAAAGAAAGAAAGAAAGAACTTGATGAAGAGTTACAGTGGAGTACTAAGTGAAGAATGAAGAAAGAAAGAGAAAAGAAAGAAAAGATATGTTAAAGTGTGAGTAGGTGAAAGTGGGTATGTAGGTGTGAAATGGGGTGTACGTGGGAAGCTGAAGAAAACTTTTTTTTTTTTTTTGGGCGTTACCAATAGCCGCGTTTTTAAAAAACGTAGCAATAGGTCATCCTTAAAAAATTTAATTTGGCTGGACATATAGCCACGTTTTAAAAACGTGACTATAGGTCCCCCTTAAAAATTATATGGTGGACCTATAGCCGCGTTTTTTGAAAACGCATGCGGCTATAGGTCCCCCTTAAAAAATTATACGGGTAGACCTATAGCCGCCTTTTAAAAAAATGCGGCTATAGTCCACCCGAAAAAAATTTATTCTACTTGACCTATAGCCACACTTTAAAAACGTAGCTATAGGTAGTTATAGCCGCGTTTCTTAGAAACGTGGCTATAGCCCGCATTTTTTGTAGTGTGCCCATAGTACTATCTTGCAACATCTAACGTGGCTATAGCCTGCGTTTTTTGTAGTGTGCCCATAGTACTATCTTGCAACATCCACTATGGGAACGTTTTGCTAGGGTTTATCTGAAGTAGAGTTTTAAATTTCTTGGAATTTAGGTGATTAATTTTTATGTGGAGTAAACTAATGGAAATAGAGTTTAATTTATGGTAAACTATCTTAATAATTAATTAGTGTAGACACTTATCGCAAAATGAAGATAACAATAAAATTTTAAAAAAAAAATCAATAATATAATTAAAATGAAGTTTTAAATTTGTAAAGGAGGTTTTAACTCTTTAATAGTAATGTTGCATAAAATTAAATTCAAATTTAGAAGTTAGTACATTGATATGGTGATTATATGAGAATAAGAATTAAAATTTTAATATTGTCTATTATTAGAATAGTAAACTCGAGATAGAGAGGGATATTGCATGGGCATGGGTTGATGAAGAAAGTTTGGGTATAGGTGTGAGGAATTTTGGATAGAATTAAGCCAAGTCTTGCGATGTAGCATTTTTCATTTTTAGAACTTTTATTTTTTTGATGGTATTCATTTTTAGAATTTGCTACCATTCTTAGTGGGTTGATTTAACTTGAATTAATAGTCCTGGTCTATATCTATATATATCTAAAAGTTAAAGTGTAGCATTTATTATTTCTATGCTCCAGTTAAGCCACATCAGCATCCACGTCATTATCTTTTTTTCTTTCCAATTTTACTATTTTTTTTTAACATTCACTTATTTTTTAAATATTTACACTTTCTCCAACCTTTCTTCTTCCCTTACCTTTTCATTTCCTTACTACCCTCTACTTTAATATCCTTATTCATCTTTCCCTTCATCTTCCTTTATTTATCTCTTCTTATTCACTTCTTCTTACTATAAATTTGTCATTCTCTCTTTCATTCTTTACAGAGTTTTCACTCACAAAAAAGGTTCTCTCTCTCTCTCTCTCTCTCTCTCTCTCTCTCTCTCTCAATTTTTTGGAACTCTAATTTAGGTTGATACGATTTAGTTTTGTGTTTTAAGTTATTATTATTTGTTCTCTTTGATTGTTAAATATTATCCGATTACATTATAAAGAAATTAAGATAGTAGATAAGAATATAATATTATTCTATTACATAGTATGATTTGGATAATTTAGTGTTTATTGTTATATCTTTTAATTTTATTTATTTTTCTTCTCATCTTATTTTATTCAATATTGAAATTCAACTACGTCCTCCGTATCATTAAATTATTTATATTCTCTCCCTTTTAGTTTTAAAAAAAATAAAAAATGTAATATTTTACTTAAATTCAAATAAATAAATAAATTTGTCCTCATCAAATTGTACTCACTTTTTTTAACATTTATACTTTCTCCAACTTTTCTCCTTCCCTTTATCTTTTCATCTCCCCAAACCTTCTACCTTAATATCGCTCTTCTTCTTTCCCTTTATCTTCTTTTATTTTGTTTCTTTTTATTATTTTCCTCTTAGTATAAATTTGTCATTCACCCTTCCATTCTTTGCATAATTTTCCCTCACAAAAAAGGGTTATTTCCCTATCTTTCTCCCTCATTTTTTTGGTGGATCTTTTTTATTTTTCTTGCATCTCTACTTTAGCTTGATCAAGTTTTGTGTTATTTAGAACTCTATTTTGGGTTGATGTGATTTAGTTTTGTTCTTTAAGTTTTTTTTTTGTTCACTTTGATTGTTAAATGTTATCCTATTGCGTTATAAAGAATTAAAGATAGTATGTAATAATATAATATAATTATATTACATAGAATGATTTGGATAAGTTAGTGTTTATTGTTTTTTTTTTTTCTTCTCATATTATTTTATTCAACATTTGAATTCAGTCACATCCCCATATATATCATTTTATTATTTATATTTCCTCTCCTTTTTTTATATTAAACATATAATATTTTTCCTAAATTCAATAATTAGTATTGTCCTCATAAAGTGGAGTAATGCTAGGGAAACACTCATTCTTGCACCCAATGCATCAAAGGAAAAATGGAATACAAAACAAATGTCAATTTAGAAACACTAAAAAAACAAAAACAAAAAAAAAAAAACTAATAATGCAAATTTAATGTCATAGAATCATCATCAAATTTTGGAAAACGATAGGTTGCCAATGGAGAGAGAGAGAGATGGCAAAGAAAGAAAACAATACAAAGTAATAAAGAGTAGATAAAGAAAAAAAAAAAATCAAACGTCAATTAGTAACCACTAATTGGAAAACAAAGAGGTTGTAAGGAGAAGTAAAAAATAAAGCAGTGATGACCATACGGAGAACATTAAAAACTTTATAGTGTAGTAAAATAAAACGTTAAATACACTTAAAAAATTAAATCGATAATCAACAATTAAATACAATCATAGTACAACCAGTGGTCGTGGCATGCTAGTTCTCTGACCTAGGGTGAGGCTCACCAAACCCTAATAGTCAGGAGATAAGTTTAGTGCCTATATTTCAAGTGAGGCAATTGCAGTTCCCTCTCAACGTGTTGCCCTGTTGTTTGTAGTGGAGTGAGTTTCCTGTCCCTAGTAATGGAGAAGACGAGTTTGTGGGAGAAACTGTTCCTCTCAGAATTAGAAGGGAATAAGTTTGTGATTTGAGACGATCCAACAACTGAGGAACATCTACTGGCAGCAAAATTTCTCACCAGAAGAATTCTTAATATGGAGGCTATAGCTAAGAAATTCACTCTATTGTGGAAAACCAGAAAAGGGTTTGAAATTAGGGATATGGGTGACCATATGGTTATGTTTGCATTCCCTAATGCATCTGATATTGATAGGATACCGCTTGGGGAGCCCTGGACTTTCAATAGGCACCTGGTGGTTTTAGAGAAGATGAAGAATAGCGATGCCAATGAAGAGTTGGGTTTTAATCTGACCAGTTTTTGGGTGCAAGTGCATGATTTACAGTTCGATGTTCGTCACTAGAGGTAGCGAAGGAGATTGTTTCGGTGGTGGGAAAAGTTGATGCAAGAGCGACTAAGGAAGGAGGCAGTAGCAATTTCAACTTCATAAGAACTAGAGTCGTAGTGGATATAGCAAAATCCCTATGCTGAGGATGTAGGATTACTAGGGCAAGTGGAAAAGAGGGATGGGTAAGCTTCAAGTAGGAGAGATTACCTAACATATGTTACTGGTGTGGTGGACTAACGCACAGTGATAGAGAATGTCAATTGTGGGTAAAGAGTAGAGACACTCTGAATACTGAAAACTAGCAGTTCGGGGTATGGTTGCGTGCAGCCACACCAAATCCATCTTGGAGAACAGTGATCCAAGTGGTGGGGCTAGATGAAGAAGATAATTGGGATGAAGTTGGTCAACATAGGGATAAGAAGGGGGAGGAGTTTGAACCAGGTTTGGATGGAGGAAACGAAACAAGGCAGAGGAAAGACAGCGCAGAGGATGAAGCTAAGGCTAATCGATACGGGGAGGCTACCAGTGATGTTTCCGACCAAACTACTGTAGCTATTACCGTTACAAAAATTCCACCTTTTCAATATATCATTAAAGATACTCATTCAATCATGGAAGTTACTCCTAACAGCCTAGCCATTTCAAATTCAACCAAGAATAATTAGCAAGCAGATTTTATGGAGCAGTTAGAGGAAATTGATAATGAGCTCTCAAAGTTTGATAACATAAAAATAAGTGTGGGAATACCTGATAATAGTGGTTCAAAAAGCTATGCAAGCCTAATAGGGGATTCTGAGGTTATTGGGCCAAAAGCTTTGGGCTCTAACTCCACTTATGCTGCAGCAAAAAAAGAAGGTAAGACAAAAGGACGGGGCTGGGTCTATAGAGAGCAGAATAGAGGTGAGCCCAGTGGACAAAACTCTTCACTGTTAAAAAAAAGATTTTCTAGGGATGACGATGCAAAAGATGGGATAACAGAATGGAGTAGGAAAAATTGGCAAAGGCGGGCACATTATTATCGGCAGAGGCTGGGTCCCAGCCTCGCCGGGATCAATGAATCTCCTAGCATGGAACTTCTGGGGGTTTGGGAATCGCCATGTAGCTCAAGAGCTTGTAGATATAGTACAAGCACAAGGTCCTATGATCGTGTTTTTATCAGAAACATGGTTAGATCAGGAGCGAATGGAATGGGTTTGGTGCTAGTTAAAATTTGATGGATGCTTCACTGTCCCTAGTACAGGTTTAGGAGATGGATTGGCTCTCTTATGGAAGGATGAGGATATGGTTTGGGTGGACAACCTTTGAACTACCATATCGATGCTATTGTGCATGGGGGTTCAGAGAGAGCTTTGCAATTGACAGGGTTCTATGGAGAACCTAAGACAAATAGATGAAAGGAAGGGTGGAACATGCTACGGATGTTGAGCTCAAAACCGAAGCTCCCATGGTGTTGTTTCAAAGATTTTAACAAGCTATTGGAGGTGGTTGATAAAAGGGGAGGTGCACCACACTTCCATAACTTAATGCAATCATTTCATGATGCACTAGATGATTGTGGATTTATTGATTTGGGTTTCTCGGGACCAGAGTTTACTTGGCATGGAAGAAAGAGAGGCGAACTAATTTGGTAATTGTTGGATAGAGGAGTTGCAAATTACGAGTGGTTGGATAGGTTCCCTACGGGTAGAGTAAAACACCTTCACTATTTTACATCGTATCATAGACCCCTGCTACTTGCCCTTGATCTGAATGGGGAGAGTTAGAAGTGGAAGTGAAGATTTTTTAGTTTCATAGCAATGTGGTTGATGGACCCAAGTTGTGGTAACACGGTTTCTAGAGCATAGGCATACCAAGTCAATGGTACCCCTATGTTCAAAGCAACAGAGAAGTTAAGAAAATGCAAGAAGATGTTAAAGTAGTGGAGTAGGGCCCATTTCGGCAATGTCAAACAACAGACAAAGCGGACCAAGGAAAAGTTATGGAATGCTGAGCTGACTTTGGTTAGGGATGGTAATGACCAAGTAGTAGTGAGATTGAAGGCAAAGCTAAATGAATTATGTGAAAAAGAAGAAAAAATGTGGCACCAAAGATCAAAACTACAATGGACCAAAAGTGGAGATAAGAACACAAAGTTCTTTCATGGGACAACAACTCAACGAAAGTGAAGAAATTTCATTAAGGGGCTTCGAAATAGTGAAGGAATATGGCAGCCAAAGGAGGGATTATTTACAAAAATGCTTACGAACTTCTATGCTGGTTTGTTCACAACATCCAATCCTCACAACCTTGATAGCATTATGGATGGAGTTTAGGAAGCAGTCAAAGGGGAGATGAACTCAAAGCTCACAACCATGTATACAATAGAAGAGGTGGAGTTGGCAATAAAGGAGATGGCACCTTTAAAAGCACCTGGGCCAGATGGCATGCCACTACTCTTTTATCAAACTTAATGGACCGATGTGGGTATAGATATTTCTCAAGTTGTCCTAGCTTGTCTTAATTCTGGATCTCTTTTAAATTCCATAAATCATACTTTTATTACTTTAATTCCAAAAGTAAAAAATCCAGAAAGAGTTTATGAATTTCGAACTATAAGCTTATACAATGTAATTTATAAAATTGTTAGCAAGGTTATAGCAAATAGGCTTAAACCTTTTCTCAATAATATTATCTTAGAAACACAAAGTGCCTTCACTACTAGTAGATTGATTACTGACAATGTTTTGATTGCCTTTGAATCCTTGCATCATATGAAGACAAGTTGTACAGGAAAATCAGGTTACATGGCTTTAAAATTAGACATGAGTAAAGCATACGATAGGGTGGAATGGATTGTTCTGGAGAAAATTCTTTTGAAATTGGGTTTCCAGAACTCATGGGTATCTTTGATCATGGAATGCATCACTACGGTGACATATTCCATTTTGGTAAATGGGGAGCCACAAGGTATGATTACCTCAACTAGGGGACTAAGACAAGGAGACCCACAGTCTCCTTAACTCTTCCTTCTTTGTGCAGAGGGTCTACATGCTATCCTTTGAAAAGCAGCTAATGATGGGGACATTCATGGTTTCTCAATATAAAGAAGGGGCCCAAAGATTACTCACCTCCTTTTTGCAGATGATTGTCTATTATTTTGCAGGGCCAACTTGGTAGAGTGTGACCAAATAAAAAATATTTTGAACACCTATGAAGCTGCCTCAGGTCAAATGGTGAACAAGGATAAGACTACTCTATTCTTTAGTAGAAATATAGATGATGCTACCCAAGAAGCAATCAAAGTCTCCCTTGGTCTCCCGGCCACCCAACATTATGAGAAGTATTTGAGATTACCTTCTTTTGTAGGTAGGAATAAGAAAGCTTGCTTCACTCAAATCAAAGAATGAATTTGGTAAAAAATGCAAGGATGGAAAGAGAAGTTACTCTCTTGAGCTAGTAAAGAAGTCATGATAAAAGCAGTGATTCAATCAATCTTAGCCTATTTTGTGAATGTGTTCAAGCTATCAGTTAGTCTTTGTAAAGACAATGAGACTATGATCCAAAAGTTCTAGTGGGGAAGTGGTGAGGGAAAGAAGATCCATTGGGTAAAATGGAGTACGCTGTGTTCTTCAAAATCGGTTGGAGGCATGGGGTTTCGTGATATCCAAAATTTCAATAAGGCCATGCTTGCAAAGTAGGTTTGGAGGTTCATCCATCAAAAAAATACCCTGCTGTACAAGGTGTTCAGTGCTAAATATTTTCCAGAGGGTAATATTTTGGAAGCACCAATTCCTACAAAATGCTCCTATGCTTGGAGGAGCATTCTGCAATCCAGGCAGGTAATACAAAGAGGAGCGATTTGGAGAGTGGGGGATGGGCAAAAAATTAGCATCTAGGATCATAATTGGCTACTCGAACCTGGTATGAGCAGAGTGATATCACCAAGAATCAATGCAGAGCTGAATAGGGTGTGTGATCTCTTTTATCCCAATACAAAGATGTGGAACACGGAGGTGCTGTAGAACTCCTTTTATCCCTAGGAAGTTGACTTGATAAGAAAAATTTATGTGAGTGATCTGTGTAATGAGGATTGCCCCATGTGGCCTAAGTCACCGTATGGTTGTTACTCGGTCAAGTCTGCCTATCAAATGCACGCAACAGAGGTGATCAATAGAGCTCCTTCATTGTCTGCTAGGGAAGATTTGAAGGTATGGAGGGGTATTTGGAAGATCAGAGCTCCCCAAAAAATCAAGCACTTCATGTGGAGAGAAGCAAAAGACTCCTTGCCTTCAAAACAAAATCTGGTTCGTCTAAAAATCCCTTTGGATGAGACATGCTCTCTTTGTGATGAACAGTAGGAAACGGTTCTAGATGCGCTATGGTTATGTGACCGAGCCAAGGCTGTATGGAAATAGGTACCCTGTTTTTCCCGACTGTACCAAATAGGATATCGGTCTTTCATAGACCTCCTTGAGGCTATACTCGATTAAGGCTCACTTTACTCAGTTGCTCTCTTCTCAACCATAGCTTGGAGCTTATGGCAGCAACGGAATAAGATTCGAGTGCAGCAACCATCATGGCCTCTCCATGAGATCAGTAGCAGGGCAAAGGATTTAGTGGTGGAGTTCTTTGATATCCATAAACAACCTCCCAGATCAGCGGTGCAAACTTCTCTAGTGCGATGGACAAAGCCTCCAGTGGATTTTTATAAAGCAAACTTTGAAGCGGCTTTATTCAATAATTGCAATGTGGCTAGCCTAGGTGTGGTGATTAGGGACTGCAATGGAAATATTATTGGCACTCTAAGTCAGAAAATAGCTTTTCCTCAATCGGTGGAGCATGCAGAGGCTCTTGCGGCGTCTCGGGCTGTGACACTAGCAAGGGAGCTGAATCTATTCAAAGTTATTTTTGAAGGGGATTGCCTACGGATTATAAAAGCTATTAATACGAAGGAGGCTTGCCATACTCTGTTTGGTCATATTATTGAGGAGATACGAAGTCTTAGTTCTTCCCTATTGAGTTGCAGCTTTCAACATATAAGGAGGGAGGGCAACAACTTGGCACAAGCCTTAGCTAGAAGAGCAGTTGTATTTGTAGACACTGGTGTATGGGTAGAAGAACTACCTACGGATTTGGAAGATGTATTCCAGCTTAATTTAGTTCAATAAAATTCACTTACAAAAAAAAAAAAATAAATAAAATACAATCATAGTACTAAATTTAAACTTAAAACTAATCATACTCTAACTATATTTCTAATCATAACTAAAAAAGAGATGTTCTCTGGTAATAAAGAGATGTTCTCTGGTAATAATAGAAATTACATAAGAAATAACGTTAGAAAACTTTAAAATCCCTTTTTTGACATTTCATTTAACCTTATTTATAATATATATATATATATATAATATGTAAAGGTTAAAAAAAAGGTATATTTATGGTTTTTATTTACTTAAAAACTAAGGAAAAACCAATAATTGATAACTAAAATTATAGTATTAAAATATTTAATGAGATCATCCTAAAAAAATTATTACATGCAACGCGCGGACATACGACTAGTTATTTTATAAATGCCCTTGTTTTCTCCTTGATTGAATAACTCCTTTGTTGACTTTTCAAATTAGATGTTAATTAACAGTTTCTGTCATTTTATATAAAGTATTCTTGTTGATTTAATTTTACAACAAAGTTGTAGGACGAATAGCTGCCTTTGTTGATTTTTCAAATTAGATGTTAATTAACAGTTTCTGTCATTTTATATAAAGTATCCTTGTTGATTTAACTTTACAACAAAGTTGTAGGAAGAAAAAAAAAAAAAATTCTTCTCAAAAAAAAAAAATGTTGTAGGAAATTATTGTTTGTGACAACTAGTCAACTAGTAAGTGGCTATGATTGATTCAGGAAAAAAATGATACTATGCTAGGGCTAAGGTCCTTTCATTGATGGAAAAAAATTATGTACTCTCGAAACAGTGCTACAAACTCTAAGTATGTTTGGATAGCGGCAAGCGTCTCGCGTTTTGCATGTTCAGTGTTTTTTAGTGGGTCATGTGTACTGTTCATAGGACCCGTAAGTACTTTTTTTTGTTAGAAAAACAACTTTAAAACTGGACCCTACGGTATTATTTACACATTTAAAAATTATTTTACTATAATGTTTTTAATTTTCAGCAATAAACGGTATCTAAAGAAATCCATGGTCTACGTTGGTTTGAGATATACTCTTTTTGTTGTTGTGTTGTGTTTTATGACGGTGGTATCATACGTTTCGGATCTTTATTGGGATTGATGAGTTTCGGTGTTTCCTGCATTTTGCTTCTGCATTGTTGAGGTACGTACTCCGATTTGTGAAAGAACTTTTTTTTTTTTTTTTTTTTTTTTTTTTTTTGTTTGTTTTTGGATCCGTTTGGTTACTGAGAAAGCAGAGGAAAGTGGGAGAAAAAATGGAATCTTGGATTCTTGAGAAGGCCAAATTTGTTTTCGGGATTGTAGGTGTGTAGTAATAAATAATAATAGAGCAATGTTACAATTATGAAAACTAACTGGTGCCGCTCAAGGAGATGACCAGGAAGGAGCTTGGAACTTTCGGCTCGGGCCCTTGCCATCGACTCCACCTCCAATAAAAATTAAAAAGTATAGAGACTAGACAAAAATTTTAAAAACACAGATGAAAATGCAATCACAGAAGTATAAAGACTAGAAGCCTGGCTTTTGGCACCACAGTAATAAATAATAATAGAGCAATGTTACAATTATGAAAACCAGGAAGGAGGCTGGAACTTTCGGCTCGGGCCCCTTATATTGACTCGACATCCAATGAAAAGCATAGAGACTAGACAATGTAAATTTAAAGGGGTGGGCCTCACATGTGGTTGCCAGCTCATTAGAAAAGTCTAGTCTAACTTCTTTTTGGGTTTAGAACGCTATGGTTCAAAACTGGTCTTTGGTGATTGAAAAAGTTCGAATAGCGTTCTCTAAAAAAAAAAAAAAAAACAAAAAAACAAAACAAAATAGTCTAAATAGCGTTACTATTAAGCAAAGACTCTGAGCTTTCTTTGCAGGTCAAGAACGTTGTCAGCAATGGCAGCTCCAAGATTTCTTTCAAGTGGGTCAGCAAGAACTAAGAACTAAGAAGATGACTCTTGAATAAGAGATGGATTTTGCAATTTACGTGGTTAATGTGGTAGGGTAAATCAATTTTTATTTTTCTGTATAATACATCAAATTTTTCTATCTAAAAAATAACATTAGAAATCAAATTGACATAATATTTTTTTTTTTTATTGGAATGGTAGAAAATTGACATAATATTGAAAAGGAAGGTGTTTGGATTGAGGTGTTTTGAGTTATATCGCTCAAAACCCAAAATCTGTGGGACCCATTGAGTGAAAATTTATTTGATTAAGTTTTCAATTTTTGTTTCCATGACTCATATCTCAAATTTTTGAGTTGTGAGGATGATGACTGAGAACTACTCTGAAAGTATTTTCAATTTTTAAGAAATGTGTTTGATAGCATTTTCGTAAATAAGTGCAACCGTGGGGCCTGTTAATGACTTGTCACATCCTTGCTCAATACCGTTGGAAGCTTTTCTCTTCTTTGGCTTTAGCTACAGCTTCACAATGAAGGTCAATAAATACGTACACCTATCGTTCCCCTCTGTTTTTTCTCTCTACTCTTTGTAGCCATTACTACAATTCCAACTTCCCCTAAACCTAACATAAATTTCTTCATTTACTTTTTCTTTTCCTGCTTATATCACACGCGGGAGGGAGAAGTGACCATTTTGAACCATACAGGCTATGGGCTCCAAAAAAAAAAAAGTGACAAAGTTGAGTTATGAGAATGAGAAACACGATTTTGAGTTATGAACCAAACAATTAAGAAGTTGGGGACCACATTTATATTTGATATAAAATATAAGGACTAAATATGTAATTTATCCTTAATTAAAAAAACAACTTACAATCTCATGCATTTGTGAAATATTTTGTAAAAATTTTCTTGTGTATCTAGACTTAATGATTAACAGATCATGTCATAAATTTAAATGCATAAAACTTATAAAACAATTTGTCACTAACCAAAAAAAAAATAAAAAATTTAAGCATTCGTTTATGAAAAATGCTACCCGGCATTAGGTTGTTTAAATCTGCTCATCACCTTCATTACAATTTTCCTTCTCAAAAATAAATATAAATAAATAAATAAATAAAAACCTTCATTACAATTTTTTAGCAAAAGTTTTAATAGAGCATTTTCCTTTTCCTGTTGCCTGACTTACAACAGCAATTCCTCTTGATTGAACCCATTTCACTCTGGCAATCATGGATTTTGTTCTGCCTCACCTACTTTTCTTACTAATTCTGTTACCAATTTTCTCTATTGCTCAAAATAATGGTAATGTTACCACTGGAAACTTTCTCACAGCCACTAACAATAGCTCTCCATGGCTATCACCTTCAGGTGATTTTGCTTTTGGATTTCACCCACTCAACCAGACGGATCTCTTCCTGCTTTCCATTTGGTTTGCCAAAGTACCAGATAAAACCATAGTTTGGTTTGCTAAAGATAGACTAGATACTATTCCTGCACCGAGGGGATCAAAAGTGGAGCTAACTGCTGACCTTGGGCTAGTACTTACTGGTCCTCAAGGGGATGAGTTATGGAGATCTAATAACATTCTTCGTACAGTAGCCAGTGGTGTTATGAGCGACACAGGCAACTTTGAGCTTCATGATCGCAACTTTAATAAGCTATGGGAAAGCTTCAACAATCCCACAGATACTTTGTTGCCTTCACAAAATATGGATATTGGAGGGGTGCTTTCTTCTCGACAATCAGAGACACACTTTTCCAAAGGAAGGTTCCAACTACGGTTGATTCCTGAAAAAGATCTTGTGCTCAATACCATAAACTTGCCCACGGATTTTCAAGATAACTTTTATTATTCAAGTGGTACAAGTCAACCATCGAATCCTGGTAAACAACTGGTGCTTAACCAGTCAGGCGATATTTACATTCTGAGAGATGACAACCAAACACTTCCTCTAAGACAGGGAAAGCCAGAGTCAGCTGCTGAATTCTATTTCAGAGCCACTCTCAACTTTGATGGAGTTTTCACGCTATGTTCTTACCCAAAGAATTCCAGTGCCAATGGAATCTGGACTCCAATTTGGTCTGTGCCGGATAATATTTGTGTTGCCAGTGCTGCATTCGCAGGTAGTGGCACTTGTGGTTTTAATAGCATATGCACCCTTGGATCTGATAAGAGGCCGATCTGTACATGCCCCAAGGGATACTCCTTACTCGATCCAAATGACCCATATGGCAGCTGCAAACCAGACTTCATTCAAGGCTGTGAAGACGACAAGCTAAGTCCTGGAAAAGATCTTTATTATTTTGAAGTCCTAACAAATACATATTTTATAAACTCAGAAAACTACGCAATCTTGAACTCTTATACTGAAGATCAATGCAGCAAGTCTTGCATGGATGATTGTATGTGTGTCGTTGCTGTTTTTAAAGACGGTGATACCTGTTACAAAAAGAAGCTACCTCTCTCTAATGGGAGAGTGGACAACAGCAAAATTGGCGGGAAGGCTTTTATGAAAATCAGAAAAAATAACTCAATTACACTTACGGATCATCGTTTGCCAATTCCGGAAACAAAGAAGAAGAATCATGACAATTTGATCCTCATGTGGTCAGCGCTTCTTGCTAGCTCTGTGTTTGTGAACATTATATTAATTGTTGCAATTTGTGTGGGTGTTTTCTCTATTTACAATAAGAAGCTCAAAACTCCTATGAGAAATTTTGGTGCTGTGGAGATGAATTTGAGATGTTTTACTTACAAAGAACTTGTAGAAGCTACAGATGGTTTCAAAGAAGAATTAGGTAAGGGAGCTTTTGGTGTTGTTTACAAAGGAGCTATAGAAATGGGTTCTAGTGTCCTAGTGGCAGTCAAGAAATTAAATAGTTCAGTTCAAGATTATGAGGGAGAGTTCAAGACTGAAGTGAATGTGATCGGTCAAACACATCACAAGAATCTTGTTCGTTTACTTGGATTCTGTGATGAGGGACTACACCGATTACTGGTATATGAGTTCTTGAGCAACGGCACTTTGGCAAGTTTTCTTTTCAGAGACTTGAAACCTAGTTGGAATCAAAGAATCCATATTGCAGTTGGGATTGCAAGAGGCCTTTGGTACTTACATGAAGAGTGCAGCAACCAAATTATCCATTGTGATATAAAGCCTCAAAACATACTTCTTGACAACTGTTACAATGTGCGAATTTCCGACTTTGGATTGGCAAAACTTTTGAGAATGAACCAAAGCAAAACTCATACTAACATCAGAGGAACGAAAGGGTATGTTGCACCCGAATGGTTTAGGAACATGCCAATCACACCTAAAGTCGATGTTTATAGCTATGGTGTCATACTACTAGAGATAATTTGCTGCCGTAGAAGCGTAGATATGGAGAAAATTGAGGAAGAAAAAGCAATTTTGACTGATTGGGCTTATGACTGCTATAGAGAAGGTGCACTAGATGCTCTAGTTGAATATAATGTGGAGGAATTGGATGACAAAGAGAAGCTGGAGAGGTATGTGATGATTGCCATTTGGTGTATTCAAGAAGATCCATCTCTAAGACCTACCATGAGGAGGGTTACGCAGATGCTTGAGGGTGTTGTTGAAGTGCTCGTTCCACCTTGCCCGTTTCTGTTTAGTAGGACAGGTTAATCCAACATTAAAGATTTACGATAACTATGTCTGTCTTAGTCTTTGCTCTCTATTGCAATATGCAATCAGATCTTTTGGTTGTAGTTAAATATGTTTTTTGGTCTGTTTTATAACGATCTTTGTTATATTGGTTAATGTACTCTTGGGTGGATGAGGGCCGTAAAGATAGATGTAGCTGTAGAAGTTTGTTAATGAATAAAATTCCTACGGAATTTTTTTTTTTAAACTATAAAGCATAGTTTTGCTAAACAGTGTGGTCTGTTGTTTGAGTTTCTATGAGTTTGCTGTTTCTTGTCCTGTGATATTGTGATTTTCCTTTTCACTGTGTTCTTTCTATTTCTTTATGTGTTTGTGCGTACAGGAAATTTATTTGCTGATCAAACACCATATATAAGAAAAAGACTGGGCAATGAAACAGAGACAGCTAAGATGGTTCGTGTTCCATAGCCTATGGGTTAGTGAGGGCAAGGATACCTAAAGATTATGTTACATTTTGATAATTAGGTTCAATATATTGCATCTGAAATAATTGTGTTCAATAACTCCATGTTAGAGGGCTATGCTAGCTACTAAGCGCAGGACTCAAAGACTTGAGGAGACAAGTGTGACAAAGCCCAGTGAGGGTTACATGGAGCCATAATGCACCTTGAGACCAGTCAATATTTAAGGCACAACCCTATGTGTGATATTTCATGAACTCTTAGGCCACTAGTCCAACGTACAATCCTAAAAAGCCAGCATGAAAGGAACACTCAAAAGATGAGAGAGAGAGAGAGAGAGAGAGAGAGAGAGAAGTCCTATAATGCCTAGATGTACATGAGAAGTGCATGATAATCGAACTCATTAGAACTTGATTCCGAAACAAAGTTCATCCTAATCCAAACTAAAAATATGAGACAATAAACCTGAAAACCACTTAAAAACTGGACCTATTACGAAGTTGGCTTTTTAGCAAACACATGGTGTGCATGAACAACAATGACCATACATAAAAGTCAATGAGCATTATATGCAGCCCACATACATCATCTAGAAATAACCTAGATAAAACTTTTGTTTGGAATTAGTATAGAAAAGTGAAAATATAAAAAAACTTTTTTGTTTGGTTGAGAAAAAATAAAAACAATAGAAAATAGAATTGGTAAAAATTTACTACGTTCCTTTAAAAAAAAAAAAACAGAAGTAACACGTAATATTTTTATTAAAAATTTTGTGTATGAATGAATGAATACTTCATTAACCAAAAAAAATAAAAAAAAATAAAACTGACTTGAAAACTGAAAAGAAACAAATGAGCAAAAAAACAAAAACGAAAAAAAAAAAAATGAAAGAGGCTTGAACGTGGCCGAGTGAAGAGCCAAGAGGAAAAGAAAAAATGTTCACTCAAGGAGCTCGTGAACCTTGGTGGTTCAAATTTTTGTTCAGAATGGTGGGGCACTTTTGTCTTACATATTCAACAATCCTTTCCATGCCTATTTTCTCTATTTCCGAGAGACAAGTTTTGTGCGGCCCAGGTGGAAAATATCTAGGCCCACCCAAAAATTTTCTTTCCTCCCTCCTTAGCAAATTACATGCAAATTCAATTTCTACTTTATTGTTTTCCTTCCACTCTATTTCACCTTTAACCAAACATACCTTTAATAATGCCAAAAGGATATTAAATGAATGGAATTGGGAATTTGGGACATGGATGGAATATAATAAAATAGAGCCACTTTGAGGTTCTTTATGAAATGAGGCATGAAATAGACCGGATATAATTTGATCATTATGAGCAAATCTATAATTTTTGTAGACAGATCCAATCATTAGTTCTCAACTATAGGGGCAAATGGAATCCTATACATAAATCAGTTACTAAAAGAATGGAAAAGACTTTGACTGTGTCACTTAAGTTATATAGACCCAAGAGTTAAGAATAACAAGTTCATTACTTTTAGATTAAAAACAAGTTCTTCATTACTGAAAGACAAAGTTTCATCCAAATCAGCTATCTTTGTCTACCCAATAAGTGGCCATATATAAACAATTCGCATGACTCATTTAAAATTTATTTCATGATTACAAATTCAATCAAGTGCTCGTACAAACATAATTAATTTAGTTTCAAAAAATGCAATAACTCAAGAGTTATAGGAAAGTAATGTTAGATTAAAATGTTCATAAGTGTCCATGATACAATATGCAAAAAGGATCCCAATGAGTTAAAGACACTTCAAAATTATGGAAATTTATCAAGCAGCAACGTACAAATGGGTTCATTAATGAATTAGGAGAAAGTTAAGGAGAGTAATGCATAAAGTCCCACTTAACTAAAGTGCACCCAATCACACAAGCAAAAAATCCAGAATTCGAAAATCTATTGAATTTTGACAAAACCATTGCAATTTGGGTTAAAATAAGTTAAATTTATGGGAAAAAAAATAACTCATACAAACATAACCCTCGAGCTCTCAATCTAGCAAATTCAACTTAAAAGCACATGGGTTTGATTCATCAACGTGTGACAATTCCAAAAATTCTTGACAATTTCCAAACAAGTCCCAACAACTCCCTAAAAAGTCACAGTTGACAAAGGGTTGATGTCGAGACAAACTTGAAAGAATAAATATTGTTGTACGCAGTTTTACATACAATTAAAAAAGCAATTAAAGTCACGATTTCTAACTTAAAAATCATGACTTGAAGTCACAATTTATTTGTTTTTCCAATTGTGTAAAAGTGTGTGCATTGAAGTGTGTGTAATGAACACTACATAGCTTGAAAATTTTCCTAAAATGGATTGTTAACGAGTGCCCTAAGGGCACTCGTTAGCATGACCCTTAGTATATAAATTATGTTTGTGTGGTTGGTCCTAACCATTAGGATCTCATCATTTTATAGTGAATGATGTGGTTATTCAGTTAAAAGTTTGAACTATATGGGATCACACAAAGGAGACATTTTTCATGCTCTCATTTGCCAATGTTTTGAAAACCATCTTAAAAAGAGATTTTTGGCAAGGCAAACTGTGAAAGTAGAATTTTGAACTCACGGATTCAATGAGTCTTGCTATTTCTTGAGTAATGCTACATACAAAAAACAAAAACAAAAAAACAAAAAACAAAAAAAAAAACTTTTTCACACCAATTAAGTTGACAAATTTTTACTGCAACCCTGCCACTAACATAACTTTATTACCTACTGCTAACAATCTGCCACATTAGCAAGTTTCAATTTTTTTTGTGTCTCTAGAGTTTCTCCTCTTTCTTTGAATGAAAATTTTATTTTTACTATACTTTTCAACATCAGTGCATTGAGTTTTGATCCTCAGAACCAACTGAGTTTCTGCCAAGCCCACAAAAAATTATTTGGAATATATTTGGACAAAGAGATTGCAACAATCTATATATATATATATATATAGAGAGAGAGAGAGAGAGAGAGAGAGAGAGAGAAAGAGAGAGAGAGAGAGAGAGAGAGAGAGATGGGTTCAAGTTACACCTAGTGTAACTCTTGTAAAGTAACTTCTTTTTTACACTGTAGATTTGTAATAGATCTAACGGCTAAAAAAATATCATTAAATGCTATTAGTTTCCACCTCATTCGTAATTAATACTAGCATTTTATCTCTCCTTATTTATTTATTTTCACTTGATTAAAGGGCACACTGCCATTTTTAACAACTTACATTTCTATACTTGGAAAAAATAAAAACTATACGAGACAAACAAAGAAGTACTAATAAGACGTGCTAAAGGGCACACTGCCTCTATCTCTAATGTTGTGTTTTTGCCTTCTTATTTTGATGTGTAAGTTTTGTTAACCAAACAAAGAAGTACTAATAATAGAGAGTCATTTGGTTGAATATTGCTAAATTCAGAAAGCAATAATATATTGTGTCAGTGCACAACCTCATAAGTCTTGTATGGATCTACATAAGGAACCAACTATAATGGAGAGCTGAGGATTATTTGATTCTGTAAACCATTGGATAGCTTTTCTGAACTAAAAAGAATATGGTTCTAATTGATCTCACGGGAGAAAAAAGTAATCAAGCACAAGGAGAAAATTCAATGTATTCACAAGCAAGTTAGTTCCAGTCAGCTCTTCAAAAAAAAAAAAAAAGTTAGCTCTGTTTGTTTCAGCATTAATGTTTTCTGGAAAATAGGTCATTTCCAAGAGAACATTTGTTGGAAAACTATCTCATTTTCCAGTGTTTGGTAACGACCTTGAAAATGGGCTTGAGAATGTTTTCTAGTGTTTGGTATGTACAAACATTTTTTGGAAAACTATCTTATTTTTTTGGAAAACTATCTTATTTTTTTAGAAAACTATCTCATTGCAGCTATACCACTGCAATTTGTGTGGCTCTAGAACTCTAAGCATCAATACCAAGTGAATAGAAATACGCATATTGGCAAGAAGTGCTTATCTTTTACCATCCCACACCTTTGTAGCAGATAGCTTTCTCAGCTTCCTATCATGATTGAGCATGGCACTTACACTATTAACCACCAAAATTATGCAATCAATATCCACTAGTAACAATAGCAAACCAATCATTCCATATTAAAATAATTTTTAGCCAACAAAAGGACTAAAAGTTGCTTCCAAATCCACATGCCCATGAAACAAAAGGACTAAAAGTTGCAAACCAATACCCATTATAATGATCTCAAAACCTACAAACTAGACGCCAAATAGTCTAATAAATACCAAAATGCGAAATTGTCCAAATAGAAAAGCATAAATTCTAACAAAAATGCACCTACATAATCAAAATTGGCTTAAATAGTTGTCAAAGAAGTTCTGCAACCATTGTCTATGAAGCTTGTCATTTTTCAACATGAATGACCTTGCTTGTTTTTCATCCCCATTCAAATGGTCAAATGCAGACACAAGCATATTTTCTTCAAATCCATCCATCTTCATAACTTCTTCATAAAGACTGCCAAAATTTAGCTAATTTTCAGAAATCTTTTCTATTGCAGAAGCAACCTTACCAAGTTGTATGGACAAATCTTGGTAAACAGCATCTTCAATCATAGTAGCATGACTTCGTTTCCTGTGAGACCTTGTTTCACTTGAGGCCACATGTGAGGGATCAACTTGCTTCTTTTTGGATATGTCATCAACATCAGCATCAACAAGCGGAGGTGAGTCATCCAACGCTTCTACACCTATATCACCTACTCCCTTGGAAAAACCTCCTGTAGCCATATCCTTACCCACAACCAAAGCCATCTCATCAAACATCTCAATTTTCTTGTTTAGAAATTGTGCATGATTTGGATGTGCCTGTGTAAAGAAATGAAAAGAAAAAAATTAAAAAGAAAAAGAAAAAGAAAGGAATAGAGCCAAAAACTAATATGAGAGCAATAAGGATAATGAAAAATTTTAAACTTTACAATGATACAAACTAAAAAGTTTCTACCTATAAAATAAAAATAATAAAAGTTTCTTACCTCGACTTCTTCATCATACACTGTCCTATCACAGGTGATCATTTTCAAATCATCATTCCATCCAAACCCGCTTTTCTTATTACGAAGTAATGCAATTGTATTCCAATTGGTTTTAAGTGTTTTAAAGCGATGTTCCACATGCTTTGGAGTACATTCAATCATAAATTTCTCAGTAATTGCTTCAGCTACTTTAGCATATGATGCATGTTTAAATGTGTTGGATTGCTTGTTTACATGAAGAGCCTCATCTGCAAGTATCTCAAGTAATAAATTCTGCCTTGGTTGTGACCATCTAAAGTTGGTCTTGGTGTCCTTGACCTTCTGAGTATCCTTTTTATTTCCCATTGCAATTCTATTACAATGATATTCACAAGAAAAATGAGACAAAATGAAAGAAGAATATAAATAATATTCAATACAAAATATGAACTGGGGGTGTGCATGCCAAACAAAAATAATTGTAACATAAAAGTCTTGATAATATAAAACCAAAAAAAATCCATTACATAACCAAATAATATAAAGAGTATGAAATCACTCCATAGCATTATAATCCTCCCACATTTTACGACAAATATTATCCCGTGTTTAAACCCATTCTCTATTTTCTTCTTGGACTTCCCATTGTGATTGTTGGACTCTTCTACTTGTACTGTCATTTGCAAGTGGACTACCACAAAGCCCATTGTTCATAATTGAGTTTAAAGGGTCAACTCCTATTATATGATTGTGAATTATGCAACAAGCTAAGACTACATCCACTTGTGTTGGGAATGACCAAAAAGGTTCTGCATCTAACACACGGAAACGTTTCTTCAAAACCCCAAAACAACGCTCAATGCTAGTGCGTAAAGAAGAATGGCGAAGATTGAATAATTCTTTGTCATTTCTTGGCGGGTTATCACTAAACTCTTTCAAATGGTAACGAACACCATGATAAGGGGATATAATTCCTTTCCGAACTCCATAACCAGCATCACCAAGATAATATTTACCTACACGTTCATAGTCAAAAGGAAAAAAAAATCACTCCAAAAGCTACTATCCATAATAAAATCACTTTCTATTCCTATAATACCTTCAAAAATTTTTAATCCCCTTGGCCTAGAGAGTGTATCATTTAAGACACGTGAATCATGTGCACTTCCTTCCCAACCAGCTAATACATAAGGGAATTTTAAGTCAAAGGTAGCAGTAGCAAGGACATTTTGTGTTGTTCCATCCTTTCTGCCGCGAAACCTTCCTTGTATTTGAATTGGAACAGATGCACGAACATGAGTTCCATCAATAGCTCCCACACAATCCTAATTACGACCAATATAAGTTACATTTATCTTATATCTTTATATGTATATAAAAAAACAGGGGAAAATAAAAGCCTATGGAATTTACCTTAAAATAGGAGTTAAACCTGCTGCTATTTCTTATCTCCAAAGGTGTATCTTTGTCAGGCTCTCTAATCATGTGTTTGTATAATTGCAAAATAGCTCTAAGGACATGCCTAAAGTATCGATGCAGTGTCTCAACTGATCTATAAAACCTCCCACCAACAACTCGAAACCTCACATCATGTCCAATAGTGTGTAAAAAAATTAACACTTGTTCTTTAATGGATATATGAATGGTATCTTAAAGTAGATTATTCTCGCTCAAAATTTTGCATAGCGCATAAAGAGCAATGGGTCTCATCCTTATATGATGGAGACAACGCATATCACCTCTACAAAGAATATCATTCATATATGTCTCTCTTTCAAACTCTCGATTAACATGAGGTTCTCTAGGCATAACTCTTCTAGATCTTAGTCCTTTCAAAAGAACAACACCCAAAGCAATAACAGATGTAGCTGCCCCCATTATGGCAGCAGGAAGTGATGGGTTATCCATCTATATTTCCAAAAAAAAAAAAAAAATTGATGAGTATGAATTAAATGTGTACTTACAGAAAGCATTCATATATACAGGTACCTAAAGAAATCACTTCATAAAAAAAATGAACACTTTAAGTTTGATGAGACTAAACTATAAGGTAACAACATCATCACTCCATAAATACTAGAAACCAATGGCGGCTCTAGGAATTTTTTCTAGGGAGGTCATTAAGAAACTTAAATTAAACAAAAATTTAATTTAGAAAAAAAAATTTGAATATATTGAATTATTGAAAACAAAAACACACAAATACATGAAATTTTACAATTTTCTTCTACGAGTTTTCATATTTTGAAATCGTTTCATGATAGTTTATTATCAGTTCTCATTATCTATAGTCAATATAAGTATGACCATTTTATTTTGTTAAATTTGTATAATATTTTTATTTTTATGCAATTGTGGTTATATATTTGTCATTTTTTTAAAAAATTAAAAAAAAAAAAAAAAAAAAAAACTCAATTCCACTTGCACTGTATAACTATTAACTCACACAACCACACTCATCCTTCCATAAATAATACAATAAGTTGTTATTTGATTGTGAGATAAATTGATATGTGATCAGAGTGTGTAAGATTTAAAATAAAGTGTGCAAAAATATTTTTAAAAGTATTAAATTAGTAAAGCAATATATTATATATATATATATACATTTTTTTTTTCAAGTCAGGGGGTTCATTTGAACCCCCTGAAATGTATGTGCAGCTGCCCTTGCTAGAAACAATAACTATTGAGTTTGTTATTAGAGGCTAAAAATTGACAAGGTAATAGATGGTGAAGGAGGGACATTTGCCCTTAAAAACACTCTATTTCTGGACCACGTTTTGACTGGCTTACAAACACTCTGTTTTTGGACCGAGAAACAGAGTATTTCTCCTAACGAAAACAACAACAACAACAACAAAACTCTTTAATAATTTTAATTCCCTAGACATTGAGAGAGGATTCTAATATGACTAACATGAAAATATATATAGATAAAACCTCTTCTATATCTCTATCATGGCTGGACACATAGGCCTGAATATATAGAAAAGATACGTGCCAATAGCCAACTAGTCATTAAATCACAGGTTTATTTCTGACGTGATTTCTGATGTTTTTGTATACAAAACGTTTGACAATAATTACAGTGACGTATAATTGAATAATGGCTACCATTGAAGATCTGGATAGTAAACCGTGTGAGCATAATTGAAATCAAGAACCTTACCATGGGAATACTGCAAGGAAGAGTTGTTGACCGTGAGAGACAAATAGAGAGAAATCTGTGAAAACTGAAAAGAGGAGAGACCAGAGGGGGAGAGACAGTGAGAATATGAGAGGAGAGAAAAAGCAAAGAGAAGGGAGAAAACTGAGAACTTACCGTGAGACTGTGAGACAGAGGCGCCAAAATAGTTGTTTCCCTTGACTACAGAGGGTAAAGAAAAAAAAAATATTTATAGGAGATGTGATGCGTGAGAGAGAGATTGTTTTCCAAAAAAAAAATTTGGAAAACATCCCATAGAAAATAAGCCTTGTTTTTATTAGGGTTTTCCATTGACTAAAGATAGTTTTCCGTTGACTAATTTTTTTTTATGCTACCAAACACTGGAAAATGTGGAAAACTATCTATATAGATAGTTTTCCAGTGAAACAAACAGAGCGTAATTGAAAATGAACTTGTTCTTCTCAATCAATCAAATAAAAAATGAACTACTATTTCCAAGTACTTAGCTGAAGTTACTTGACCATTCTATTTCTCAATGATTATCTATCTTAGATATTTTTCTTGTATAGTTTATTTTTTTTCAAGTTTAGAAATGTAAGTTGTTAAAAATGGTAGTGTGCCCTCTAATCAAGCAAAAAACAATAAATAAGGAGAGAGAGAGAAAATACTAGTATTGATTATGAATGAGATGAAAAGTAATAGTATTTAATGATATTTTTTTAGCTATTAGATCACTTACAAATCTACAGTGTAAAAAAGATGTAACTTTATAAGAGTTACATTAGGTGTAACTTGAACCCATCTCATATATGTATATATATATATATATATATATAAGCTTAAGCATAACATTTATTATTACTACAATCTTATTGAGCCACATCAACGGTCACATAATCCACCTATTTCCAACCATTTTTCCCTTATTTTTGAACCTTCTTCTTTTTATTAATTACTAGTTATAGGCTCGTGAGTTGCACGGTTTTATGAAAAAGCTTATAAAATAAATGTATAAATAATTATATATATTAATAGATTCAATAAAAATAAAAGAAAAAAATTATCAAGTGTAAATAATTATCTCACTAAAATAAGAGGTAAGATTTCATCCTAAAACTAAATTAAATTGATAATTCCAAATTGAATTTTAAATTGATAATTATTTTAAAAAAATTTACTAAACAATTGATAAATCTAAAATTAATATAATCTTGATAATATTATAAATTAAGACTAAAGTCGATAATTCAAGAAAACACGTATAGAACATCTTGATAATTTGATGTAACATAAAAATCAAATAAGAAAATTGTTAAAATTAAAGTATTAATTCTAACCATATTTAATCATTAATTCTAAGACCCTAACCCTAAGCATATAAATTAGATCAAAGCTAAGAAAATTAGTTTAAACAAAAGGCAACCAATACACAAAACCTAATCAATTTAATAAAAACAAAATGCAAAAACAAAGAAGGAGGCTTTAGAAACTTGACAATGTTTTCCAATGTTTTGAATTCATTAATTAAAATCACATGAAGAGAAAAAACTAATAATAACGCTAAAGAAAATAAACAAAATGAAAATAATAATAATAAAAGAAGAAAGAATGCATACCTACATTGTCATGGGATTTAGACATTCACATATTGAAATAAGTTTCACTCCAAAAAAGATATATAGGGTTATATATTGGTAGAGTTCCATTTGAAATATAATTCATTTAAATCTTATTGAAATTAAAGATATCTAATCAATGTTTTTGTTTTTATCCCATAAAAATTGGAATTAAAAAAAAGGTCATATGAATAGGAAAAAAGAAAAAAGAAAAAAAAAAAAAAGAGTTGATTCAACATAACGTAACATATAAAAAATTTAAAATTTAAAAAAAAAATTTAAAAGAGAGAAAGATATCATGGTTGATAGCTATAAGGAATTTACATATATATATATTTTAAATGTCATCAACGTAGAAATTATTAAATTAATGGAGATATATACAGTTTTTTTGGGATAGATAGAGATTATCAAATTATTGGAGATATATACTGTTTCTTGGGATATATTTATATTAATCACCTCTTGAAGAATTTGGATTGTGCTTATCCAGTTTTGTAGCTTGATATTCTGATAAATAAAAAAATAATGTTAATTAGATGAAAAATATTATCTAAGTTAAATTTTTGTATGTTAAATATTATCCCTTAATTTAAGAAATATATCCTAACAAATAAAAAATAATGTTAATCTAATTTTATTTAATGATAAGAATAAATTAGAGTGATGAAGAAGATTGTTGCAAATCAAAGATAAGCACTTAGCCATTAGCATAATCACAATTCATGACATGAGATTATTATATTAGTATATAAATTTTTATGATTTGGCAACATCTTTTATATTTCCTTTGTCACATGACTGTACGTCAAACTGGAAGCCAATGAACCCACTAAAAGCTACAATGCTAAAAACACTGTCAATTTTTTGTTTTCCTCTGTTTTTGGTTTAAATTCTATCCTTAGGTAATTCTTTTAGATAAACACAACTGTTATAGTTGTAAATGAAATACTATTTTCTTTCATTACTTGATTTGTCATATTTATCCAAAAAATATGTATATATCTATTCTTAAAATCTAAAAACTTATTAAAATTTCTGCAATTTAGTAAAGCCACATGGCGCAACCACGGCGTCTAAGCCTAACTTTTATTATATATAATATGATATAATGTATCTTACTACTACACTTCTTACAACCTTTCTCCCTCCCTTTTACCTTTTTATCTCTTCACTACTCTCAACCTTAATATCACTTTTCCTCTATCCCCTTCTCTCCCTTTTTATTTTGGCTCTTCTTATCCCCGTCCTATTACTATAAATTTGTTATTCTCTCTCCTATTCTATGTATATTTTTCCACACAAAAATTTATTTCCATCTCTCTCTCATTTTTTTTTGTGATTTTTTTTTTTTTTTGGTATCTCTACTTTAGATTGATGAATTCATGTGTTCTTTAAGACTCTACTTTCCGTTAATGCAATTTTTTTTTTTTTTTTTTTTGGAGAAAAGCGTTGATGCAATTTGGTTTTATTATTTTAAGTTATTATCTTTTTCTCTTTTCTTTAATTGTTAAATGTTATCCTATTGCATATAAAGATAATGTATAAGAATACAATGTTATTCTATTATATAGAATGACTTGGATAATTTGGTGTTTGAGGCATGACTATTACTTTTACTAGTTGCAGACTCGTGCAATGTGCAGGAAAAAAAAATTATTTACTAAAATGAAAAATACTATTTCTCTTTTAAGAACTCAAATGGTAAAGCTAAAAATTGTTCATTCCTAACTAATAGTTAAAAAGAAAATCTTTCTCAATAAGCATACATTAGACACTCTACCTTTCTCAAATAACATTTGTGTTTAGTTTATTACGAGAGCACCAAAATTTTGGACAGGGAGCTAATCAAACTACACAATATTATGGCAACTTCAAAGGCTGACATTATGCTTATAAATTTAATATCTTCAAGTTTCTGCCCTCTATTTTAATGTTTACTTCAACTCTGAGATGATTACTCCAATAGAAACAATCTTAGTATCTTACTAATTGACATCTCTTCTACAGTCAGTTACATTTTTTGGTTCTTCTTTTGAATTCGAAAGCTATTTTAGACATTTACATCTAACATTGTCATCTAATAACTATAGTTCTAACCCTTTGAAGTATGTAAAAAGAATGTGAGCTTGATTATTTCTTACTAATACAATGCTTATCTAGGTACATTCAATAATATCTACTAATAGCTTACAACCCAAAAGTAATTCACCACACCTCTATTATATAATTAGGCTAAAAATAAGCATGATTTGGATAATGTCTCCGTGATCAGTCTAGGATGAAAAGAGCAACACTATCGCATTAAGGATTTGGGATTTCTAATGTATCACCTTCAATTTTGGTTTTTGTAGCATCACAGTGGAAGCAAATCAATAGCTTAGCACAATCCCTGCGACAAAGAAAGCTAACTCAAATTATAATTTTTTTTTTTTTTTTTAGAACAAATCTATATATTACTAAAAGCTGAAGCGTAACGTTTAATGCTGCTGCTCTCATGTTGCGCCACATCAACTGCCACGTCATTTTTTTTTTAAATATGATTTGTTCTACAATTTTAAAATGGTTTTTACAATTTCCAGCCTTATAAATGCAGCCCACTACTTATTTATTTACTTCCACTATCACCCTATAATAAATCTGTATAATTAATCCAGCCCACCTTTTATTTATTTAGTTCTACTATCAAGCCCAACTCAAAGTATTTTCAGTTCAGTTTTAAGATTTTGTGTGAGCCTTTTCATCTTAAAGGAAAAACAAAAAAAACAAAATGTTGAAGCTTTAGGTTTTTTTTTTTTTTCAATTTTCTTATAATTGTTTTTAACATTTATTTTTTTAATATTTACACTTCTCCAACCTTTCTCTTTTCCTTACCATTTCATCTCCCCACTACTTCAATATTTCTCCCTCCCTTACCTTTTTGTCTCCCCACTACCCTCTACATTAATATCATTCTTCCTCTTTCCCTTCATCTTCCTTTATTTTTGTCTCTTTTTATTCACACCCTCTTACTATAAATTTGTCACTATCTCTTCTATTCTATGCATAGTTTTCCCTCACAAGAAAAAAAAAAAAAAAAAAAAAAAAAAAAAAAAAAAAAAGAGGTTCCCTCTCTCTCTCTCTCTAAATTTTTTGGTGGATTTTTTTATTTTTCTTGCATCTCTACTTTAGGTTGATAATTTTTTATATTCTTTAAAACTCTATTTTGGGTTAATGCAATTTAGTTTTGTTTTTTAAATTGTGATTTAGTTTTGTTTTTTAAATTGTTGTTGTTGTTGTTGTTGTTTTTCTCTCTCTCTCTCTCTCTCTCTCTCTCTCTTTGATTGTTAAATGTTATCCTATTGCGTTCTAAAGAATTAAATATAGTATATAAAAATATAATATTATTCTATTACATTGCATGATTTGGATAATTTAGTATTTATTTTGTTACATAGCATGATTTTTTATAGTGCTTAATTTAGATGTTAAACTATGAGACTTTACTAATTTTTGTTTATTTTCTAATTCTTTGTGGTGGACAAAATACTCTTAATAGTTGTATTAGAAGTACTCTATAATGCCATTTATTTAAAGAAAAGCAAAGGTTAGCCAAACGAAAATAATCGGATAGGTAACGAATTTTAACTTTTGCAATTTTATTTTTATTATTATTATTTTATAACAATGCATGTATAGAAATTTAATTCTTAGATTTTGCTAATAATGGTTTATTTGATAATATGTTTTGTGCGGCCAAAATTATAATTTCTACAAAGAAAATAACCTTAATAGATTATCAAAAACAAAAATTTATCCTAATATTGGTTCAATTAATCATTGTTAAGTTTTATTAATTTTTTTTAGTTTACGTTTTTTGGGTGTTTTGGATTTCCTATATTACATTTATGATTGTTCCTACAATAAAAAAATATATTTATGAAATACATTACTCATTATTAGATTAGTTTAAATTGTAATTTTTTTTTTAATAAAACCACCATAAAAATAATTATCTCGCGCAACGCACGGGTTAGTGGCTAGTTGTATATAATAGATATAAACTATATGGTTGTTTCCTCTACATCAACAATCATAGAAATACAAAGAGAAGTGCAACCCCAACAACCATTATGATTTTAATCAACAATATTGTACACTAACACATCAAGCATAAACTGTCAAATGATTGGTTAGTAATAGGAAAAGAAGAAAACCTAAAGACTAAAAATTCACTAGCTTTGGTCAACGAATGCTACATTAAATTAAGGTAACAAACTTAACAGGAGAACTTGAACTTTTTATTAAGTATTTTATACGTAATATAAATGACTTGGGAGGAAAGAATAGTTCCCAACAAATTACTTGTTGACTCAAAAGCTAAAGAGCACTCCAAGTCACAAAGATGACAATACTACCCAAACACCAAAGGCAAGTGCTGAACATAACTTAAATAAATTTAAGACAATCTTATTTTTCATGAGGTTGAAATGCAAAATGCACTAAGAATGGGAATATACATCTAACAAAAAAAAAAGTATCAAAGAGAAAAAGATATACCAACCCAATGTGACACATTTCTTTGAAGATTGGAACTTCTCTAGGTGGGGTTCATTAGGGAATAGAAAAGCTAATTTCAAAGAAATAAACAGTAGATTGATATCTCAATGCATACGACACATTCTAAAAATTGTGTTGTCCTTAAAATATGCATGTTGGCATAGAATGAAGAAGACCAAACTCATATAAATCACAAATAAGACAAAGAGAATCATTATTGTAAATTTAGAATATCCATCATTTGGCACTTTGTCTAATTCAGTTTGTCATCATTTCTTCATAATAGAACAATACAAATTTTGTGTACAAATATATATGATTTATGACTATTAAAAGGGACAATCAAACAGGGGGCCAACTTCAAAATCAGAGGTGTTGATAATCTATGCTACCCAACATTTTTAAGAAAAAACTAACCTAAGAAATCGAGGAGTAGATACAGTGGAGAGAGCGACTTTACCACCAAATCTTAGATATGTGTTTGGCTCATTAAATCTACATCAAAATGGAATCTCCTCACCTGCCAAATCATTTTGGGAATCTCAGGCCTCATAAATGGTGTGGGGTCAAATACACCAAGAGAGGAAACTATAATGATGCAAACTTGCTTTGAAAAAAAAAAACACATGCATATGGAGTTAATAGTTCAGTTTTGAAAGGGATTAAAAAGGACAAACCTTCAAATGTGCATTGTGTCTTTCCCCCCTCCCCCCTAACGTCAGATATTCTCATCATTCTTGGTCCTAAACCTGGATTTGAAATACCTTTTGTAGGGCTAAGGGCCTAAATGGTATATTGGGCCTTAGGCCTTGGCTGAGAGTATAGTGATCTGAGAACAAATGAATGGTGTTGGATGGATCAAGCTTGGAATCTAATGAGTAAGATGCGAACGGAAGGTGGTCTGAGGAGAAATGTCTCCTCGGATAGGTTAAGCACGGCTCAAATGTGTATCCTAAAGTTTCAAGGTAACCATCCAGGAGGCTCCAATGGTAGGGACATGTATCTCGAGTGTACCAGAGGGCTGGGAGCTCAGAAATATCTAAAGAAAAGATATTACCACCGCATTAAATGCTCTGCAGCTAACTTTCTGGCTGCATTAATGTGGAGAAAACCCCTGAACAGTGCTGCCTTAGCTATCCCAACTCACAGAGAACCTGAAGGAGTGTCCGATAGGACAAGCACTTAAGTAGTGGCTTAAATGACTAACAAGTGTAGGACCAAGATCATTCAAAGGAGACTATATAACATAAGAAACCCCCCATGAAGAGGGGATCAGAAAAAAAAAAAAAAGGAAATACTGTAGCAATTAGGAATCAAACTTGTAATAGAGCTTCAAGAGCAATTTATAGGAACCAGTCTCCTCGGACGTTGCCGAGGATATTTTTCCTTAGTGTAAATTTGTTATCTTCCTTTCTTTATCATCAAGATCTGTTTATTTGCTGCTTAATTCATTGAAGCACAGTTTTCCAACCCATTCTCTACCAATTTATTGTTTTGGGCTTTTTGGGCCTTTTGGGCCTAAGTCCATATACATTTTGGGCTAGGAGTTCAAACCAGGTCCTTACAATTGGCGCCATTTGTGGGAAGATTACTCAGGTGATAGTGAGTGCAACGTTTAACCATGGTAAGTTTAGGTCTATACCAGATAGAATCCATAGGATCCCAACGTGAAAATCTTTTTGTCAACCTCAAGCGAAGGAGGGATCGGGAGGGGAGTGCGCATACTGTCTAGTCTGGTAGGAGTCAGCCCCGGGATAAGAGCCATCTCTCTCGTCAGGATGATACCAGAGCCCTACAACTAGAGGTTGACCATCTGAAGAGAAAGCTACACCGTGCACAGCAAAAGCGAACCCCCTCCGACTCTGACGTCTCCTCTAATGATGGAGAGGATGCCAGTTATAGACAAAGGTAGGACCCCACCCAGCAAGTCTTTCTCCTACGACAAGGAGCACCATCATAAATGTAGGTATAAGAGCCTGCCTTGCAAAGGCCTAGGAAATTGCGCTATAAGTAAGGCATTGAACCAAGTTTCCAGATCACCCTTCATGCGTAGGATTGAAGGCACAAGACTTCCTCAACGATTCAACCAACTAGCGTTCACCATCTACAATGGTCGAACAGATCCCGTGAAGCATGTGAGCCACTTCAACCAAAGAATGGTTGTCCATTCCAAGAACGAAACCTTGATTTGCAAGGTGTTCCCCTCCAGTCTAGGACCCGTGGCAATAAGATGGTTTGATGGCTTAAGGGCGGGTTCCATAGGTTCCTTCAAGGAGCTCACCTAGGCATTTGGCTCTCGTTTTATCACTTGTAGCAGGGTTCCTTGGCCCTTAGATTCCCTATTGTCTTTGTCCATGCAAGAAGGGGAAACCCTGAAAACGTACTCGGATAGATACTGGGAGATGTATAATGAAACAGACGGTGACTATGATGACGTAGTCATCAGTACTTTCAAGGTTGGCCTCCCAACAGAGCACCGTTTAAGGAAGTCTTTAACAGGAAAGCCTATCACTAGCGTGCGCCAACTCATGGACCAAATTGACAAGTATAAGAGGGTTGAAGAAGACCAGCAACAAGGGAAAGGAAAGGATAAGGTTATCCCTCAGGAGAGGAGGGATTTCAACTTAGACCAATACAACAACAACCAGCCTCGAAGAGACTTTGCTAGGCAGTCAAAGTCTGCCAATACTTAGGCGGTTAACACGATGTTCCAAGAACCGGTACATCAAGTTCTAGAGAAAATTAAGAATGAGTCATTCTTCAAATAGCCAAATAAGATGGTAGGAAACCCCATGAGACGTAATCAGAATCTCTATTGCCAATATCACCAGGACCAGGGACATACAACAGAAGACTGTAGAAATTTATGAGACCATTTGGACCAACTGGTCTAAGAAGGAAAGTTGAAGTAGCTCTTGCATCATTCTAGTGGCCAGGGGAGCCAGACCTGCTCGGAACCCCGAAGAGATGCTTCTTCAAGACCCCATTTGGGCACAATAAATGTCATCTTTGCCGCTCCAGGGAGGATTGGTTCTTGCCCCTCTAGAGTGAGGTCTATAGCTCGGCTATCAACCGAGGACACCAGTCTAAAGCCGAAGAGGGCTAAAGTGAACATCCAGCCGGCATTAAGCTTTTTGGATGAGGATAAGGTTGGAACTATACAACCCCATGATGACGCTTTGGTGGTCACGCTCAGGATTGAGGGATATGATGTGAAAAGGGTGATGGTGGACCAAGGCAGTGGTGCTAAGATTATGTACCTCGACTTATACAAAGGGCTAAATTTGAGACCCGAGGACTTAATAGCCTATGATTCTCCTTTAGTGAGTTTTGATGGGAAGGTTGTCATTTCGAGGGGCCAGATTAGACTACCCGTGCAAGCTGGTTCAGAAGTAGTAGAGGTGAACTTCATCATGGTGGCCGCTTATTCCCCCTATACTGCCATTGTGGCCAAGCCCTGGCTCCATGCTCTAGAAGCCATCTCTTCTACTCTGCACCAGAAGGTGAAATATCCGTCGGGCGGCCAAATTGAAGAGATTGTTGGAAGTCAATCCACGGCTAGGTAGTGCCTAGTGGTCGCAATCTCACATCAGCTCGAAGCTGTGTCCTCAGCCTCTGCTAAAAAGGGCTTATAGCAATTAAGAGCTCCGGTGTTGCCTATCAATGGACCGGCCGTGGAGGTGAATTGCGAAGACTTGGAAAAGGTCGTTGTTGGTGAGGATCCGGAGAAGTTCTTTCAGATCGGGGCTCAGCTACCTCCTCTAGAGAAGGAAGAGCTAGTAGAGTTTCTTAGAAAAAATGTTGATGTGTTCGTATGGAGCACTTATGAAGCCCCGGGGGTGGATCCGAGCTTTATCTGCCATCATTTAAATGTTAATCCATCTGTCACTCCTAAGAAGCAACCGCATCGGCACTCATTTAAGGATCACTCTAATGCCGTCAGAGATGAGGTGAAGAAGCTTAAGCAAGCAAGGGCTATCAAGGAGGTTTTCTACCCTGAGTGGATGGCCAATACTGTGGTGGTAAAGAAGAAGAGTGAAAAATGGCGAGTGTGAGTAGACTTCACAGATCTAAATAAGACTTGCCCGAAAGACCCCTTCCCTATGCCTAAAATCGACCAGCTGGTGGATGCAACTGTAGGCCATCCTCAAATGAGTTTCTTAGATGCCTTTCAAGGGTACCACCAGATACCATTAGCCCTGGATGATCAAGAAAAAACAGCTTTCGTCACTCCCACTGGAAACTACCATTATAAGGTGATGCCCTTTGGTTTGAAGAATGCAGGGTCTACCTATCAAAAGATGATGATTAGGATGTTTGAAACACAATTGGGCAGGAGTATTGAGGTCTATATAAACGACATGGTGGTGAAGAGTAAGGTAGTGTCCGAGAATGTGGGAGATCTCGAGAACATTTTTGAAATTCTGAGGAAGCACAAGTTACACCTTAACGCTTCCAAATGCTCTTTTGGTGTGGGATCAGGAAAATTTCTGGACTACATGGTTACTCACAAGGGAATCGAGGTCAATCTTAATCAAATCAAAGCCATTAACAGTTTACAACCACCTCGAAATCCCAAAGAGGTCTAGAAGCTTACCGAAATGACTGCTGCCTTGAACCGGTTTATTTCTCAGTCAGCGGATAGGTGTAGACCCTTCTTCCTCTTGATGAATAAGTGAAAAGGATTTGAGTAGACCGAGGAGTGTGCTTTGGCTTTCCAACAACTTAAAAAATATCTATCTCGGCCACCTATCATGTCCAGTCTTGAGGTGGATGAGGTCTTGTTTGCTTATATCGTTGTGGCCCCTCATGCTATAAGTTTAGTGTTGATACGAGTTGACAGTGGCATACAACAGCCAGTTTACTATGTGAGCAAGTCACTACATGATGCCGAGGTTCGTTATCTACCACTGGAGAAAGCCATCTTGGTGGTGGTGCATGCTACACAAAAGCTTCTCCATTACTTCCAAGCACACATAGTTGTTGTCCTAACTCAGCTTCCACTTAGGGCTATACTTCGAAGTGTTGATTACACGGGGAGGATTGCTAAATGGGGCATAGTTCTAGGGGCTTTTGACATCAAGTACATGCCTCATACCTCTGTCAAGAGCCAGGTCCTTGCGGATCTGGTGGCCAAGTTCGCTAAACCTCCATTAAAAGAAGTGACAACAACACAAAACATAGATGGAAAATCAGTTAGTACAATCTCCCTACAAGAACCTTTATTCTATAAGGTATATGTTGATGGTGTAGCAAATCAAAGGGGCTCTAGAGTGGGGCTAGTTCTGGTTTCTCCTGAACAAATCACCATTGAAAAGTCACTAAGACTGGGCTTCTCGACTACAAATAATGAGGCTGAATATGAAGCTCTGCTAGAAGGAATGTCCATGGTTCAAAGAATGGGGGGAAAGAAAGTAAAGATGTTCTCGAACTCAAGATTGGTTGTTGGCCAAGTGAAGGGCAAGCGAGAAGTAAAAGATAAGAGAATGCAAGGGTATTTAAGTCAAGTTAGGCATTTGCAATCAAGGTTTGAATCATTTAGCCTATTGCACGTCCCTAGAAGTGGAAACACACATGTTGATTCCCTAGCCACGCTTGCAACCTCCTCGGTGCAGAACTTACCTTGGGTTATCCTTATAGAAGACTTATGCAAGCCCACAAAGGTGAGCAGGAAGGTGGTTCATGTTCACCAAGTTAGAGTGGGGCCTAGCTGGATGGACCCCATAGTACTATTCTTGAAGGAGGATATCCTGCCCGAGGAGAAGTCAGAAGCTAACAAAGTACGAAGGAAGGCTCCTCGGTTTTGGTTATCCGAGGATTAGAAATTGTACAAACGCTCTTTTTTTGGGCTATATCTACTCTGCATTCACCCTTAGGCATCAGAGCTACTCCTTCAGGAGTTACATGAAGGAATTTGTGGAAACCATACAAGAGACAGATCTTTGTCTCACAAAGCCATCATTCAGGGCTATTGGTGGCCAAATATGCAGAAAAAAGAGCAAGAATATGTGAGGAAGTGTGATCAGTGACAAAGATTTGCACAAAATATACATCAACCAAAAGGAGTCCTTAACCCCCTATCCAGCCCTTGACTATTTGCTCAATGGGGCTTAGATATTGTTGGCCTTTTCCCCAAGGCAGCAGGGAATAAGAGATATTTGCTAGTCAACACGGACTACTTCACCTAGAGGGTTGAAGCTGAGCCTTTGGAAAATATTAGGAACGTGGATGCCAAGAAATTTTTTTGGAAAAATATTGTCACACGGTTCGAGGTCCCTCGTACCCTCATCTCAGACAATGGCCTTCAATTTGACAACAAATCTTTCAAGAGATACTGTTGTCACATGTCCTTTGTATGTATAGAACTACACTTCGTAGGTCAACAGGATAGACCCCCTTTTCAATGACTTATGGAGCCGAGGCTATTATTCCTTTAGAAACTGGCTTCCCAACATTAAGGACTAGCTCATTCAATTCGAGTAGTAACAATGAGTTGCTAGAAAAGAGCTTAGACTTTATTGAAGAAAGAAGAGAAAGTGCAATGGTTCAATTGGCATACTACCAACACAAACTCAAGTAAGGTTATGATGTCAATGTGAAGCTGAGGCCATTAATGCCTTGTGACTTGGTATTGAGAAAAGTTCTAGGTACTGCAAAGAACCCGGTGTAGGGAAAGCTGGGGCCCAACTAGGAGGGGCCATACCGCATCACTTCGATAGCTAGTATAGGTGCATATTTCCTCGAAGACCTAGATGAACATTTAATACCACAACCTTGGAATGTAAATAACCTAAAAATGTATTATTATTAATGAAAGTTTCCTTTGTCATATGCTCATTTATTTTGTAAATACATCGTACTTCCCACTATTATCTTTCTAAGTGTTTAAACAAAACCTTAGTTATACCTGAGTCCTTGGACCAGATGCTTTGGGGAAATTAACACTCTATGACATCTTTACAAGTGTTTAAACAGAACCTTAGTCATACCTAAGTCCTTGGACCAGATACTTTGGGCAAATTAACACTCTAGGACATCTTTCAAAGTGTTTAAACAGAACTTTAATCATGCCTGAGTCCTCAGACCAGATGCTTTAAGGGAATTAACACTTTATGACATCTTTACAAGTGTTTAAACAGAACCTTAGTCATGCCTGAGTCCTCGGACCAAATGCTTTAGGGAAATTAACACTCTAGGACATCTTTCTAAGTGTTTAAACAAAACCTTAGTCATGCCTGAGTCCTCGGACCAAATACTTTGGGAAATTAACACTCTATGACATCTTTACAAGTGTTTAAACAGAACCTTAGTCATGTCTGAGTCCTCGAACCAGATGCTTTGGGAAAATTAACACTCTAGGACATCTTTCAAAGTGTTTAAACAAAACCGTAGTCATGCCTGAGTCCTCAGAGCATATGCTTTGGGGAAATTAACACTTTGTGACATCTTTCAAAGTGTTTAAACAGAACCGTAGTCATGCTTGAGTCCTCGGACCACATGCTTTAGGGAAATTAACACTCTGTGACATCTTTCTAAGTGTTTAAACAAAACCTTAGTCATGCCTAAGTCCTCAGACCAGATGCTTTGGGAAAATTAACACTCTATGACATCTTTACAAGTGTTTAAACAGAACCTTAGTCATGCCTGAGTCTTCGGACTAGATACTTTGGGGAAATTAACACTCTAGAACATCTTTCAAAGTGTTTAAACAGAATCGTAGTCATGCTTGAGTCCTCGGATCACATGCTTTGGGGAAATTAACATTTTGTGACATCTTTCTAAGTGTTTAAACAGAACTTTAGTCATGCATGAGTCCTCGGACCAGATGCTTTGGGGAAGTTAACACTCTATGACATCTTTATAAGTGACTGATCCCTCAGATCGCATACTAGGGAAAAATTAACACCGTGATGTCTATTGGTCTTCTACTAAGTGTCAAAACAGATCTAAGGTTATGCCTAACTTCTCGAATTGGTGGCTTTGAATAAATTAAGGTCCTTAATTATTTATCCAACTGTTGGGCAGAATGAAGGATATCTCTCCCTTTTATTTTTTACAAAGTATGTATCTATCTACATTAGATTCAGGCTTCATTGTAGGAGGTTTAATTCTCAATACAAATATGTGGTAGACCTCTTTATTATTGGTACTTGGTCAAATTACTTAGATTAGTTGCAATGTGTTATTGTTAGTTTTTATTAAAGACAAAGTAGCAGCGATTCAATGCTACTTGCAATAATAATAAGATTCAAAGCATATAAAGTAAAGGTGCAAGAGATAAGAAGAAAAGCATTTTCATTAAATAAGAGGAGTACATTATATTCAGTGACAGAGTGCCACTACCAAAAAAAAAAACACTACAAGAAAATCCTAAGTGCTAAGCCTTGGCCTTGGGAGCAAGAAGGTCTTCTTTCTAGCTTGGCTGAGAGGTAGGAGCATCCTTGGCCTTAGGATCAGCTTCTTTAGTCTTGGCCTCTGCTTCCTTGTCCTTGGTAGTGTTTTTGGCTTCTGAGGAAAGCTTTTTCTCCTTACCCTTACCCTCTCCTTTGGCCACCTCAGCCCCTTAGCCTTGATCACCATCTTAGCTGGATCCCTTCAAAGCCTCAGGGAGAGGGAGAGCAGCTTGGATAGTTAGGGGCTACTTAGAGGTCTCTGGAGTAAGGGCAGAGGGAGAAGGGATGGCACCTGGGACTTCACGGGTATCTGGGTGATAATATATGCTCCTAGGCTGCCTCCAAACAAAGTCTGTAGGGACTCCTACAACACTAAGAGCCCTATCCCATGTCCCATTGCAGTAATCCCTGCATACCTCGGAAAGCTCCTCAGCGAGCCTAACTTACGTTTCTTCCACACCGAGTAGATAGGACGCTTGCTTCTTAGTCTCGGCTACTTCCTTGGCCAATTGAGCCACCTCCTTGGCCTTCTACAACTCAGCCTTGAGATCTATAACCAGCCTTTGGGTGGCCAAGTCTATCTTGGTCAAGTGCAGTTTTTGACGCTAATCCTCGGCCTGCCTCTCCACGGTCTTTAGACCCGCCTCGGCACTCAGGCGAGCCTTGTCCACTTCTTTCAACTTCTCAGACAGCTCTGCCTATTCTTGTTTTAGGCCCCCAAGGACTTCTCAACATTAGCACGGGAGAAGGCCTCAGCGTTGGCCTCATTACAGGCGTCGCAAACCCACTCCTCGACTACAAAACCTTATTGAGCAACCTACACAAAAACAACGGAAGAATCACATGAATAAAAAAGTACGGAAAGAACGAAAGTATAGCTTAGCATTTAAATTCAAGGATATGATAGATTGCTTACCATAGCGAGGTCCCTCTTCAGGGATAGGAAGAGGTCGTTCTACTTGAAGTGCCTAGAAGCCTCCATGTCTCTGGGAGGAGAAGAGGCTACTCTAGGGCTTCAGCATTGTAGCCTACATGCCCTCTTTGGAAGTCCCTGACTAAGGCATTCCAAGGGATGGCACCCCATCCACCTCCAGCCAAGGAGACCAAGTGCGTTATGGAAGGCGCACATTAGCCCTAGTTTGCTCCTCCCAACTGTCCACAGAAGTGGACCTCTTGTCCCGAGGGTCTTTGGCCACCTTTTGCTACTTGGTCCCTATCTGAGGGCCCACCTCCCCTTCTTCAAGCTCCTAAATCAGCCTTTTCTTCTTTAGATCAGGAATGGCTTTTAGTCGAGGTCGATGGGAGGTGGAGGAGAAGGAGGAGGAAGTGTGGGAGGAACTTGGGACTTGGTGGCTTCTTTCGAAGTTGACACCTTGTTCCTGGCAGCCATGAGGTCTTTTAAGCTCCTATTTCCCCGGTTCAATGCCATCTCGCCTTCCTCTTCTTCGGAGGTGCTATCTAGACGGACAATCACCAGAGTGGGGTGTGAACACCTGAATGCCTATTAGTCTCGTCCTCGACGTTCGAGATGTTGACTACAAGAGCCCCAGGATTCTCTTCTTCTTTGAAGTGGAATTTGTCTATCTCCTCCTCTAGTGATAGGTGTGAAGAGGCAATCTCCTCCTCGGGCCCTGCTGCTACCTCAAGCAGAACTCATTGAAATGGCAGCACGACTGGTGGAAGATCATCTTGGGCTACGAAATTTGGGCGTGACACGTCAATCCGAGCCAGCCGCTAGTCACCCGTTCTTATGGCATGGCCTATTTCTTGGTATATTTCTGAGATAGGCTTGAAGTCCAAAATTAAGTGGACCGCTCTCAACTGCCTATCTTTACTTACAAAGATCTCGAACCTCAGCAAGTAGTTAAGAGCTTCAATGTTGGTCAGACTAAGCCTGGGCGTTACGTGCCTCTTATCTGCAAAAGTAGCCAAGAAACAAAACATGGTTAGAAAGTTAAAATCCATTATCAAAAGAAAGCAAGATGAAAGGGAAATAATGGCATGGTCAGGGTTAAAGAATCTAAATCTCTTGCTAAGGAACCTAACTCTAAGGTATCCTCCCTGACTCTCCCTCTCGAACGGGGCAATGAAGGCCATCATGCCATGCTCCCGAAGCTATCAGATAGTCGTCTTTCATACCCTTGTTAGATTTAGGTAAAAATGATACTAGTCTGACAACGTCAGATCGGGACTTGAGATAATATCCCGCCTTTTTAAAGGAGTGGCACTCATACATATGGACCACATCATGCCAGGTGAGCCCCAAGCGCAGATGCTTATTGAGAGCATTAACACTACCTAAGACCTTAAATAGGTTGAGCGCACATTGGTGAGGGCATATCCTATGGTTGATGAGGTAATCCTGTGTTATCCTACCCATAGGGAGAGTCATTCCCCCTTCTATGAAAGTTATCATAGGGATGATGACTTCCCCATCTTCTCTGTGTGTCACTATTTGTTTTGGGGAACAATATCGCAGGGCGACTCCTTGTGGTATGTGGTATTTATCCTTAAATGCCTCAATTTTGGCAGAGGAGTCTACTAGGTGCTTAAATCTACCCATCAAGACAAGCTAAAGGGAAACAACTGAAATTGGTAAATGAAGAAATAAGAACTGGAAGGCCGAGGAGATTGGCTGAGGAGAAAAAGAAAAGTTTAAAGAAATAGAAACTTACAAGAACTAAAATGTGTATTAGTCCCTGAAACCTTTAGAAAGATTTTCAAGGATCTCTTAAAGAAATGGTGTGGGAAGTTTAGTAACTTAAAGAGCTTTGTGAGTTTGAGTGCTTGGGATCTCTGGAGAGCTTGAAGACCTGTGAAATGAGGCAAATGATTTCTCCAAATGCTTTATATAGAGGGCAAGATTAAGTGGGAGTTATCCTGCTCAAAACCCAAGGAGAAATGTTAGCCATTGGATTAGCGTCTCACCATTGGATCTGGGGAACATAGCGCCGCCTGGAGCAATTAATGACACCTCACAGGCTTCGAAGCGTCAATAGCAATTATGGGGTGTGCAAAACGGCACTCCCACATGTGCAAATCAAAGGGCAAAATAATATTAGCACATGAAAAATCAAAACCCCACTTTTCTCCTTGGATGAGAGGGAAAAAACTAGAGTTTTGAGAGGCTATTGTAGGGTTAAAGGCCCAAATGGTATATTGGGCCTTAGGCCTTGGCCGAGAGTATAGTGATCCAAGAACAAATGAATGGTGTTGGATGGATCAAGCTTGGAATCTAATGAGTAAGATGCGAACGGAAAGGTGGTCCAAGGAGAAATGTCTCCTCAGATAGGTTAAGCACGGCTCAAATGTGTATCCTAAAGGTTCAGGGTAACCTTCTAGGAGGCTCCAATGTTAGGGACATATATCTCGAGTGTACTAGAGGGCTGGGAGCTCAGAAATATCTAAAGGAAAGTTGCTACCACCGCATCAAATTCTCTGCAACTAACTTTCTGGCTGCATTAATATGGAAAAAGCCCCTGAACAGTACTGCCTTGGCTATCCCAACTCATAGAGAACTTGAGGGGGTATCCGATGGGACAAGCACTCAAGTAGTGGCTTAGATAACCAACAAGTGTAGAACCAAGATCGTTCAAAGGAGACTATATAACATGAGAAACCCTCCATGAAGAGGGGATTGGAAAAAAAGAAGGAAATAGTGTAGCAATTAGGAATTAAACTTGTAATAGAGCTTCAAGAGCAATTTATAGGAACCAGTCTCCTCGGACATTGCCAATGATATTTTTCCTTAGTGTAAATTTTTTATCTTCCTTTCTTTATCATCAAGATTCGTTTATTTGCTGCTTAATTCATTAAAGCCCAGTTTTCCAACCCATTCTCTACAAAATTATTATTTTGGGCTTTTTAGGCCTAAGTCCATATACCTTTTGGGCTAGGAGTTCAAACCAGGTCCTTACACCTTTTAAGCCATCTCAGAAACCATTTAGTCCACAAAAAGGGTGAGCAAGGTTACTCATGAATCCAGATTGCTAACCCTAAAGTGAACCACTAATGTTGTAGAAGATTTACAAAAAAGGTAACTTTGATATGTAGATAATTACTAAAATATTGATACCCTCTAAGGTATATTTACATTTACATTTAAATTTATTTTATATGCTTTGAGATGTTGGACTTGGTTGGTGTTAGTGGTAAATATTTCTTCATTTTATATGCTCATTATGCATCTTTCATTATATTAAAAGAAAATACAAAACCATTTTTAACATTTAATGAGGAAAACCCACATTGAATTTATAGTTTTTATTTTTTGCATTGGAGCATAAAACTGCTCAATATAATTCAATGAAAATCAAAATAACTTTTATTAAGAATTGTGGCGACAAAACATAGATAAAAATTATGTGATATTTTACACCAGTCATGTTTTTCAATAGAAAATATCTAATCTCTGAACATATTACAATCTCAAAATCTAAATATCAGTCTAATGGTACTACAACATGGTAAAAAAAACACCAATACCCAGAATCATACAGTCCCAACGAAGAAATTTCAAATCCTACAGTTAATTCAAACTCCTGATTTGTTTTGCATATAGTAATGAGGAAGTACTTGTTCATCAAACTATGTTTCATTGTCAGTTGTACCTATGCCCATTTGTCACCAAGCAACCTCATGGGGCTCAACCCTTGGTTTTGAAATATCAATGGAGATTAAATTGATAAGTCTAGTTGCATGATCCAATTTGGGTGGTGGGACAGCAGGGAATATATACTTCAGTAAGAAGATGCTTAAGAATTAGGAAAAAATCTACCAATCCATCTTAAAACTGCGCATATAATCAAACTAAATCTGTTGAGTTTTAAATATATACTCACTCAGCTATTTTATCAAACAATTGGCATGCATCTAACAAAAGCAACAAGTTGTAAAGAGAGAGAGAAGCAGGTAGTTTTCTAGGGAATGACTCAAAGGCAAGAGAGAAAAAAAGTAATTAATGAATAAGAAGTAGAGAAGAAAATAAAAGATACCTTGAGCTTTGGGAAGGTAGGAAGTAGTGAAGCACAGTTGCGAGAAGTACGTAGATTGCCATTGATGGTGGAAGGACAGACATGGAGAGCTATATACATCCTAGAAAGAAATGTTACACCGGTTCACTATCTACGTTGTAAACGGAACGCTTTGGTTGAAAGAGAGAGGGAGAAATATTAGTTTGATATGGCACAGGAGGCCAGCCAATTGAATGGTTGAGGCACAAATGAATTGTACCAAGTGCATCAACGGTTTTGTCAATTTATCAATATTTAATTATATTTTTAAAAAGAGAGAAAATATAAAGAAAAGGGAGAGAGAAAAAAAATGATATGGCCGTTAACATGGCTCAACCGGAGGAGAAATTATAGAGTCCTCTGGTGGACTATGTCATTTGTCCACTATTCCACTAAAAAACTTTCACTTATTTAAAATTGTTGAGTCAGTAATTAATTTATGTTTTAAAAAATATTCTAACTAACAATTTTAAACATGTGGAAGTTTTTTAGTGAAATGATGGACCACATCACTTGTCCACCATGTGGATTTTATAATTTCTCCAACTGGGGCGTAGCAATAATAAATGCTACGTTTCAACTTTTAGATATATAAATGGATTGATTAGCTCATCTTTGGATTTTTTAGTGGAACACAAATCTTTTATAAATTTATGATATTTGTTTGTTTCCAAACAAATTTTATCGGTAAGTCTTAACAAATCATGAATACATATTTTTGAAAATGAAAATTCACGTTTATGAGCATAATGTAGTTTGTCATCTCGACTTCAAAATTTCATTAAATTCAATTTTTTTAAATTGTGCCAATGGCTAGTAAGCACTAGAAAATAAATAGCTTAACAATTTCTTAAAGTGCATGTGGTTATACTAACTCTTCCGATTTCTATTGTAACTATGGAACTAGTATGTTTCAATCATAATATTGTTTTTCACAGCAAAATGAAACATAATATTTTGATAAAGTATTTTTTTTTTATTAGACGGAAAATTGATACAAAATTTATCGCAAAAACAATATCGTAAATAAAACTAAGAGTTCCATTTTGAAAGATCTTATATGATTTGAGTTGAAATCTATTAAGAAAATTTTATTAAGTATCTTTAACTTTCTTAATGCTGAATGTTAAGTTATGTTTTTACATAACGTTTGTATTATTTTTTTATTTTATTTTATTTTATTTTTTTTGAGAAACAAACACACACACACAAGGGAGAGGGAAAGAGGTTCTAACACAAAAGCACATCACAACTTCACTCAAAAGTCATGGTAACTTTTAAGGGGCATAACGTTTATAGTTGGCTGTATTTTATGACAAATGTTGTAATTTCATTAATTATCCTAGTATTTTGTGAGATTTATTGCAATGAGTTTAGTCTTAAGTTGGTGAAGATTTTTTCAAGAAAGTGGAATTCATGACTAAATCGCATCTAGCTCGGGACTGTAGCACTTGCCAAATATCATGTGAGGAGCACATGTTGAAGTTCAAAAGTCAAGATATCTCGCAAGTATCTCACTCTTAGGCCAACTCGTGAGTAACCTGTGAGACACTCTGAACAGCTGGATTTTAAGTGTGGCGTTTCCTCTCATTACCCACAAAATTGTAAGGAGGCTATTAGAAAGAAAAACCTAGAGGGTTGAGGTTTTCACAAAACCCACCTTTTAAAGAGAGCTACTCATCGTTAAGTGAGAATTTATTTGTAGTCTTTTCTCCTTCCCCTCTCCCATTGTTACACCTTAAGAGGAGATTTTACCCAAACACAACCCACACACAATCTAAGAGTTGAGAGTGTTTTGGAGCTTAGGAAGCATTGGTACTTTGCCAAATTAAGCCAGTAAGGCTTGGCAGTATTGCGGGATCCGGGAAGTTAGTGAAGACAAAACTCCAAGAAATCCGTTGGTAGCTGGAGCTTGGAGGGCTCAAGTACTTGCGTGGATTAGGCTTAAAGGGTCTCTTTCATTATCCTTGTACTCTAACTTATTTACTAGTGGATAATTTTGGCTTGGAGGGCCATGGAGAAATTTTTACGCCTAGTTCTTCAATTTTCCTCTTCAATAACACATCACGTATTATCTTAGGTTTGATGTTCTTTTCTTTGCTGCCCTTTTCATTATTGCCTTGCACATATATGTTTATCCACGCAATTGTTGAGTGCTTCAATTAATTAATTTTTTAATCACATATAGTCCGCATTAAGTATGTTAAACTTAAAACTAATTAAGTCGTAATTAAAATTTGGGAGTCTTAATTAGCTCTAGCATTTAGATTATCGATCTTTCACTAAAAAAATTGTTTTATTTTTTATATTAATTTAGTTTTGAATTTTAGTATAATTTTTAAATAGTGAAAACAAATTCATTCATGTTTCGGCTTCCTAGTAGCAAGCAACTCCTGGTTCCAAAGGTGCATATGGAGGCGAAAAAGACAAAAGTTATAACGTGTGAAGAGGTGTAGTTGAATAAAATGGAAATAAGAAGGGGGATACAGCTGCATCTCATTTCGTATGTTGAATCTCAATTCTTCTGTGTAGGACCACTTTTGAAGAAAACAGATAAATGCTTGATGCTTGAGTCTTGACACAAGTTAAATAACTAAATCAAAAAGTTAACAACTCTATTTATTATGAGCAATGACTTTGGAATTAGAAGAAGATAAACAACGCTATCTATGAGCAGTGACTTTGAAATTAGAAGAAACAATTGTTTTACATTTGTTCACATCTGCTATTTTACACTATTTGAAATCCAAAGCGATAGTTACAAAGTTTAATAGTCGACTATTATACTATGCAGTAACCATTCTATATAAGATGTAAAAGTTAATAGGGTTAAAAAATTAACTTTTTAACCTTTTACTTTTTAACTTATTAACTTTTATATCTCACAGAAAGATAGTAATTGCATGGTACTGAATTCAAATATATATCACACACATTTCCATAATTGATGCGAGAATATTTACATCTTAAATTATCCACATTTTAAAACATAAATATAAATGCAAAAGAAAATATGTGAATTAGTGAATATGTAAGAATCAAAATGCTTCGTAAATTGAAAACAAGAAGGTGGATACAATTGCATCTCATTTTCTATGTTAAATCTCAATTCTTCCATGTAGGACCACTTTTGAAGAAAACAGATAACTAATTGGTACTTTTTTTCTTTTTTTTTAAGAAAGAAATAATTGGCACTTGACATAACTAAATCAAAAGGTTAACAACACTATTTCTGATTGAGTAATGACTTTGGAATTTGAAAACTATTGTTTCACACTTGTTCACATATACTATTTTATACAAACTAACATCAAGAGCAATATTTAGTACTATTATACTATGTAAGAATGAGATGTAAAAGTTAATAGAGTAAAAAAAATTTAACCTTTTATTTTTTTTACCTTATTAACTTTTATATTTCACATAAAGATAGTGATTGCATGATATCGGATATAAATCCATTTCACACACGTCTCCACAATTGATGCGAGAATGTTTACATTTTAAAAATTTTCACACTTTAATGCATAAATGTGGATGTAAAAGAAAAGATATGAAATAGTGAATATGTGAGAATAAACCTTTGTAATTTACTATTTCTTTCCCTTTTTTATTTTTCTTTTTTATTTTTTTATTTTTGGCTACAACTACTATTTTCCTCAGCTTACTAAATCTGAAATGGAGGTTTTGGGATTTATTAGGTTAATATTATTCTACTGTTGGGAAGAAGAAAAACCTATGGTTTGAATAAAAATATGTTCACAGAAGAATAAGTGGGCAATACCTTCTTTCAGGTGGAGTTTTTATTGGTTTGTTATGCCACGTGTATAAGACCTGATCATTATAGTATGTTAGGGATGGATAATCTACTTGCGCAACAATTTTCACAAAAATTAAATTTGCAAGCTTTTAGTGACATCACTTTTTTATTTATTAAAAAAGCAACTTACAATCCCTTTTTAAAAATTTTTTTTTTAAGGAAAACTTACAATCCCATGTAATTATGAAATATTGTATAAAAAAAAAAATTGCGTCTCTAAACTTATTGCCTTCTTGGTTAACAGATATCATAAATTTAGCTACATGAAACTTATAAAACAAACATGTTACTAACAAATAAATTAAAAACAAAAACAAAAACAAAACAAACAATTTAAGCATTCATTTATGAAAAATTCTACATGGCATTAGGTTGATTAAATCCACCCACTACTTCATTACATTTTTTAGCAAAATTTTTAATAGAGCATTTTCCTTTTTCCTTTTCCTTTTCATTATGCCTGTCTTAAAGCACTCACAGCAGTGGTGCTATATTGCTATATTTGAGCTCCTCAAACACCAAAATCATGCTCCAGTAGTGGAGCTAAATCTTTTTTTTTTTTTTAGTTTCATTGCTATAGTGCACATCTATATATAGATGTGCACTGTTCATAAGAGCTAAACAAAAAAAATATTATTTTACTCCCGGATGGATTAAAATAATAAAATTTGGTTCTCTCTCTCTCAGTCACTCTGTGCCTCTCTCTCTCTCAGTCACTCCAGAAGCTCTCTCAATCACTCTCTGTTGCTGCCATGCCGATCAGCACTTTTTTTTTCTTGCTGTGGGCTGTAGTGTGGTGATGGTTGTGATTGTGTGGGTAAATCGGCATCAATGGGTGGCTGGGTTCATCAGTGGGTGGCTGGGCTATGGGTCTCTCAGTCACTCTGTGGTGCTCTCTCTCTCAGTCACTCCGTATCGCCACCACACCGATCAACACTTTTTTTTTTCCTGTTGTGGGTTGCGGTGTGGTGATGGTTGTGGTTGTGTGGGTAGATCGGCGTCGGTGGGTGGCTGGGTTCATCAGTGGGTGGCTGGGTGGGTTTGTGGGTAGATCGATGTGTTCGTGGTGGTGGCTCGGGTAGGTTTCGTGGTGGTGGGTGTGGGTGTTGCCTGGTGGGTCTGGTATATCGGTGTGTCCATGGTGGTGGCTCGGCTTGGTTGATTTTTTTTTCCTTTGTTGTGGGCTGTGGTGGTGGTTGTGGTTGTGTGTGTGTGGCTATGATGTACGTGTGTAGTGAATATATTATTTTATTGTAGTGAGATGAATTATTTTATTGTAGTAGATATATTATTTTATTATGATGTTTATATTATTTTATTGTGTTAAAAGCTAAAATAGATCCATTGCTGCAGCATATATATAGGTAAAATAGATAAAATAACTTTTGGTGTAGCTAAAAAGCTAAATTTTTAGCTCTACTGCTGTGGATGCTCTTAGAACAACAATTCCTCTTGTTGTTGTAAGCTATTCATGTATTCCTATTGATTGAACCCAATTCACTCTGGCAGTCATGGATTTTGTTTTGCCTCACCTCCTTTTCTTACTAATTATGTTACCAATTATCTCTATTGCTCAAAATAATGGTAATGTTACCATTGGAAACTCTCTCATAGCCACTGACAACAGCACTCCATGGCTATCACTGTATGTCCCAGCCACCACCAAAAAAAAAAAGTAGAAAAAGTCAGATTTTTATGAGTCTCACTTGCTCCAGCCTACCCCACCCTTCCCCACTACTCATTTTTCACTCTTATCTCTTTATCTCTTTGACTAGCCAAAGCTCCTCACCTCACCTTTCTTTCTTTTTCTTATTTTTCATTTTCTATCTAACACTCCTCTCCACTGCCTCACACTCTCCCACTGGTACCTCCATGCCACCATCTCCACCATCATTTTTCCGGCAATGTCACCGGAAAATCCTTAGGAACCTTTAAGCACATTCACATCTTTTATTTGAGATAAATATTTCTAATCTTTTTGGTGGGTTTATATGCTTTTACTTGAGGTTCTTTAGCCTAAGTTTTGATAATAATATTCATGTGATTTATGAGCATTGGAAGTGATATTTATGGGAGAAAATAGGCAAATGCCCCTTTAAAAAAAAAAAATCCAGCATTTTACTCCATTTCCCAAACTAATTAGGGAAATACCCCTCTTTTGAAACTCGATTTTCTCAAAATCAAGTTATAAAAAAAAAATTCTAGAGCCCTATAGTGGCGTTTTTAAAGAGCCTATAGCGACGTTTTAAGCACCTACAATGGCGTTTTGTAACTCGATCTCCATGAAGTCGAGTTATATGCAATTTTTTTTCTTTTTTTTACCTATAACTCGACTTCATGGAGATCGAGTTACAAAACGTCACTATAGGTCCTTAAACCGTCGCTATAGGCTCCTTAAAAACGTCATTATAGGGTTTAACTCGATTTTGAGAAAATCGAGTTTCAAAAGAGGGGCATTTCTCTAATTAGTTTGGGAAAGAGGGCAAAATGTTGGATTGTTTTTTTAAAAAGGGCAAAGGCCAATTTTTTCCGATATTTATGTGTTTATATGTATGGGTTTTGTATTGATGGAATTATTTGATGAGTGGGTTTATGGTTTGTGCTAATAGTGGCTATCTAAGGTTTATTTGTGATGGAAATTTAGGATTTTGAGTTATAACATGTAACATGTGATGGTTGGTAAATCTAATTTTTCCATTGTTATTGGGTTTATTTGGAGTTAGTTGAAGTTCTAAATTTCTTGTCTTGGAGGATATTTTGATTTTGGTTTCATGGGTCTCTTATTGATGTAGTGTAAATTTTATGGAAACTAGTCATAATGTGGGAGATGATATTAAATGGGTTAACTTTATAATTGGAGTTTATGCCTTGTGAATCAATTTGTTGAGAAACTTTGGAAGTAGAATTTATTATTATTGATGAGGTTAAATACTAGACTTGCCTAATTAAGTGTTTATTTGGCAATTCCTAAATTGGAGCTAGATACAATTTTAAGCTTTATGCTTATTGTGTTAGGTTTGCTTGATATTGTTGAGGTTCTAGTTAATCTCCTTAGGAGCTTGGAGAATTAGGCTTTTTGTGGGTTGCAAGGTAAGTAGTTTTTTAACGGGATTTTTAGAAAATAACCATGTTGTATGAATGTTGTTTTTGGGTTAGACACACTTTTGGAAACTACTTATGGAAACTATATTTTCCTAAAAACTATTGTGTCGTAACCTTAATATATATATATATATATATGATTATATATGAAAATGCATCATATTTGTTATTGCATTTGGGGAAATGCATGAATTGTTGATATGGAAAAATGAGCATCTTTTATTTAATCTCTTATAAGGAAATCTTGGATTTTATGGTATATTAAAAAATTTAAAGATGCTTATCTTGTCTAGTTATGTGGGAAATTGTTTGAAAATCTTTTGACAAGAATGAAGTTGAAAACCTTACAAACTTTGTGGAAATTAAATTATTTAAGGTTTTTCTAAAACTACCTAGTTATAAACTATATATTTGAAAGGAAATGTATACTTGTGAGCTTTATGGGTTTTTAACACCATGCCATGCGTGATTTCTCGATGATCACCCGATTTGGTTTTCGTAGTCTGTGTGACAATGGAATCAACTCTAGGTCAGTGTCCTTTTACTTTGGATGACGCATTCTTCCCTGCTGCCCATGGAGGGAAGAGGTTCCTTGATTGTGTGTGGATGAGGCTGCTACCCATGGAGCCAAGAGACCACATGCAAGAGAGGTCCTATTTGATGCGCTCTCTCTGCTACTCATGGGGAAAGAGAAAAACCTTAAGGGTATGAGTGAGGCTGCTGTCCATGGGACCAAAAGTCTACATACCAGAGAGGACAATATCATGCCAGTTGTGAATGGGTGGATCACCTGACCGGTCTATGTGGTAGTGTGGTATATTTGTGATAATTTACCTTACGTTAGATATTATGGCTTTGGAAGTTATATTGTTGGTGCTCACAGATTCTAGTATATAGTTTCAAGATATTTACTTTGAGAAACTGTGTTTCATTATTTAATCATTCTTGTCATATTATTATTATTAAAGATGAAACTTGCATTTCCCCCACCTCCATTAATTATGTTACTTACTAGACCTTAGCTCATCCCACCCTCTAACAGTTTTTCAGAGTAACTAGCTATACCTTGGATATAAAGCTTACTTCGTTGGTGATGATTGAAGTGCTATGGTACCTATAAAAAAAAAATGATTGAAGTGCTATTTTAAATTTGGAGACTTTTGTGGTAAATGGTTGGTGACTCAATTTTGCTATGTTCAACGAGGCTTTAATTAATTCTATTGGAGGTTGGTCACTTGAGGTTTGTTAGCCATAGACGTGGTAGGCCTAGACTAGATATTAAGATTCCTTATTCTTGATAAGATTGTGACTTTGTGTAATTCAAGAGTTTTGTATTATATATTCATGTATTATGTGGAGGCACATGATTTTTAGCTATTGTTCATAAATGTGTTATAGAGCTTTGACTTGTAATGTGGAGATTTTAGTATGGTTATATATTCTTATCTTGTGGAAAATAAAGGAAAATAAAGATCTCCTATAGTTTGTTTTGCCAAAAAGGAAAAATCTACAGGTACCCTTGGGATGTATTTATCATGCTTTGGACCCTTTTTGGTTTGGGGCGTGATAATCACCTTCAGGTGATATTGCCTTTGGATTTAACCAACTCAACCAGACAGGTCTCTTCCTGCTTTCCATTTGGTTTGCCAAAGTACCAGATAAAACCATAGTTTGGTATGCTAGACTAGATAACCCTGCACCTAGGGGATCAAAAGTGGAGCTAACTGCTGACCATGAGCTAGTACTTACTGGTCCTTAACGGGATGAGTTATAGAGATCTAACAGAATTATTGGTACTGTAGCCAATGTGTTATGAGCAACACAGGCAACTTTGTGCGTCAATATAGCAACTTTAATAAGATATGGGATAGCTTCAACAATCCCACAGATAAGTTGTTGCCTTCACAAAATATGGATATTGGAGGGGTGCTTTCTTCTCGACAATCAGAGACACACTTTTCCAAAGGAAGGTTCCAACTACGGTTGATTCATGATGGAAATCTTGTGCTCAATACCATAAACCTGCCCACGAATAATCCTAGTGAAGCTTATTATACAAGTGGTACTAGTGATTCTGTTACATCAAATCCTGGTAAACAACCGGTCTTCAACCAGTCAGGCGATGTTTACATTCTAAGAGATAACAACCAAAAACTTTCTCTAAGACAGGTAAAGCTAGAGTCAACTGCTGAATTCTATTTTAGAGCCACTCTCAACTTTGATGGAGTTTTCTCGCTATATTCTTACCCAAAGAATTCCAATGCCAATGGAAGCTGGACTCCGATCTGGTCTGTGCCAGATAATATCTGTGTTGAAAATATTGTATTGACGGGTAGTGGCACTTTTGGGTATAACAGTATCTGCACTCTTGGATCAGATCAACGGCCAATCTGTACATGCCCCAAGGGATACTCCTTACTTGACCCAAATGACCAGTATGGCAGCTGCAAGCCAGACTTCATTCAAGGCTGTGAAGAAGACAAGCTAAGTCCTGGAAAAGATCTATAATCATTTCAAGTGCTAACAAATACATATTGGCCAAACTCAGACTGTCAAAGTTCAACACCTAAAAGCAAGAAGAAGAACCAGCTGCAAGCATCAGGGAGGAAGATCTAAAACAGGGGTTATACGACAGAAAATGACCCTGTACATATGATAAAGCTGCATGTCGTTTTGTTACTTTAATTATTTTCTTAGTGTTCACACGTGCTATAATCAGCTGTAACTATCTCTTACACGTGTTCCTTATAATACGCACAATTAGTTAGAGCTTAAGCAAGTTAGTTAGCTTAGTTTTTCTTGTATAAATACGATCTTGATGTACAGAATTATTTTAAGCTAATACAATCAGATATTTCTTGTTCTGTTGCTCTCTGTTTTCTTCTTTCTCTGAGAGTATCTGATTCTTTTACAGACTATGCATTCTTGAAGCCGTATACTGAAGATCAATGCAGCAAGTCTTGCAAGGAAGATTGCATGTGTGCTGTTGCCGTTTTTAGAGATGGAGATTGTTATTTCAAGAAGAAGCTACCTCTCTCTAATGGGAGAGTGGACAACAGCATTATTGGCGGGAAGGCTTTTATGAAAATCAGAAACAATACTTCCATCACACTTCCGAATCATTGCTTGCCAATTCTAGAAACAAAGAAGAATCATGACAATTTGATCCTCTTGTGGTCAGTGCTTTTCGCTGGGTCTTTGTTTGTTAACATTATATTGATCGTTGCAATTTGTGTGGGTGTTTTCTTCATTTACCATAAGAAGCCCAAAAGACCTTCAAGAAATTTTAATGCTATGGAGGTGAATTTGCGATATTTTACTTACCAAGAACTTGTAGAAGCAACAGGTGGTTTCAAGGAAGAATTGGGAAAGGGAGCTTTTGGTGTTGTTTACAAAGGAACTATAGAAATGGGTTCTACTGTCCCTGTGGCAGTTAAGAAGTTAAATAGTTCATTTCAAGATTATGAGAGAGAGTTCAAGACTGAAGTGAATGTGATTGGTCAAACACATCACAAGAATCTTGTTCGTTTACATGGATTTTGTGATGAGGGACTACACCGATTACTGGTATATGAGTTCTTGAGCAACGGCACTTGGGCAAGTTTTATTTTCGGAGACTTGAAACCTAGATGGAATCAAAGAATCCAAATCGCAGTTGGGATTGCGAGAGCCCTCTGGTACTTACATGAAGAATGCAGCAACCAAATTATCCATTGTGATATAAAACCTCAAAACATACTTCTTGACAACTATCACAATGTGCGAATTTCTGACTTTGGATTAGCAAAACTTTTGAGAATGAACCAAAGCAAAACTCATACTAACATTAGAGGAACGAAAGGGTATGTTGCACCCGAATGGTTTAGGAACATGCCAATCACACCCAAAGTCAATGTTTATAGCTATGGTGTCATACTACTAGAGATAATTTGCTGCCGTAGAAGCGTAGATATGGAGACAATTGAGGAAGAAAAAGCAATTTTGACTGATTGGGCTTATGACTGCTATAGGGAAGGAGCACTAGATGCTCTAGTTGAATATAATGTGGAGGAATTGGATGACAAAGAGAAGCTGGAGAGGTATGTGATGGTTGCCATTTGGTGTATTCAAGAATATCCATCTCTTAGACCTACAATGAGGAGGGTTACGCAGATGCTTGAAGGTGTTGTTGAAGTTCTTGTTCCACCTTGCCCGTTTCTGTTTAGTAGGACAGGTTAATCCAGCATTAAAGATTTACAATTACTATGTCTGTCTTAGTCTTTGCTCATATTGCAATATGCCATCAGATCATTTGGTTGTAGTTAAATATGTTTTTTGGTCTGTTTTATAACGATCTTTGTTATATTGGTTAATGTACTCTTGGGTGGATGAGGGCCGTAAAGATAGATGTAGCTGTAGAAGCTTGTTATGTTAATAAATAAAATTCCTACAGATTTTTATTTATTTTTTATTTTAACTATAAAGCATAGATTTGCTAAACAGTGTCGTCTTTTTTTTTTCTTTTTTTTCTGAGTTTCTATGATTTCGCTGTTTCTTGTCTTGCGAGTTTGTGTTTTTCCTTTTCACTGTGTTCTTTCTATTTCTTTTATGTGTTTGTGCGTACAGGAAATTTATCTGCTAATCAAACACCATAAGAAATAGACTGGGCAATGAAACAGGGACGGCTAAGATGGTTTTGTTGAAGTATGTGCATTTCAAACACTTAAACTATGCTTGTGTCCCACATTGGTTAGAGATGAGTTTTTATATATGTTTATAAACCATAGCACCACTTAAGTGTTAGTTTGAAAGATAATGGGCTAAGGGTTAGAGTTGGACTTGGGTTGAGTTTAGGCTTGTCTTTATCTCTCTTGTTCATCATTCCTTTTCTATTCGTTTGCCCTTTAGTCCATTTTGGTTCAAGTGGTGCAGCCCATCAGCCCTCAGATCAGTTAGCTTATAAACCCTACAACTCACACTATTCAATACTCATATTTTTCTCATCTTCTCTAGCCATATCTCTCTCTTTGCTGCACAGAAATTTCAGCTTCAATTTTTTTAAGGAAAGGAAAGGCAAATTAAGGTTGTTCTTAGTTCTTTTTACTTGAATATGTGATCAACTTGAAGAAATCACTATAGTCTAATCTTGGGGGGTTGTTCAGTCAAGAGAGTCATTTACACTGAGTTTTACTCCGAGTGGCACGAATCAACCTTTAAAGACAACGCATTTTGCATGATTTTATAGTTTATGAGATCTTTCTAAGTCTATCTATTTATTTCTGTCATTGCTAATTTTTTAGGGTTTGTATTGTTGAATCAAAACTTGTTTATTTAGCCATATTTTCCAACAATTTTAAAAGTTGATTTTTGTGTTTTAAAAATGAAGAAACAAGTTGTTGATTCTCTTAAGGTCATTTTAGAAATTACAAAGCTTGAGACTTTTGATGGAAATAATTTTAAATATTGGAAAGAAAGGGTTTTGCCCATCTCGAAATTTACCGAAATTTACCAGGTTCTTTATGAGCCTAAAAACCCGAAGAAGATCCTAAAAATATAGCAAAGTGGGAAAAAAACAAATAAATTGTGTGTTTATACTATTAAGTGTGATTTATCTAACAAGATGTTTGATAATTATTGTCATTTTACTTGTGCTAAAGATTTATGGGATGAACTTAATGGTCGTTATGGGTTTGAGGATAAGGGTGCTAAAAAATTTGCTACGGCTAAATTTATGTCTTTTCAAACGGTTGAGGAAAAAAGTGTTTCTAGTCAAATTGAAGATTTTCAAAAATTAGTATCCGAACTAGCTAAAGAGTGTGATGTTTTACCCGAGAGGTTTGTGGCTCATGGCCTAGTGTTTTAGTTGCCGGACTCTTGGAAAGAGTATAAACACCGGTATAGCCACCATAGAACCTATTTGAATCTTCAACAAACTATCGTTGATATTCAAATTGAAGAAACAAATAGGATGTCGGAAAAGGTTTCTAGAATTAAGGAATTTAATTCCAAGGCTAATGTTGTAAAGGGAGGACCCTCTAGACTTTCACAACATAATAAGAAACATGATTTCAAGAGAAAAGGAAAATTTCATAATAAAAATGGCCCAAATCCTCAAATCCAAAAGAAAAAGGGTAATTTTTTTATTTTTGGCAAGGAAGGTCATTATGCGGCAACATGTAGGGCAAGGGGCAACTTCAACAATAATAAGAACAATAACAAAGGCTCTACTTCAAATAAGGCAAATGTGGTGCAAACTGAAGAGATCATTGCGGCCGTGGTGTGTGAGACACACTTGGTGACAAAAGTGAAGGGATGGGTAGTTGACTCGGCTTGCACAAGACACATTGGTTGGGGACAATAGGTCCAAGCCGGTGAGTGGTAAAGGGAAGGTACTCTTGAAGCTAACTTTCAGTAAAACTCTTTCACTCAATAATGTCCTTCATGTACCTCACTTTCAACACAATCTCATTTTGGTACATTTGCTTGGTAAGGCCAGTATTAAAGTTTTATTTGATGATGACATAGTTATTTTAACTAAGAATGAAGTCTTTGTTGGTAAGGGCTATGATGATGAAGCTCTCTTTGTACTTAATGTTGATTAAGTTATTAATGAAAAAGGTTCATCTTCTTATGCTTACTTAGTTGATTCCATTGATGTTTGGCATGGTAGACTTGAACATGTTAATCTTGGCTATATTAAGAAAATGAAAGAATGTGGAATTATTAACTCACTAAGTGAAGCTAATATGGACAAATGTGATATTTGTGCCGAAATTAAAATCACCAAGAAACCTTGTAAATCCATAACAAGAGAAACCGAGCTTCTTGGATTGGTACATAGTGACTTGGGTGATTTAAAACACACTATGACTAGAGGTGGTAAAAGATTTTATGTGATCTTTGTTAATGACCACTATAGATTCACTAAACTTTTTTTACTATGAATCAAAGATGAAGTTTTGGAGATGTTTATAAAGTATAAAAGTGAAGTTGAGAACCACAAGAATAAAATGATTAAAAGACTTAGAACCGATAGAGGTGGTGAATATGAGTCTAATCCTTTTAAGGAATTTTGTGAACAAAAAGGCAAAATACATGAGGTAACTCCACCTTATTCACCGGAATCTAATGGAATAGCCGAAAGGAAAAATAGAACTCTTAAAGAGATGATGAATGCTATGCTTGTTAGTTCTGGGCTATCCTCCAACATGTGGGGGGAGGCTATTCTTTCGGCTTGCCACATTCAAAATAAGGTATCTCATAAGAAAACCGGTAAAACTCCTTATGAACTTTGGGAAGGCGTAAGCCTAACTTGGAATACCTAAAAGTGTGGGGGTGCTTGGCAAAGGTCATTCTACCCGAGCCTAAAAGGAGAAAGCATGGTTCTAGAACATGTGATTGTGTGTTTATTGGCTATACTTGTAATAGTTCATGCTATAGATTCCTTGTCATCAAAAATGATATATTAGAATCATACACCGCTATTGAATCCAAAAATGCCATATTCTTTGAGCATGTGTTTCCTTTGAAAAATAAGGAAAAAGAATTGCATGATTCTATTGAAATTTCTACTGACTTTGTTGATGATGTGCAAGAAATAAGGAGCAAGCAAGCTAGGAAGGAAAAGGATTATGGTAACGACTTTCTTGCCTATGTCGTTGAAGCTGAACCTGTAAGTTACTATGATGCAATTAAATCCGTAGATGCACCGTTTTGGTTTGAAGCAATTAATAATGAATTAGAATCTATTATGTCTAATCATACTTAGGAATTAGTTGAGCTTCCACCGAAGGTTAAACCTATTAGTTGCAAATGAGTGTTTAAAAGGAAATTAAAATCGGATGGTACAATTGATTAGTTTAAAGCTCACTTAGTAGCCAAGGGCTATAAGCAAAAACATAATATGGATTATTTTGATACTTGTTCTCCGGTTACTAGAATTGCATCTATTAGAATTTTATTTGTCATTGCTTCTATTTACAAACTTGTAGTACATCAAATGAATGTTAAAACTGCTCTTCTAAATGGTGATCTAGAAGAAGAGATTTATATGGAGCAACCTAAGTGTTATGTAGTTCTTGGACAAGAACATAAAGTTTGTAAGTTGGTTAAATCTTTATATGGTTTAAAACAAGCACCTAAACAATGGCATGAAAATTTTGATAATGTTATGCTTACACATGGGTATGTGATCAATGGTGCCGATAAAAGCATATATAGCAAGTTTACTAATAATGAAGGTGTTATTATATGTTTATATGTTGATGACTTGCTTATATTTGGAACTAGCCTTGATGTTGTGCATGATGCTAAACACTTTCTTGCCTCTAATTTTGATATAAAATATTTGGGTGAGGCAAATATAATCTTGAGCATCAAGATCCTTAGGGATAATGATTACATTACACTATCACAATCTCACTATGTAGAGAAAATTCTTAAAAAGTTTGAACACTTTGATATGTCACCTATGTCTACTCCTTTTGACTCAAAGGTACACTTGTTTAAAAATCATGATGATAGTGTTTCACAAGGTAAATATGCACAAATTATTAGTAGTTTGATGTTTTTGACAAACTTTACTTGCCCTGATATTACATATGTTGTTGGTAGATAGAGTAGATATACTGATAATCCTAGTATTGAACATTGGGATGCAATCTCTAGATTGTTGAGATATTTAAAGGGTACTTTTGATTATAGTTTGTCATATTGTGGTTACCTGCTATATTAGAAGGATATTGTGATGCTAATTGGATCTCTAATACAGATGAGGTAAAGCCCACTAGTGGATATGTGTTCACACTAGCTGGAGGGGCTGTCTCTTGGAAATCATCCAAGCAGACTTGCATAGCGAGATCCACCATGGAATCATAGTTAGTAGCCTTAGAAAAGGTTGGGTCCAAAGCTGAGTGGCTTAGGAGTTTGTTAATTGATATACCATTGTATACTAACTCTATTGCCTCCATTTGCATGCATTATGATTGCCAAGCTACCATAGCACGTGCTAAGAACAAAATTTATAATGGGAAAAGTCAACATATCTGATGGAGGCACAATATTGTGAGACAGCTCATTGATAATGGTGTAATACCTTGGACTTTGTGAGGTCAGAAAGGAATTTGGCTAATCCTCTAACCAAGCCACTAGCAAGAAGGCTGGTGAGTGAGACATCGAAGGGGATAGGATTGATACCCAAATTATGACACTATGGCCAATGCCCAACCTCTATGATGGGTGATTCCACGCAAGGGATTAAATGAGTAGAGGTCATTTGTGGTCCACATGGGCACTGTCAGTTATTATGTATTCCGCTATCTCATTGAGGAGATTAGTGATAAGTCCATCCCTATGGTGTGAGACAGTGCTAAGTTGCAAATTGTTAGAGGTTGAGCTAGCTCTTAATGGATCCATAGTCCCTACCTATTAGGATGGGGTGTATTGCACACACTTTTGATGGATGCCACCTATGTGGGAGTGGAAGTTGTGCCGCTTCCTATGAGACTTGAGTAGGTCTCTAGAGCTCTCATGAAACCCAATGGCGCATGGCCTGTATAAGGTGCCAACCTGCTTACGAAACAATCTTGGTAAAGAAAGGTATGTAGGTGGTAAGTTTGGTTATCTAATAGCTTGGTTAAAAGAATCTAACTCTACCATTGTCTAGTAGTTCCTACTTATTTAACCTAAGTATGGTTAAAACCTTAGGGTACCATATTGATGCATGCCTTCTTGAGTTTATTGTCTTTCCTAGTTTAGTGTTTGTAACATGTGGGGGATTGTTAGAGTATGTGTGTTTCAAACACTTAAACTATGCTTGTATCCCACATTGGTTAGAGATGAGTTTTCATATATGTTTATAAACCATAACACCACTTAAGTGTTAGCTTCAAAGATAATGGGCTAAGGGTTAGAGTTGGGCTTAGGTTGAGTTTAGGCTTGTCTCTATCTCTCTTATTCCTTATTCCTTTTCTATTTCTTTTCCCTTTAGTCCATTTTGGTTCTACCCATTGGGCATTAAACAAGCAGCCCGTTGGGGCATTTAATGTGTTGCTCGTTGGCATGCACAGTAATCGTTGGTGCAACTCATTAACCCTCACATCAATTAGCTTATAAACCCTACAAGTCACACTATACAATACTTATATTTTTCTCATCTTCTCTAGCCATATCTCTCTATTTTTGCTCTTTGTTCTACTCTGGATTTGCTGCACAGAAATTTTAGCTTCAATTTTTTTAAGGAAAGGAAAGGCAAATTAAGGTTGTTTTTAGTTCTTCTTGCTTGAGTGTGTGATCAACTTGAAGAAATTTGTAAGGTTGAATTTAATCAACCATTTTATTGGCTTTATTCCGTGCTAATTTTCTTGTAATTTAGCATTTAGAAACCCTGTATTTAGGTGAGAATCATGTAAGGGTAGTGTATGTGAGAGTGTGAAGAAAAACTCGAGATTGTGCACTCAGCAAGGGACTCGCAACTAGATCTCGTGGCTTGCTCACGGCTTGCAAGTCGCCAAATGATGCACACAAGTGAAGCATGCAGAGGGGCTGAACAGTTATGCCAGCTGGAGCACTATAGGACAAAAAGTTCAGTCTGGCCATTTAGTTAGCTCGCGGCTTGGACTCGCGACTCGGTCAAGTCGCCAGTCCATTCTATTTGGGAAAAACTGACTCTTCACATTCCAAACACACACCAATATAAATACCTCTTATACCCATGAAATGTAAAGAGCTTCCAGAGAGAATTTTGAAAGAGAAACCCTAGAGAAAAACAAGATTGACTCATCCACAATCTTTACATATTGATTCTCCAAATTCCTCAACTCTCACTCTCTCCATTGTTACATTCTTAAGAGGTTCATTAGCCAAATCCTTCTCTCACCATACCTATATCTGTGAAAAAGCTTTTTGGTGCTTAGGAAGCAGTTAGGAAGGGACCCATTGATATTGGTTGATGCTATGAGTTATAGCGGAATCCGGTAAGTTAGAGAAGACAAAGGTTCGGCATAACCTCGTTGGAGTAGGAGCTTAGAGGGCTTAGGTACACTGGGTAGATTAGGCTTGAAGGGTCTTCTGCTATTCATATATTCCAACTTGATTCTCTAGTGGATTATTGACCACTTAGAAGGCAGCGGAGAGATTTTACGCCGAGGGTTTCGATTTCCTCTTCGATAACACATCGTTGTGTTATCCTTGTGTTTGCATTTCTCTTCCTTTAATCTTTGGCATTTAATTTCTGCTATGGATGTGATTTTATTTGGTTTTGATTGTTTATCAATTTTGTTCTAAGCTTATGTTCATATTTCACACATACATTGTTTGATAATAAGCTTGAATTGGTAATTTGTAATTTGGGGATCTAAACATTCAAAGTGTTTTATATGCTATTTGAACATTCAAAATCACTATAGTCTAATCTTGGGGGGTTGTTCGGTCAAGAAAGTCATTCACACCAAGTTCTGCTCCGAGCGGCACGAATCAACCTTTAAAGACAACGCATTTTGCGTGATTCTATAGTTTGTGAGATCTTTCTAACTTTATCTATTTATTTTTGTCATTGCTAATTTTTTAGGGTTTGTATTGTTGAATCAAAACTTGTTTATTTAGCCATATTTTCCAACAGGTTTGTGTTCAATAGCCTATGGTTTAGCTAGTGAGGGTGAGGATACGGACACTTAATGAAAATGTTAGATTTTGATAATTAGGTTCAATATATTGCATCTAAAATAATTTTGTGGTTAATGACTCCATGTTAGAGGGCTATGCTAGCTACAAAGCACAGGACTCAAAGACTTGAGGAGACAAGTGTGGCAAAGCTCAGTGAGTGTTACATGGAGCCATAATGCACCTTGAGACCAATCAATATGTAAGGCATAATCCTATGTGTGATATTTCATGAACTCTTAGGCCACTAGTCCAACGTCCAATCCTAACAAACCAGCACGAAAGGAACACTCAAAAGATGAGAGAGAGAGAGAAGTCCTATACTGCGGACAAAATTGTCTTATGCCCTTTTCACCCAAATTATATAGTCTTATGCCCCTCTTCCCAAACTAATTAGGGAAATGCTCCTCTTTTGAACTCGACTTATCCAGAATTTTTTTTTTTTAAACTCGATTTTGAGAAAATCAAGTTACAAAAGAGGACCATTTTCCTAATTAGTTTGAAAAGAGGGGCATAAAGCTATATAATTTGGATGAAAAGGGCATACGACCATTTTGCCCCTATACTGCCTAGATGTACATGAGAAGTGCATGATAATCAAATTCATTAGAATTTGATTCCGAAACAAAGTTCATCCTAATCCAAACAAAAAATATGAGATACTAAACCTGAAAAGCACTTAAAAACTGAAACTATTACGAAGTTGGGTTTTTAGCAAACATATGGTGTGCATGAACAACAATGACCATACATAAAAGTCAATATGTAGCCCACATACATCATCTAGAAACAACCTAGACAAAACTTGGAACATGACCCATGAATTGAAAGTGTAAATTTAAGCTCTAAAATGCATGATTTGAAGAAAACCCCAAATTTCCAAATTTTCAAAGTGGAAAGTGCAGAATGGATTTCTATTTTCAGAATGGATTTGAAAAGGTTCTAAGATTTATCCAAACCTAAGGATGTCCTTGAATTCCCATGTACCAGGTTCTTAGGTAACCCACAATGGCCATAATGTAGCTTTCCACACTACTTGCACTTGTTTGGTTCGGTGATGATGCTATAATAATATTTTTCTGTTTGGTTAGGAAGATAGAAAAGTAAAAAGATGAAAATTCTTTTGTTTAATTGAGAAGAAAAATGAAATAGAAAATAGTATTGGTAAAAATTTACTTATAAAAAAAAATAGAAGTAACACAATATATTTTTATTAAAAATGTGTGTATGAATAAGAATAAATACTTCATTAACAAAAAAAAGAAATAAATAAATAAATAAAACAGGAAGTTCAAGAATCAAAATTGTTTTCTTCTCCCCCCCCCCCCCCAAAAAAAAAAAAAAAAACTGACGTGAAAATTGAAAGAAACAAATGAGCAAAAAAAAAAAAAAAAAAGAAAGAGGCTTGAACGTGGCCTAGTGAGGAGCAAAGAGGAAAGGACAAAATGTTCACTCAAGGAGCTTGTGAACCTTGGTAGTTCAAATTCTTGTTCAAAATGGTGGGGCACTTTTGTCTTTCACATTCAATAGGCGTTCTCATGCCTGTTTTCTCTCCATTTTAGAAAGACAAGTTTTGTATGGATCCAAGTGAAAAATGCCTAAGCTCCACCCAAAATTTCTTTCTCTTCCTTACCAAATAATACACTAACTCATTTTTTCTCTATTATTTTTCATTCACCCTATTTCACCTCTAACCAAACATACCCTTCATAACGCTAAATGGATATTAAATGAATAGAATTGGGATATGGATGGAATATAATGAAATAGAGCCACTTTGAGGTTCTTTAAGAAATGAGGCATGGAACGGACTAGATATAATTTGAACATTATGAGCAAATCCATAATTTTTGTAGATAGATCCAATCATTAGTTCCCAACCGTGGGGGCAAATGGAATCCTATTAATAAACCAGTTACTAAAAAAAATGGAAAAAATTTTGATTGTTTCACTTAAGTTATATAGAAATTCTTGAACCCAAGAGTTAAGAATAACAAGTTTTTCATTACTGAGAGACAAAATTTCATCCAAATCAGCTGTCTTCGTCTACCCAATAAGTGGACATATATAAACAATACGCATGACTCATTTAAAAATTATTTCATGATTACAAATTCAATCAAGCACTCTTACAAACATACTTAGTTTATTTTCGCAAAATACAATAACTCAAGAGTTATAGGAAAGTAATGTTAGATTAAAATGTTCATAAGTGTCCATGATACAATATACAAAAAGAATCCCAAAGAGTTAAAGACATTTCAAAATTATGGATATTTATAAAGCAAGAACATACAAATGGGTTCATTAATGAATTAGGAGAAAGTTAATGAGAGTAATGCATTAATTACCACCTAAATAAAGTGCACACAATCACACAAGCGAAAAATTCAAAATTCAAAAATCTATTGAATTTTGATGAAATTATTATAAGGACAAAGTTTAGCTACAAAATTAGTTGTAGCCTTAGGTTACAAACTTACTTAATATCTTTTTATTGGATGTGAATTTTGACAAATCCACCATTGGATTACATCTTCTTCTTATATCCTCCATACTTGCAAAATTTCAAGAAAATTAAAGATCAATAACTATGTCATCAATAAATTTTTTAAATTGCAGGTTTTTGTAATTTAAAATTATGCACAAAATATAAGCTTATAGATCATGTAGTAAATGATATCCGATTGACACAAAATTTAATATGTGTATTAAGGGCGTAAAGAACATGCAATTCAACGGTTAGATTTTCAAAATATATTGTAGTATTTACTTTATTGAGTGAGTTTGTAGCCTTAAGCTACAACCAATTTTGTAGCTAAACTTTGTCCACTATTACAATTTGGGTTTAAATAAGTTAAATTTGTGAAAAAAAAAAAAACAAAAAACAAAAACAAAAACAAAAACAAAACAAAACTCATACAAACATGCCCCTGGAGCTCTCAATCTAGCAAATTCAACTTAAAAGCATACGGGTTTGATTCATTAAGGTGTGACAATTCCAAAAATTGTTACAATTTCCAAACAAGTCCCAACAACTCTTGAAAAAGTCAAAGTTGACAAAGGGTTGATGTTGAGACAAACTTGAAAGGATAATTATGTTTGTGTAGTTGGTCCTAACTATCAAGATCTCATCATTTTATAATGAATGATGTGGTTTGTTAGTTAAAAGTTTGAACTATATGGGATCACACAAAGGAGACATTTTTCATGCTCTCATTTGCCAATGTTTTGAAAAACATCTTTAAAAGAGATTTTTGGCATGGCAAACTATGAAAGCAGAGTTTTGAACTCGCATCAATGAGTCTTGCTCTTTCTCGAGTAATGCTACATACAAAAAACAAAAAAACTTTTTTCACACCAATTAAGTTGACAAATTTTTACTGCTAACCTGCCATTGACATAACTTTATTATCTACTACTAACAATCTGCCACATTAGCAAGTTTCAATTTTTTTGCATCTCTAGAGTTTCTCCTCTTTCTTTGAATGAAAATTTTATTTTTACCATATTTTTCAACATCAGTGCATTGAGTTATGATCCTCTAAACCAATTGTGCTTCTGCCAAGCCCACAAAAAATTATTTGGAATATATTTGGACAAAGAGATGGCAATATAATATATATATATATATATATATATATAACTTAAGCATAGCATTTATTATTGTCACGCTTCTGTTGAGCCATATTAGCGGTCACTTCATCAACTTATTTCCAACCATTTCTCTTGTAAGGACTAGATTTGGTTCTTTAGCCCAAAAAGTGGATGGAATTTGGTCTAAAAAGCCTAAAATAATAAATTTGTAGAAAATGGGTTAGAAAACTGGGCTTTAATGAATCAAAAAAACATTAAAGTAGATCCAGATGACAAGTGAATGAAATTAGACAGGTTTATGTTGAAGAAAATCGTCATCGGCATAGTCTGAGGAGATCAGTTCTTATATATTTCTTTCAGGTTTGATTACAAAGTTAGTTCTTGAAAAGGGGGTCTCCCCAGTGGACCTACGAGGAGTAGTTTGGTATGTCCAAAGGACATGTGGCAACTCTTCCACCCATTTTCCCTTTGTGTCATCCAATCTCTTTTTAAGTCCACTTACTATAACCTTATTGACAACCTTGGCCTGTCCATTTCCTTGTGGATAAGCCGGGGTGGAATATCTATTTGTTATGCCCAAGTCACAAAAATACCTCTTGAAGGCCTTGCTATTAAACTGCAATCCATTGTCCAAGATAAGGGTACAAGGGATTCCAAACCGAGTGACAATATTCTTCCAAATAAACTTTTTGGCATCCATATCCCTGATATTTGCCAATGGTTCAGCTTCAACCCTCTTGGTGAAGTAATTCGTGCCAACCAATAAATATATTTTATTCCCTACTACCTTAGGGAAAGACCCTACAATATCTAAGCCCTATTGAGCAAAAGGCCAAGGACTAGACAATATTCTTTCTACATATTCGGCCACCAATAGACTTGTGTGAAGGCCTTGTAAGATAGAGATCTGCCCCCCGTATGGCTTCTGCAAATGCCTTCATGTAATTCTTCCAAGAGTAGTTCAACTACTTTTGGGTGTATACATAGCAGATATGGGCTAGAAAAAGATCTCTTATACAATTTTTGGTCCTCGGACAACCAAAATCGAGGAGCCTTCCTCTGTACCTTGTCAGCCTTGGACTTATTCTCAGGTAAGACATCTTCCTTAAGAAATAGCATAATAGAGTCCATCCAACTAGAACCTACCCTTATTTGATGAACATGAACCACATTTCCTCTTACTTCTGTAGGTTTACATAAGTCTTCCATAAGGATAACCTTAGGTAAACCTTGTGCTGAGGAGGTTGCCAATGTGGCAAGAGAGTTCACATGGGTATTTCTACTTCTAAGGACTTACAATAAATTAAAAGACTTAAATCCAGACTGTGAATGTCTAACCTGGAACAAATACTCCTGCATTCTAGGATCTCTGGCTTCCAATTCTCCCTGGACTTAACCTACCACCAACCTCGAATTAGAGAATACCTCCACTGCTTTTTCACCCATTTTCCAAACCAAGGTCATCCCTACCAGTAGAGCTTCGTACTCAATTTCATTGTTTCTAGCCAAGAAGCCCAATCTCAAGGATTTCTCAATTGTGATCCTTTCTGGGGATACCATCACTAGCCCCACTCCAGATCCTCTATAATTCGCTGCACCATCAACGTAAACCTTCCAAGACAGAGGTTCTTGTAGGGAGATTACACCAACCGACTTTTCATCCTTGTTTTGTTCCTCTACTTTCTCGTCTAATGGGGTTTCAGCAAACTCGACTACCAAGTCGGCGAGGACCTGACTCTTGACAGAAGTGCGAGGCTTGTATTTGATATCAAAGGCCCCTAGGATCATCCCCCACTTTGCAATTCTCCCTATATAGTCAGTGCTTCAAAGTAGAGATCTGAGTGGGAGCTGGGTTAGAACAACAACCATATGTGATTGGAAATAGTGGGGAAGCTTACGTGTGGCATGCACCACTACCAGAATGGCCTTCTCCAGTGGTAAGTAACGAACCTCAGCCTCATGTAGCGACTTGCTCACGTAATAAACCAATCTCTGCACACCGCTATCAACCCGTATCAGCACCAAGCTTACTACATGGGGAGCCACGACAATATAGGCCAACAAAACCTCATCCATCTTAGGTCTAGACATAATGGGTGGCCGAGATAAATATTCCTTCAACTGCTAGAATGCCAAAACACACTCCTCAATCCATTCAAATCCTTTCCTCTTGTTCAACAATTGAAAGAAAGGCCTACACTTGTCTACTGATCGAGAGATGAATCGATTTAGAGTAGCGGTCATCCCTGTTAGCCTCTAGACCTCTTTGGGATTCCAAGGTGGTCACAAATTGTTGATTGCTTTGATCTGGTCAGGGATAACTTCAATTCCATGATGTGTAACCATGTACCCCAAGAACTTTCCTAATTCAACATCAAATGAGCACTTAGAAGCATTAAGTCGCAGCTTGTGTTTCCTCAAGATCTCGAAGATACTCTTGAGGTCATTAATGTGTTCGGACTCTGCCTTACATTTTTTACCACCATATCGTCTATATAAATCTCGATATTTTTCCCCAACTGAGGCTCAAACATCTTGGTCATCATCCTCTAATAGGTAGCCCCTACGTTCGTCAAACCAAATGGCATCACTTTGTAATGGTAATTTCCAATAGGAATGACAAAATTTGTCCTCTCTTGATTGTCCAAAGCTAAAGGTATCTGATGGTACCTTTGAAAGGCATCCAAAAAGCTCATCCAAGGATGGCCCACAGTTGCATCCACCAATTGATCAATCTGAAGCATGGGGAAAGGATCCTTTGGGCAGGCTTTGTTTAATTCTGTAAAATCTACACATACACGCCACTTCCCAATCTTCTTTTTTACCACTACTGTATTAGCCAGTCATTCAAAGTAGAACACCTCCTTAATAGTCCTAGCCTACTTAAGTTTCATCACCTCGTCGTTGACAACATTAGAATGGTCCTTGGATGAGCGCCAAGGTGGTTGTTTCCTGGGAGTGATAGATGGATTAACATTTAAATGATGGCAAATGAAGCTTGGATCGACCCTCGGAGCCTCGTAGGCATTCCAAACAAACACATCAACGTTCCTCTTGAGAAACTCCACCAGTTCTTCCTTCTCTCGAGGTGGTAGGTAGGCTCCAACCTAAAAAAACTTCTCAGGGTCATCACCCACAGTAAATTTCTCAAAATCCTCACATTTCGTATCTTCGGCTTGCCCATCCACAGGTATTGCCAGAGACTTTGACTACTATAAACCTCCCTCAGTAATGGCCGAGGACTTAAGTGCAAGCTGATGCAAAATTGTAGACACAAGGCATTGCCTAGCCATGGACTGACTTCCTACTAGCTCCTCAATCTGATCCTCAGATGGATACTTCACTTTTTGATGCAGAGTTGAATAAACAGCCCCAAGGGCATGAAGCCAGGGTCTGGCTACTATGGCTATGTAGGGAGAATATGCGTCCATTACAATGAAGTCCACTTCAACCACCTCTGAACTTACCTGTATGGGCAACCTAATCTAACCTTTTGCAATGACAACCTTTCCATAAAAAACTCACCAAAGGTGAATCGTAGGCTATCAGGTCCTCGAACTTTAAGTTCAACCCCCTGTACAAATCAAGATACATAATCTCTACACTGCTGCCCTGGTCTACCATTACCCTATTCACATCATACCCTCCTCTTCTGATGGTTACCACCAAAGCATCATCATATGGCTGGATGGTTCCTTTCTTGTCTTCATCCGAAAAACTCAACACCACTCGAATCTCTACTTTAGCCCTCTTCAGCTCAGAATTAGAGTCCTTGGCTAGTAGTCAAGCTACAGACATCACTCTATAAGGATGAGAACTAATTCTGCTAGATGCAGTAAAGATGACATTGACTGTTCCTAATGGGGGTCTTGAAGAAGCATTCCCTTGAGCCCCTAACCTTAACTGATTTCCCTATCCGTTGGGCTGATACAAATATTGCTATAACCTTCCCTCTCTGACCAGTTGTTCCAGATGGTTCCACAGAGTTCTACAGTCCTCAATGGTATGCCCCCGCTCCTAGTGGTATTGACAATGGAGACTCTGGTTGTGCCTCAAGGGATCTCCACTCGTTTTGTTCGGCCATTTGAAGTAACGCTCTTTCTTGATCTTCTCCAAAACTTGATGCACTAGCTCTCGAAACACAGTGTTAACCACTTGAGGAACTGTAGGTCCAAACTGCCCAACAAAATCCCTTCGAGGCCTGTTATTATTGTAGTGGTCCAACCTAAAATCCCTCCCTTCCTAGGAGATAACCTTATCATTTCCCTTGTCTTGCTATTAATCCTCCTTAGCCCTTTTGTATTTATCAATCCGATCCATGAGCTGACGTAAACTGATAACGGGTTTCCCAGTTAAAGACTTCCTTAACCCATGCTCGGCAGGTAAGCTGACCTTGAAAGTGTTGATGGCTACATCGTCAAAGTCACCATCTATCTCGTTGAACATCTCCTAGTATCTGTTTGAATATGTTTTCAAGGCCTCTCCTTCTCTCATGGATAAAGATAATAAGGAATCTAAAAGCTGAGAAACCCTGATGCATGTAATAAAGCGAGAAACAAATGCTTGGGTGAGTTCCTTAAAGGAATTAATGGAACCGGCACCCAGACCATCAAACCACCTCATTGCCACAGGCCCCAAGCTGGATGGGAATACCTTACATATCAAGACCTTGTTCTTAGAGTGCACATCCATTCTCTGATTGAAATAGCTAACATGCTCCACAGGGTCTATTCGACCATTGTACATGGTGAATGTGGGCTGATTGAACCGCTGAGGAAGTCTCCCTCACTCAATCTTGTGCTTGAAAGGTAATCTAGAAATTTGGTTGAGTACCCTACTCATAGCATCATTTTCCAGGCCTCTCAAAGATGAATCTATGTTTCTACGCTCATGATGGTAGTCATCATCATACAAGAAAGACTCACTAAGTGGAGTCCTTGATCTGCACCTATAACTACCATCATTTTCATCATCGGAAGAGAAGTTAGAAACTAAAGGAGATCTCCTCCATCGTTCATGGCGTAAGCTTCTCTTCAAGTGATCAATCTCTAAATGCATGGCTTTAGTATTTTTCTCCTAAAAGAGGGGGCTACCACCCCTAGAGTGACTCCTACTTGTACGGGTAGTGTGCACACTCCCCTCCTGGTCTCTCATTTGCTTAAGATCACGGAAGTGATCTCAACGTTAAGACCCCATGGATTCTGCCTAGTTTGAACCTGAACCCACCATCGTTGAACGTCAAACTCACTATAACACCAACTTTTCCCACAAACGGCGCCAATTGTAAATACCAGATTTGATTCTTTAGCCCAAAAAGAAGCAAATCTAGGTCAGTGTCCTTTCACTTTGGATGATGCGTTCTTCCCTGCTGTCCATGGGGGGAAGAGGTTCATTAATTGTGTGTGGGTGAGGCTGCTGCCCATGGGGCCAAAAAACCACATGCAAGAGAGGTTCTATTTGATGCGCTCTCTCTGCTGCCCATGGGATAGAGAAAAACCTTGAGGGTATAGGTGAGGCTACTATCCATAGGGCCAAGAGTTTGCATTCCAGAGAGGACAATATCATGCCAGTTGTGAATGGGTAGATCCCCTAACCAATTTATGTGGTAGTATGGTATATTTATGATAAATTACCGTACGTTAGATTTTATGACTTTGGAAATTATATGGTTAGTGCTCACAGATTATAGTATATAGTTTCAAGGTATTTACTTTAAGAAACTTTGTGTTTCATTATTAAATCATTCTTGTCATATTATTATTATTATTATTGAAGATGAAACTTGCATTTCCCCACCCCCATTAAATATGCTACTTATTGGGCTCTGTCTCATTCCATTATTTTATAAACTTTTCAGTATAGGCAACAATCTTTTGAGACAGCTTTTTGGGTGGCTAATAGTAGTTAGACTAACTACTAATGGAGGCTGAACTTTTGTAATGGATATATTAGATGGTGTACATCTTAGACTAGGCTTGACTCATTCTTTTGTATATTATAGTGGTTATGACTGTATTCACACTGATGAGACAAGCTGTTAATATGTAATTTTTTATTCAGACCTCTATTCTTTTGTGGCCAATGGTCCTTGTAATTAATGCTTAGAGCTCTGACTTACTCTGTGAGTATATTCTATGGGATTATTATGATAATTCTTGATGTTGACACTTGATAGGATTTATGTGGATTGAATTGTCAAAAAGGAAAAATTTACAGATACTTGAGACGTCTTTCTCATGCTTTGGACCCTTTGGGGTTTGGGGTGTGACAATTATGGTATCAGAGCTTAGGTTATGATTCTGTAGACTTTGAAAATAGGAATTGATTTAAGTCAGAGCATTAGGGGTTTGATGAATTCTTTATTTTGTACCTTTATTTCAGCTTCCACCTACTATTCTTTTTTCCTTATCTATCTTTTCTATGTTAACCTTCTATGTTGCCTTGTGATTTACTTGCTTGTTTCTTGGGTATAGGTATAAGTACCTTGGTACATTATGCCTCCTAAAAAGAAAGCACACAAAGTAAGGCATATGGATGAGGTTACAACTCCAGAGCATGGCCATAGGCAACACCAAGAGCATGAGAGATCTATCACTCCTGATGGTGGCGAGATTGATGAGGTGGCAGACAGGGATTTATGCTAGGATTGCTAGAGCAATCCAAGGTGGTGAACGTAGGAGGGAGGGTCGCCTTTTTGGGGAGTTCCATAAGCAAAACCCTCCAACTTTTGATGGGGGACCTGATCCTATGGCAGCAAAGAATTGGCTGCTAAAGATGAAAAAATTATTGAGAGCCCTTGAATGTACTGATGCCTAGAAGGTGTTGTATGCCACTTATGCTCTTCAGGGTTCTGTTGATAGATGGTAGTCAAGCACTAAGCCATTGTTGAGTATGGAGTTGGGAAGGGGCACTCCCATTACTTGGGAGAAGTTTAAGGAAGTTTTCAATAGGACATACTTCCCCGATGTAGTAAGGGACTGTAAGGTAAGAGAATTTTCTGATTTGGTTCAGGGGGCTATGACAGTGGAGGAGTATGTTGCTAAGTTTGTTGAGCTCTCTCGCTTTGCTCCTTACTTGATTCCGGATGAGTCCAAGAAAGTGAAAACGTTTCGGGAAGGCCTTAATGGTAAGATTCGCCCTCTCATTATAGCCTCTGGAGTGGATACTTTTATGGAGGCTGTGAAGCAGGCAATGAGTCTTGAAGAAGACTTTAAGTACAACCCCAGTTCCAAGGAGAGTGAAAAGAAGCAAGGGCCCTTTAATTCTCAACATGGTAAGGGTCAAGAGCATAAGAAAGGATTCTTTAAAAACTCGGGTAATAGAGGACAATCTTCTAGTCAAGCACTAAGCCATTGTTGAGTATGGAGTTGGGAAGGGGCACTCCCATTACTTGGGAGAAGTTTAAGGAAGTTTTCAATAGGACATACTTCCCCGATGTAGTAAGGGACTGTAAGGTAAGAGAATTTTCTGATTTGGTTCAGGGGGCTATGACAGTGGAGGAGTATGTTGCTAAGTTTGTTGAGCTCTCTCGCTTTGCTCCTTACTTGATTCCAGATGAGTCCAAGAAAGTGAAAACGTTTCGGGAAGGCCTTAATGGTAAGATTCGCCCTCTCATTATAGCCTCTGGAGTGGATACTTTTATGGAGGCTGTGAAGCAGGCAATGAGTCTTGAAGAAGACTTTAAGTACAACCCCAGTTCCAAGGAGAGTGAAAAGAAGCAAGGGCCCTTTAATTCTCAACATGGTAAGGGTCAAGAGCATAAGAAAGGATTCTTTAAAAACTCGGGTAATAGAGGACAATCTTCTAGGTATAGCAAGAGTGCCTATCCTCAGTCTGGTGATAAAAAGTCTTGCTCTCGTTGTGGTAAACTTCATGATGGACAAAATTGTGATGGGGTCAAGATTTGCTTTACTTGTAAGCAACCCGGACACTTTGCTAGAGACTGCCCAAGTTCTATGGGCTCAGGTTTCTCTTCCTCATCTCAAGTTACAAAGGGTAATGACAATGGGAAGAAGGTGCAAGGTAGAGTGTATGCCTTGACTACTCAGGATGCTCAAGCCATGGATATAGTGGTGGCAGGTATACTTCCTTTGTTCTCTGCACATGCTAAAGTTCTTTTTTATCCTGGTTCTACACATTCTTTTGTTTCTTGTGCATTTGCTAAAAATCATGACAAGAGCCCCAAACTACTTGATTTTGAGTTATCGATTTCTACCCTTGTTGGTGATACATTAATGACTAATCTTGTGCTCAAGTCTTGTATTATTTTTATTGAGGGTAGAGAGAGAGTTATTGGCTAATTTGGTGTTGTTAGATATGCATGATTTTGATGTCATTTTGGGCATGGATTGGAAGGCTTCTTATCATGCTAGTGTGCATTGTTTTGAGAAGGAGGTGGTGTTTAAACCTCCAGGTGAATCAGATTTTCTATTTAAGGCTTCATGTTTACCTTTTATGTCTCCTGTGATATCATGCATACAAGCAAACCGCTTGCTTAAAAAGGGTTGCCAAGGATTCCTTGCTAGTGTAGTGGATTTACAAAGTGGAGAATCGGAGATAGGAGATATTCCCATTATGAGGGAATTTTCGGATGTTTTTCCTGATGATCTACCTGGGTTGCCTCCGGATCGTGAGATTGAGTTCTCTATTGATCTCCTTCCTGGCACTGCACCTATTTCTAAGGCACCATATAGAATGGCACCCACAGAGTTCAAAGAACTTAAGGAGCAATTGGTAGAACTGCTAGACAAAGGGTTCGCCCTAGTGCCTCGCCTTGGGAAGCTCCAGTTTTATTTGTCAAGAAAAAGGATGGATCTATAAGGTTATGTATTGATTACCGTGAGCTTAATAGAGTCACCATAAAGAATAAATATCATTTGCCTTGTATTGATGACCTATTTGATCAGTTGCAAGGAGCACAAGTCTTTTCTAAGATTGATCTTCGTTCTGGTTACCACCAGTTGAAGATTAAGGGTGAGGACATACCAAAGACGGCCTTTCGGACTAGATATGGTCATTATGAATTTTTGGTGATGCCGTTTGGATTAACTAATGCCCCTGCTGCTTTTATGGATTTGATGAATAGGGTATTTCATGAGTACTTGGATCGATTTGTCATTGTGTTCATTGATGATATTTTGATTTATTCTAAGAGTCAAGAAGAGCATGAAGAACACTTGAGGATTGTTTTATAGATTCTAAGAGAAAGGAAGTTGTATGCTAAGCTAAAGAAGTGTGAATTCTGGTTGAATCAAGTAGTGTTATTGGGTCATGTGATATCTAAGGATGGAATTACAGTGGATCCAAATAAGATAGAAATTGGTTCTAGTGTCCTAGTGGCAGTCAAGAAAATAAATAGTTCATTTCAAGATCATGAGAGAGTTCAAGACTGGAGTGAATGTGATCAGTCAAAGACATCACAAGAATCTTGTTTGTTTACTTGGATTCTGTGAGGAGGGACTACACTGATTACTGGTATATGAGTTCTTGAGCAACGGCACTTTGGCAAGTTTTCTTTTCAAAAACTTGAAACCCAATTGGAATCAACAAATCCAAATTGCAGTTGGAATTGCAAGAGGACTCTGGTACTTACATGAAGAGTGCGGCAACCAAATTATCCATTGTGATATAAAGCCTCAAAACATACTTCTTGAGAACTATTACAATGTGTGAATTTCTGACTTTGGATTGGCAAAAATTTTGAGATTGAACCAAAGCTAAACTCATAGTAAATCAGAGTAAAGAAAGGGTATGTTGCACCTGAATGGTTTAGGAACATGCCGTTCACACCCAAAGTCGACATTTATAACTTTGGTGTCATACTACTAGAGATAATTCGCTGCCAAAGAAGCGTAGATATGGAGACAACTGTGGAAGAAAAAGCAATTTTGACTGATTGGGCTTATGACTCCTATAGGGAAGGAGCACTAGATGCTCTAGTTGAATATAATGTGGTGGAATTGGAAGACAAAGAGAAGCTGGAGAGGTATGTGATGGTTGCCATTTGGTGTATTCAAGAATATCCATATCTTAAGACCAACCATGAGGAGGGTTACGCAGATGCTTGAGGGTGTTGTTGAAGTGCTCATTCTACCTTCCCGTTTCTGTTTAGTAGGACAGGTTAATCCAACATTAAAGATTTATAATAACTATGTCTATGTCTTAGTCTTTGCTCTTTATTGCAATATGCCTTCAGATCTTCTGGTTGTAGTTAATTTTTTTTTTTTTTTTTGGTCTGTTTTATAACGATCTTTGTTAATAAATAAAATTCCTACAAATTTTTTTTTAACCATGAAGCAGAGGTTTGCTAAACAGTATGGTCTGTTGTTTGTTTTTGAGTTTCTATGAGTTCACTGTTTCTTGTCCTTTGAGGTTGTGATTTTCCTTTTCACTGTGTCCTTTCTATTTCTTTTATGTGTTTACCTGTACAGGAAATTTATTTGCCGATCAAACACCTAAGAAAAAGACTGGGAAAAATAAAAGTTGCAATGAAACTGAGACAGCTAAGATGGTTTGTGGTCAATACACTATGGGTTAGTGAGGGTAAGGATACCTAAATAAAATGTTAGATTTTGATAATTAGGTTCCATATATTGCATCTGAAATAATTTTGAGGTCAATAATTCCATGTTAGAGGGTTATGCTAGCTACAAAGCACAGGACTCAAAGACTTGAGGAGACAAGTGTGGCTAAGCTCTTACTGCACTTTCCAAATGAAGGTCAAATTTGGAAAGGACTCTAAAATACAAAATAAATGCATTAAGGTCCTGGAATCGACTCTCATCATACCTGGGAGTAGCAGTACTTGTGGGTAGGCGACATGGAGCCATAATGCACCTTGAGACCAGTCAATATGTAAAAGCACAACCCTATGTGTGATATGTCATGAACCCTTAGGCCACTAGTCCAACATTCAATCCTAAAAAAATCACCTATCAAAAAAAAAAAATCCTAAAAAATCAGCATGAAAGGAATACTCATAAGAAGAGAGAGAGAGAGATAAAAGTCCTATAATTCCTAGATGTACATGAGGAGTGCATGATAATCGAACTCAGAACTTGATTCCAAAACAAAGTCCATCTTAATCCAAACTAAAAGTATGAGATAATAACCCATAAAAAATGGACCTATTAGGAATTTGTCATTTTAGCAAACACTTGGTGGGCATAAACAAGAATGGGTATACTTGAAAATCAATATGCATGAAATTCAGCCCACATACATCATCAAGAAAAAATCTAGACAAAACTTGGAACAAGACCCATTAATTTAAAGTGTAAACAAAAGCTTAAAAATGCATGATTTGAAGAAATTCCCAAATTTTCAAAACCATAGACTAGGAAAGTGCAGAAATTCAAACAATGGAAACATGTGAGTCATTGGTCAAATGGTCCTCCGTGATGTTCAAAGTTGGCATTTTCAGTCAATTGTTCAATTTTCAGAGGTACTGGATTTTCTAGTTGCAGAATGGATTTGAAAATGTTAGAGAAAGTTCTAAGATTTCTCCAAATCAAAGTCTGTCCTTGATTTCCCATGTAGCATGTTCTTACGTAGCTCACATTGGCCATAAATGTAGCATTCCACGCTACTTGCAGCGGTTCGGTGTGGTGATGGTGGTGATGCCGGATATGATAGTTGCGGAGCCACAGAAGTTACATCCAAATTGGCCATCTTTGTCAATCCAATACGTAGCAGCATATAAACAATTCAAATTACTCATTTAAAAATTATTTCATGATTAAAAATTCAATCATGCATTCGTACAAACATGATTAATTTAGTTTCGCAAAATGCAATAACTCAAGACTCAAGAGTTATAGGAAAGTAATGTTAGATTATAATATTATCGAGTAGGAACATACAAATTTTATCCCAAAAAATAAAGTAGGGACATACAAGTGGGTTTTCTTTTTTTTTGAGAAATAACATAAATATGGGTTTATTAATGAATGCGGAGAGAGTAAATGAGAGCAATGCATAAAATCCAAAACTCAAAAATCTATTAGATTTTGACAAAACCATTACAATTTTGGTTAAAATATGTTAAATTTATGAAGAAGAAAAAAAATAACACATACAAACATAACCTTAGAGCTCTCAATCTAGCAAATTCAACTTAAAAACACATGGGTTTGAATTTTGATTCATTAAGGTGTGAAAATTTCAAAAATTCCCGACAATTTTCAACAAGTCACAATAATTATGGAAAAAACCATTTTGAAAAGGTCATGACTAACAAAGGGTTGATGTTAAGACAAACTTGAAATGATAAATTTGTTGCACACCTTAATGCACACACTTTTACGCACAACTAAAAGAGCAACTAAAATCACAATTTCCAACTTTTAAAACTATAACTTAAAATCACCATTTTAGTTGTTTTTTTCAGTTATGTGTAAAAGTGTGTGCATTAAGGTGTGTGTGGTTGGTCCTAGCCATTAGGATATCATTCCATAATGATCAATGTGGTTTGGTAGTTAAAAGTTTGAACCATATGGGATCACACAAATGAGACATTTTTCATGCTCTTATTTGTCAATGAAGTTGCTTTGAAAAAATGACAAAATTTAACTACAAAATTTGTTGTAGTCTAAGATTACAATCTTACTTAATATCATCAATATTACTACATATTTCAAAAATCTAACTGTTGGATTGCATGTTCTTTACGCTCTTAACATATGTCAAATTTTATACCAATCGGATATTATTTACTATATAATTTATAAGATTATATTTTATGCATAATTTTAACCTACAAAAATTTACAATTTAAACAATTTATTGATAGTATAGTTATTGATCTTTAATTTTTTTTAAATTTTATAAGTATGGAGGATATAAGAAGAAAATTTAATCCAACGGTGGATTTATCAAAAGTTGTCTCCAATAAAAAGATATTAAGTAAATTTGTAACTTTAGGGTGTGTTTGGTAGAGTGGATTTTAGGAAATATGAAAAAAAAAAAAAAAAAAAACCAACTGCTTTCCTGGGCAACGTTGGCTTTTTTTTTTTTTTTCTTCTCTCTCTCTCTCTCTCTCTCTCTTTTGATTTCATGGGCAACGTTGGCACTTTTTGAGCAAACGTTGGCTCTTCTTCTTCTTTTTTCGAGGGGACACTTTGCCTCTTCCTTTTTTTTCTTTTGATTTCCTAGGGTGTGGGGTGACAATAATTTGTTTTGTTTTTGTTCTTCTTTTTTTGTTTAACTAGACGCGATTTTTTTTCTTAACATGATTTTTATTTTCTAATAAATTTGGGTAATTGCTTCGTTGTTTTTTTTTTTTTTTTTTTTTTGCTTGTTTGTCACTTTTTTGTTTTAATTGGGTATTATTTTTTAACAAGGATATATAAGTAAATTTATACAAACTCATTTTTTTCCATCCATCCACTTTTTCACTCCTAATTAAACAAAAAGGAAAGAAATTAAAATCATTTATGTCCTCCTACTTTTCTATCCTCCCATAATTTTCTATCGTCCCACTTTTCCTCCCTTCCAACCAAACGGATTTTTAGACTACAACCAATTTTGAAACTAAACTTTGTCATTGAAAAAATCTTTAAAAGAGATTTTGGCATAGAAAACTAGGAATGCAAAATTTTGCAATCACCAATTCAATGAGTCTCACTCTTCTTAAGTAATACTAAATACAATATATATATTCCACATCAGTTGAATTGACAAATTTTTACTAGTTTTCCCTGAGCCCACCACTAATATACCACTAACAATTTGCCACATCAACAAGCGACAAATTTTGTGTCTCTAGAGTTTCTCCTCTTTCTTTGAATGAATTTTTTTTTTTTACTGTATTTTTTAACATCAATGCATTGAGTTTTGATCCTCCGAACCAAGTTTTTGCCAAGCACACAGAAAATTATTTGGAATATATTCAGACAAAGCGATTGTAACAATTATTGAAAACAATTATTATTACTATGAAAACAAATATAACTACAAACAAGAAGTCAAGTTTACAAAGTGACTAAAAAGATCTTCCAGTACGAAGTGATAAATAATTGATTAACTAGTCTTACTATAAGGATAAGGGCTTGGTGGAACCGGTACTTCAACAACACCCTCAAGCATCTGTGTAGCCCTCCTCATGGTAGGTCTAAGAAATGGGTCTTCTTGAATACACCAAATGGCAACCATCACAAACCTCACAAGCTTCCTTCTGTCATCCAATGCTTCCACATCATATTCAACAAGAGAATCTAGCCTTCCTTCTTGATAGCAATCATAAGCCCAGTCAGTCAAAATTGCTTGTTGTTCCCCAATTGTCTCCAAATTTACGCTTCTTCGACTGCAAATTATCTCTAGTAGCATGACACCATAGCTATAAACATCCACTTTGGTTGTGATCGGCATGTTCCTAAACCATTCAGGTGCAACATATCCTTTTGTTCCTCTAATGTTAGTATGAGTCTTGCTTTGGTTCAATATCAAACGTTTTGCCAATCCAAAGTCAGAAATTCGAGCATTGTAATAGTCATCAAGAAGTATATTTTGAGGCTTTATATCACAATGGATAATCTGGGTGCTGCACTCTTCATGTAAGTACAAGAGTCCTCTGGCAATCCCAACTGCAATTTGTACTCTTAGATTCCAACTGGGTTTCGAGTCTCGATAAAGAAAACTTGCCAAAGTACCATTGCTCAAGAACTCATATACCAATAATCGGTGTAACCCCTCATCACAAAACCCAAGCAGTCGAACTAGGTTCTTGTGATGTGTTTGACCAATCACAGTCACTTCAGTTTTGAACTCTTTATCACTATTTTCTTGAAACAAACTATCTAACTTCTTGACTGCCACAAGGACATTAGAACTCATTTGAATTGCTCCTTTGTAAACAATGCCGAAAGCTCCCCTTCCCAGTTCTTCTTTGAACCCATCTGTAGCTTCTACAAGTTCTTTGTAAGTAAAACATAGCAAATTCATCTCCACAGCATCAACATTTAGTATAGGTCTTTTGAGCCTCTTATGATAAATGAAGAAAACACCCAGACAAATTGCCGCAATTAAAATAATGTTAACAAACACAGAACCACCGAGAAGCATTGACCACATGAGGATCAAATTATTCTGATTCTTATTTTCTGGTTTTGGATTTGGCAATCGATCATCTGGAAGTGTGATGGAATTATTGTTTCTGATTTTGAAAAAAGCCAGCCCACCATTAAGGTTGCTGTCGACTTTCCCATTTGAGAGAGGCAGCTTCTTCTTCCAACAGCTATCACCTGATCTGAAAATCGCAACAGCACACATACAATCTTCCATGCAGGACTTTTTGCATTGATCTTCAGTATAAGGCTTCATGTATGCATAGTCTGAGAATGGCCAATCTATATTTTTTAGCACTTCAAAATAATAAAGATCTTTTCCAGGACCTAGCTCATCTTCTGCACAGCCTTGTATGAAGTCTGGTTTGCAGGTGCCATATGGGTCATTTGGATCGAGAAAGGAGTATCCCTTGGGGCATGTACACATCGGCCTTCGATCTGGCTTGAGGGTGCATATACTATTAAAACCACAAGTGCCACTTCCTGTTTTTGCATTACTGTTAACACAAATATTATCCGGCACAGACCAGATCGGATTCCAACTTCCACTGGCATTGGAAGTCCTTGGGTGAGAACATTGGGTGAAAACTCCATCAAAGTTGAGAGTTGCTCTAAAATAAAAATCAGCAGTTGATTCTACCCTTGCCGGTCTCAGAGCAACTCTTTGGTTATCATCTTTCATAATGTACATGTAGCCTGACTCATTGAAGACGAGTTCTTTACCAGGACTCAATGTACCATTATCGCCAGCAGTGGTCTGACTTTCGTAATAAGCTTCATTAGGATTGTCAGTGGGCAAGTTGATTGTTTGGAGAACAAGATTCCCATTATCACCCAATTGTAGCTGGAACCTGCCTTTGGAAAAGTTGGTCTCTGATTGTCGAGAAGAAAGCACCCCTCCCCTTTCCATAATTTGTGCAGGTAACATCGTGTCGCTGGGATTCTTGAAGCTCTCCCATAACTTATTGTAGTTACTATCTTCAAGCACAAAGTTGCCTGTATTGTTCATGAAACCAAAGAAAGTGCCAGTGGAATTAGTTGTCCACAACTCATCGTTTTGAGGGCCAGTAAGAACTAGCCCACGATCAGTGATTAGTTCCACTTTTGATCCCCTGGGTACAGGGTTATCTAGTCTAGCATTCCAAACTACGGTTTTTTCTGGTATTTTAGCAAACCAAATGGAAAGAAGGAAGAGATCCTTTTGGTCCAGTGGGCTAAATCCGAAGGCAAAATCACCAGAAGGCGATAGCCATGAAGTGTTGTTCTCATCAGTTGCAGTGAGAGAGTCGCCAACGTTAACATAATCAGCATCGTTTTGTGCAACCGCAGAGATTGGTAGCAGAATTAGTAAGAAAACAAAAGGGTGAGGATGAACAAAAGCCATGAATAATATGATACTGGATTCATGCAAATTGCAATGCAACCAATAACTGGACTAGACACGTTTTATAGCCTATGAGTATGACACGAGAAATAAACTACTTTTCAAAGTCTTTTTTTTGTTTTTTTTTTTTTTTGACTGATACTTTTCAAAGTCTTTAGTACAAGTCTTCCTGATTCTCATATAAAAAAATAAAAATAAAAAAAGTCCAAGTCTTCCTTTCATTTTTCAATCTAGAGTAGTTCAACAATATATGACAGTATGACACCGAGGTTTGCTTTATTTTCGTCGTGGAAAATGCTTACAGATCATCCAGGTCGGTCATTACTTAATTTGAAATTATTGTGGTAAATTAGGTATTCTCAAAGTATGATGAAATTTTGCTCTTTTCTTTTCTTAAGAATTACTAATCGGCAGTTGCAGTGCTCTTTTCTTTTCTTTGTCAAAGTCACATTGTCCCTTCAAAGAAGCGGCATCGCTGAGTCCACTTCAAATTATATATAGGTGGGGTTTGGATTTGGTGTCTGCGATTACAAGTCTACGTTTTCTGGCTTTTTTTTTGTTTTTTTTATGCGTTTCAGGCTTTTTTTTTTTTCTTTTTTTTTTATGCGTTTCAGGGAGTAATCGGCTACTGTTCGTGAACAGTAGCCACAAAGGTTGACTTTTTCACAGTGAACAGTGTACTGTTTACGGACTCACAAATTTCACTTTTCAGCAACTTTTTCATTAAAAATGGGTCCCACGATATTATTCACACATCTAAAAATTATTTTGCTACAGTATTTTTAGTTTCAATTTCAGTAAAAATAAGCTCAATCCAAACAGACCCATAGAGCTAAACATAATTAGTAGGCCAACTCGGTTTATAGGCTTTTTTTTTTTTTTTTAAAAAGAAACGAACACACACATAAAGGAAAAGGAAATGAGTTTTAACACAAAAACACACCACAAACTCCTTTCAAAAGCCATAGTAACTTTTATGACCTATTTAGAAGTTTAAAAAATGAGGGGGAGTAGAGTAGAGGGAGGGAGAGTAATTCAATTGCCTTGTTTGGAAGTTTTTTAAGGAATGGGGGGGAGGAGTTTAGAGGGGTTTCAACCACCTCTAACCCCTCATTTTTAATTCCCCCAAATTGGAGAGATTTAGAGGGAGAGTAGAGTAGATAAATTATTGACTAGATAAATTTCTCAATTTACCCTTTCTAAATTAATAATAAACCAATGTTGCAAATCCATTTTCAAATAGGATAAATTTGTCTATTTTAATCATTTCCTCTCCTCTACATCCTAATTTTTAAAACATCCAAATAAGGGGAAGGGCTAATTACTCCCTTCTCCCTTACTAATTTTAAAAACATCCAAACAAAGTGGAGGAACCATTCCCCTCTACTTTTCTCCCCACTACTCTCCTCCCCTCTACTCCCCTCTACTTTCCTTCCTCTCTAAACTTCCAAACAGGCCATTAAGGGAGTGTGGAGCAAATTATTCTATACATGCACTACACACTATCTTAAACAATGTAGGACAATTACCCAGTCTTTTTTTAAAAAAAAAACACACACACACACATGCTAGGCTTTTATTTTTATTACTTGAAAATTTGACAAAAGTTATAGCCTAACAATGCTAAAGTAACAAAAAAATTGTAACTTGTTAAAGTGGTATAATGATGTAAGGTTTTTTTTTGTGTGAATTAAAGTGTAAAGTCATGAGTAGAGCAATATTATATTAACCAATCATTTTGATACCATTTTTATTATTTTTGAATCCCAATAAATCAAGTCATAAATTTTTTTATTTAAATTATGAAAAATTTTATGTTACTAAATTTATTAGTCACCCGCAACTCCGCAACCACTTAAATGGAAAGTATTTCAATTGTCATGTGCTTGTCTTTGTAAAGGTTAAGTACAACAATAACGCTTAGGGCTATCAATGAACCAAATCGCTCATAAAAAGCTCGGATTTGATTTGATAAAAAAAAACTCGTTCATGTTTGTTTGTTTATAAACAAGCCAAGCGTAAGCTTAGGCTTGTTTAATAAACAAACCGAGCCTAAGCAAAAAATATTGTTCAAGAACAAACTCATGAAACAATAAGGCTCGATAAAAGATAAACTAAACTTAAGTTGGTTTATCATTTATGTGCTTTGTAATATGTTTGACATGGGCTTGAACAATTAACTTATATCTTATTAAGCTTTTAATTAATTGAGTGTCGGGACTACTCTTCCAAACCAAATAGATTTGATAATATACTTAATTAGTATGAGCTTAATAATGTACTTATACTAGATCTCGATCTCAAGAGCTTGATATTGGTTTGAGTTTAAGCCTGATATTAAGATCAACTCGACTTGACTAATGAATCAAGCCAAGCCAAGTTGAGCTCATGTTTTTGAACTTTTTAACGAGCTTAAATCAAGTCAAGCCAAGACAAGCCGAGCTTGAACATTCAATACTCAAAAAAGTTTGGCTCGTTTACGTAATGCTAAGAAACACAAATACTTCAACTAATAATCATCTCTATTCATACGTATTCATGCAAATACCCTAAGATATGACAAGTTACTTATTATGTATTTCAAATTATTTATTTATATAATAATTAATTAAGTTAATCTTATTTTATCATATCTTAAATTTTCAAGGGTTTTTTAAATTTTTAACATCATTTAAAAATTTCAAGTCAAATTTTCAAGAGTTGATGTGTGAGTTTGGTAGCTGGTTTTTGCTTATTTTATGTACGGCTTTGCGGCGTTTGATGTGTTTGTATGATTGTAAATTAAACACATCCCATACCCATATTGAAGCTTCAGAGCAACAATGATATTATTGGCAATGACAACGAACCTAATTCATATTCATGATGTTCAGTGCAGACTGCAGACTTTTACCATATTGAATGAAATATCAGCCATAACTTTTAGTCATGGCGTGAAACATGAACCAAGGGAAGACCGATATAGAGGTAGCAATAAATGAGTCATATTGGAGTGAAAAGACCTCCCGTGTCAAGTATGGAAACTCAGCCCACACCTCCAATCTAGCTAGTTTTGTCAAGCCTCACAACACACACTTAAACCTAAAAACGGATCGCATCAATTGGGTTTGGATTCAATCCGACTAGGTTCTGGTCAGAAACTAGTCATCTTAAACGAATTATCAAATCTATACTCTAATCCATTCTTTTATGGTTTGGATTTGACCCGTATTTTTTTCACTTGAATATATATAAATAAATTTAGTCATGTTATCTTTTTCTTCCTTTCAATACATGTGATATTCCAAATCGTGTAAAATTGATTGGATTGGAAAATTTGAGTGTAGTTATGCGGCCATGTGCTGAGTCTAACATCAAGTGTTTATTAGTTTTTAGGTGGATCTTAGATTGCTTCAGCATTTTTTTTTTTTCAGTTATTACTAAGAATACTTTAAAATTTAGATTAAACAATTAAATACTTTTTATGCTACAATTAATTCTCAATTACAAGAATTACATCATTGGTTTAGTGATTCACAACCTACAAAATCGGCAATGCTCTCAATAAAAATCTTTTAACTTCCAGCTCCTGAAATTCAGAAGATGAAACTTACAGATTAGAAACTCAAAATTCACTTGATTCCAGACTAAGCAAAAAAAAAAAAAAAAAAAGCAACAGCAACCCCTATTCCTTTACCTGCAGTATTAGCCAGTGAAGCTGAAAAAGAACTTGAACTATAATTTGACCTCAATTTCTGCACTCTCATACATATATTCCCAATCCAAGCTCTTTAGGGTCTGTCTCAACCATCCATGATGGCCTTTTGAGAGAGAAGATAAAAATAAAAAGACAAATTAGTCAAAACTATCAGGAATTCTAGGAAAAAAGATAAATAAGTGGAAAAGTTAAATTTCTGGATCAGAATTTCTTTTACTTGTTCATTACAAAATTGATTGTTCCTTGTGCAGCACGTTTGAGAAGAATTTCCCTTGCCTCAATTGCAATTCCCTCTGGCTGTAAGAGTATTGCATACAAGGTTTAAAAAATATAAATGTAACCTTTTGACATCTAAATGATTTATTTTACAAACCTCTTCAGGAAACCAAACTCCAGGCTGTGTACTTCCCTCAAGAACAGCTATAGCAAATGCAGCTGTAGCAGCTCCCACAGATCTGAACGACATGAACTCTAGAGTTATGATATCTAACTTACAGAGACTCCAGTTACATTACTTCAAATTTGTTTACAAAACTAACAGCTTCTATAAAGCAATGGAAATCTAGAGTTTGAAAGTTAATCTAAATAGCAAAATTAGGCAGGGTTTCCATTACACAGAGAGTCTCCTATGACTGAATATACCAACTGTATTGCGCCCATCAGAACATTCCAAATCAACCTGTTTTCAGACCCCGGCAAAATGAAACAAGCAAAAAATGTGGAAAATTATAAGTAATGATGAACAGGTTAAATGGCTAAATGTATTATAATAAATTGAAGAGATTTCCACCACCTTCTTTTGAAATTATAAAAGAATTTTAAAGTGTAAAGTAATTATAAAGTATCAGCTAGTATGATTTTTTCATTCATTTTAGTATCTCACCCTCATTGAAACACGCTCTCCAGCGACCTTATCAACCGATCGGACTACAGGGTCAAATAGTTGAACTAATTCTTGGACTTTGCTTCTGTCTCTCAAAAACTCCTGCAACACTCAAATTACATAGGCTTATTAAATAGAGCCAAAAGCAAGGTAGTCACCATGATTGGTGGTTAATCAAATGAGTGTGACATATGCCTCTTAATGCTTAGAACCTTGTTCAGGTCCTTTGTGTGATTCATTTGAAACAAATTTTATAGCATAGTACAAATCATGATACAAAAAATATTTTTATCATTTACTGCATATTAACTTCCCATAGAACTTCATAGTCAATTATTAGAAACTAAATTATCTTTTTATATAATTATTATACACTCTGAGGGCCAAGTTATTGACAGTGATGGCTGAAAGAGGTTGATTTTATGATGATTTTACAACCACGATATAAATAATAAATGAAGAATCCTAGATTAATATCACCAATTTAACTTGTGTAGAGAGTGAAAAAAAACTCTTAGTAATGTAAGAGCATACCGCTGGAAGAAGACTTGTCATTGCTTCCATTGCCCAATTCCAGAAGAACGGTGCAGTTCCAAATCGAGCACTAACAGTTGGTACTCCTAGAACCTCATGAGCACTTCTTACTTCAGGCAAATTCCTGGGAAGAATAAAAAGGAAAAAAAGGGTTCCATTGATCAGAACTGTTATTGGAGATAAAGAAGCTTCAAGTGTTTGCATTGAACAGGTACACAGAGCAACTGATTCCACCAAAGCAGCATTAGCTATGTAAAATTGTAAACCACAAAAAATTAAAAACATGTTCAAGCTCATATTATTGAAAGTTGATTTGATGAAGCAAGGAAATGCCAATTACAAATGATTTATGCAATTTACTAATTCTGCTGTGCTCCACCTTGTTGGAAGCTACATTTGGTAACTCTTTACATTTAGATAGCCTATAAAATATTAAAATCTAGGGGCTATTAGATTACTTTTAGGACAGCTTTTGGGATGGATTCATTGAGAGGCTGTATTAATGTATTTATCGATTAGCTTTGTCTCTATTTTCTTCATTAAATTGCTACAGCCAGAAATATAACTTTGATGGACATTCTGGATGAAACTCTCTCATTATGCATGAAAATTCACTGCTTTATAATCGCCTTTTTTTCTTCTAATGGAACTTACAAAAGGTAAACATCTCTCTTTCCAATTCCTTTTCCAAAGTCAATGTTGAGCATTCCACTATAAGGCTTCAGTTTGATCGTTTCTCCTGATTGAATAGTTGACTATTATAGTTAGGCATCATATGCAAAATGCTAAATCACTAGAGAGAAAAGGAATAATTCATTTGTATAAACAGCTGCTGAAATGGACCTTTATTATATGCAACCACTTCCTCTCCAAGAAGTAAAAAGCTAGTAGCTAATATAGTTGGACCTGCACCACCACTGCCTGCTGTGTAATAGTAGAATCTGAGACAAGCATATTTGCATGTGAGCTGCCAAAACTTGCATGGGAAAAAAAGAAATTAAAGATATTTAAGTTTCTTGGACATGTAATGTAATTGTAAAGCAAACAAGAATCGATGTATGCATTTCATGTTGTGCTTGAATTTCAATCTATTTCTTCTAATTTTTTCTTTGGAACATGCATTAGTAAATAAAAATGGGATGAGGATATTGAGTTGATCAATGAGAATACTAGGGTTGACAATCTAAGTATCTAACATAAACACAGCCTAACTCAACTAAGCCTTAATCCCAACTCAACTGGGGTCAGCTTCGTGGATCCTTAGGGTTGGCCACATGTACATTTTCCACCATTTTTCCAACATATTAATGATTATGAACTACTACTTAGGGAAAAAATCAGAAAAAGAAGCAATTATCGTGCTTCAAATCAAATAGTAGTGGTAAAGTAGTGAGGAGTTGTTACCGTAGCCTCTCTGGCTCACCCTTGCTTTCACTTCTTGAAGCGCGAACTAGCTCTGCTGCCATCACTGTCACAATAATGGTGGGAAGAGTTAGTGTTTGGCATGCAGGGCATATGAGTTTTCATCTTTCACACAATGCTTAATCTGGCCTAACATCTATGCTTATGTGTACCATTAGAATGTACTCTGTGCTATTGGATAGGTAGCCAAAAGTCCAAATGAAAGGGAAGGGTTCATGTAAGGTTGACAGTGACACAGTACTGCATTATGAACCCTTTGGTTCAATAACCCAGATAGGCATCCCAATGAACTAGATGAGGAGTTATTGAGCTCAATTAGTTGAGTTATGCCTTTAACATAAAACTCATCTTAATTTTCCAAAGCTCACCAACTTGAAATTGTCTAAAAATTTGAGAGATGCTCATAAATTGAGAGATGCTGATCTTAATTAGTTGAGTTATACCTTTAACATATATATTGATTTGAGTTCTCTTATACTTGGCATAGTCATTGGGAGCCATGACTTCAACATAAGTTACTAACTGCTGATCCAAATTGTGGGACACAGGGCCTAGATGATTGTTTAAAACAATGCCCTGCAACCATGTTTAAGACTAAAGGCCCTGGAGCATTATATATGAGATCATAATTATGTTAATCACTTTATGTAAAAAAATACTAATAGTTCTTATCTTGTTCAATTTTTTTTCCCAGAATGTATGCACAATGAAAACTATTGACTACATCAAAAGAATGAATATGACAGCACCATTGCTCACTCCTGGGTAAATTCCGGCTGTTGTAATAGCTGGAATATTTGCAGCTACTGCTCTAGTCTTGAAGGATTTAGCACGGCATGCATAGGTTGTGTCATCACAAACATCGATATAAGCTGTCTAAGGAAAGATTGAAAACACTATCTGAGATAATGTAATATGTATTATCTACGGGGTGGTGTGCAGTATCACTTACAAAGATACAAGCTTAAGAACAGGTTAGATTTACAAACGTAGTAGTTACCTTTTTCTCACCTTGGTATGTATGGCAGCTTCCAGAACAGTGCATTTCTCTACCTGTTGGAAAGGACCAGCAGTATGAACTACAAGATCCACATCTGCTAAGAAACTGGCAGAGTTTAAGCCTTAATACTAACGAGATACTTGAAGGATGTCACAGAACATCAAATATAAATCACAGAGGAGGGGGGGGGGGGGGGAGGAACAAAACCTCAAAACCAGGTACCCAGCAGATAATATTATTGCATTTACTCTTTCTAGATCTGTACGGCTTATGGAAAAATCTCTATAGAGGCTATGTAAAAGGACCAAGGAACTAATCTTAGTATAACTTCTGACAGATTAATTACTGTAATCTTAATTAGATAAAGTGCAGGATGTAAAATATAAAGTCATGTAAATTGTAGGTGTAAGAAACCACATGACAGTAATTGATTTGGTGTATAGTATAAGGGCAATTTGCTTACCTCAGGTAAAAGATATCAAAATATGAACAAAATAGGTTACATATGCACTACAAAATAGCATATGGAAAATACTTTTCAAATAAGAAAGCAATTCAAAAACTTCATGAACAATCCCTGCTATGTCAAACTTAAAATCACCGAAGATCTACATGCAGTATGCATGTGATTGTACAACATTCAAAAAACCGGGAAATTTAATGGAATTGGATATAATACATTAAAGTGTTTTACGTTTGGTATAGTTTACCACTGTAACATACCCCTTAAAGCTGCTTCCAGGCTTTTCACATTGTCAATGTTGACTTCAGCAAACTCAGACCTCCCCCCAAGTGTAGCCACCATAGAAGCACCCTTCTCCCTATCACAGGACCCAATTTAGACAATTTTACAACTCAATCATGCAAATGAAAGTACGGCAAGAATATTGCGACTCAATGTGCATAACAGAAAAAGGGATAGCCATTAAATCCTTAAATTACCCATAAGACCACCAGACAAGAAAGATGCTACTGACTGACAATGAAATTTTTAACCCCAAATCTAATCCAATCAGGTGAAATTAGCCATTCCAACTTCAAGGAAAATGATTTACATTAAGTATTCTTAAACATTTATGTAAAGATTAGTGTCAAGTTACATAAACATTTAGAGTTGTGGGATTTCTTTTGGTAATAGACTAACTCTAATAGTAGCAGTAGCTCTTTTCTTAACCAACATATTTAGGACTTAGATTCTTAAGGATATAAAAAGTGCACAGCTCCTGGACAGTCACAGACTCACAAATCATTTATAGAAACAATTACTTGAGTATTTGTTACTGACTCCTATTGGGACTATTTTTGTAGTGAATATGAAGAAAACCCATGTTCTTGTGATATCCAACAACAACAACAACAACAAAAGATGTTATCTATTTACCTGTTACGTCCAGCAATAATGATTTGGAGGTCAGGGCAGAGCTTGGAAAGAGCAGTGGCAGTGGATCCTCCGACCCGACCCGTTCCTCCCAGCACCAAAACACGTGCACTCCTAGACTTGTCTGGGAGTTGAACCCTGTATTGGCTTTCTTGACTAGCACAGGCCAATGCAAACCCACTTGTGCTCTTCAAATGCAACAAAGCCCGAGCCATAACCATTAACGGATTAACTAACTTACCTCTCTCTCCCTTAGACTCTTGTAATAGTTACAGTCTTATCTTGTTATCAGTTTATCGTTGGTGATAACAGGGCACTGTCCCATGTTAGGGACGTGGCTTCATATGGGTCTAATACTTGTGAATGTGTGGAATTTACCAAAAGATTGAAACTTTAATAATTTTCGGACTAGGCCAAGCCCAATATGAGGATGGTGGTTTGTGGGTCTAGAAAAACTTGAAAATTTTCGGACTAGACCAAGCCCAAATGTTCAACTTCAATTGTCATTGTCCAAATTTAAAATGTTTGCAATTTCATCCAAACAAATTCAATTAATAATTTTTTTACCATGAAAAGTATATTGTTTATCATGAAACAGAGTTTCTCTTTCAATATATATATATATAAATATATATATATATATATATATATATATAAAAGGAAGTGGTATTCGAGTATTTAGTTAGACTATTCCACTCTATGTAAATTAGTCAACCTGAAATTTTATGGATTGATATAATAGTGGGAATGAAACTTAGGACCTTTCGGCTTAATTATGATATGCAATTCAAGTACATCAAATTTTTTGTAGTATTGTCTATTTATAAGACATTTTTCCTATTCTTTGTTGGACAAGGAATACATTACTTCGACTTTTCTTCTGCACCAAGAGGAATAATCTTTCCTTCTGCACCAAAAAAAACCTAAATTAATTTTTCATTTTTCAACTAAAAAACCTAATAAATTTTCCAATCGGAATTTGAGGCAACTGTAAACACAAAATTTTCAATTGCAGAAAATCAAACAATTGAAAAAAAATATGGTTTGCAAATATAAATTTGTATTGATAAATAATAAGTACAATCTCTATTTCAATTCTTTTACAAAAGAATACCCTCTTATTTTATCTTCATTGAACTTGACTCAAACAAGAAATCTTCTTTACTTTAGGTGGAAGATGGATTGAACGGTCTCCACAACAAATCTCTAGCTTCGAGCTTATTAGATATTTATTATTCTTCAAGTCTTTAAATGTGAAGGTTTTTAGGTTGAAGTTCTTCAGGGCTCTAGGAGTTTGATCCGTGAGCTTCAAGGATTTGAGATTTGAGATTTGTTGAAAAGTTTGATCCATTGAGCTTCAAGGATTTGAGATTTGAGAATTTGAGATTTGTTGAAGTTTATGGAGGCTTCTTGAAGCAGAATTTTTCTAGAGTTTCGATGTCTTAGAAAAATTGTCTGTAAATGAGAGGAGGTATGCCCTCTATTTATAGTGGTTTCAAAAGATAAGTACCACTTGGGATTGACTTCCTTATAGATAATTATCTCTATTTTTATTTATTTATTTTAATAGAAATAATGATTAACTATTATCATTCCAATTTAATTGAGATATTTATCTCTATTTAACAAGAATAATTATCATCAAGATATTTATCTCTATTTAATTATGATAAATATAATCTTAAATGACACATTTCAACACTTGATTTATCTAATTTAATGACATTTTAATTTAAATTTTGTCACTAAATTTTGATGTGGCATTTTATGATTAACTTAAAAGTTTGCCTCCTACAGCAACATGGTATGTGTGACTGTGTGAGGCAGTAGTGTAGAAATTAAAATGAAGAAAGAACACAACAATTTTTGGGGGGAAAACTGTATTGTTTTTATTAAATCTTAATAAAACTGTACAATTGGAAGTCATATCTTCTTTTTACAAAGGATTAAAGAAGAATATGAACTCTACAAACAACATCTACAAACATATTTTCTTGATTCACGGACACATGCATGCTATGATTGTGTCCATGCATCTTGTCTTCAACTCTTCATACTGCGAGCAGTGAGAACATTCATATTATCCAAAGCTAAAAGAAAACTGGTCTCGCGATTAGGAGGGGCATAATGATAATGAATAAAAAATTTATCAGCTTGATAGCTCCCCATTTTGGCCAGTACGTCAGCAACTCTATTGGCCTCCCTGTAAGTATGCTGTATTATATACTCTTCGAAGCCTTGAAGAAGATTCTTGCAATCCATCACACTGCAATTTATTGATTTCTTTGTCTTGGAACTATTGGTGATGAGGCTGACTACTACTTTTGCATCTAGTTCAACAACAATCTTCTTGATCCCAACACTCTTTGCTATAATCAATCCATCACGTAACGCTGATAACTCGGCCATGACACTGCTGGTAAAATTAAACCCAATAGAGAACCCTACAACCCAGTTCCCAACCATCTCGAATAACTCTTCCTCCTGCAACTTTTCTCTGTTGAACCGATGATCCATCCGTATTAAGCTTAAACCACCCCAACGATGGCTCCATCCACTTCACAAAAACCATCCTTGTTTTCTTCAGGTCATGTTGCTCTTCTGACGATGGTGCAGACCAGTGGCGACACCACGTTAAAGTCAAGGTGTTCCCAAGAACAGCCTGACTTGAAAAAAAAAAACTATATATAATAATTAAAAAAATTTATTTGTTTACCTTTAAAAAAAAAATGAGAACACCCTCAAGCAAAATGAGGAACACTCTCAAATTAAAAATAAAAAAATTATTTGTTCTACTTTCAAGCAAAAAAAAAAAAGCCCAAAAATATTTTGAACTAAAATCTGAAAAAATAAATAAATAATAAATAAAAATTTGTAACAGAGCAAGCCTACAAAAAAGCCCAACATCAATCCTAAACGTAATGCAAAAAAAAAAAAAAAAAAAAAAAAAAAAAATTGCAAATCACTAAATCAGAAACCTCAAATCACTAAACCAAATATCACTAAAACAAATCTAAAGACAAAAACATCAACAGAGCAACACAGCCAACACTGCAACACAAGCCAAAAGACGGATTGGGCATCGCCACATCGAAGATCGATCAGCCAACAGAACTCGAGCTCCAGTCCAGAGCACATCGCATTGGGATTCGGGCATCGGAGATCGCTCACTGTATCAGATCGGAGATCGCCAATCAGTCACGTCACTCGCTCCATCGCTCATCGCTCAGCTCTATCACGTTGCTTGCTCCGTCGATTGTCACTCGTCACTTTCTCCGTCGCCCATCGCTCATCGCTCGGCTTGCTCCGGTGCTCCCTCAACCTCAACCTCAAGGTATTTCATAACTTCTCTCTTTTTTTCTCTCTGACTCTCTCAGTCTCTCTCTCTTTATCCGAAAAATTAAAATGAAAAGAAAATCTGAAATAAATGAATAGTCTCTCTCTCTCTTTATTCTTTAAAGACTTTAACCGTTTAACTTTAATAATTTAGGCATTTAGCTGATTCTTTTGAACAACTGTGATTGGCTCAGCTTAGCTTTAACTTTATTAATATTTTGGCTTGTTCTAGACTTTTTTCTTTTTGGTTTTATCCGTTGGTGTTGGTGATGGTGCGTGTTGGTGTTGGTGAGATACAATTAATTGTTTTATTGTGATTTGTGATTGTGAAATTTTCTGATTGGCAACTGGCTCTTGTGATGAGGGTTTGTCTGATTGTTTGTTGAGTGGGGTGGGGGGTGGACGAGCACATGGGGCCGAGTGAGGAATTTGAATTGGGAGAAGTAAATGTACATAGAGCAACTAATAAACAATAATTTAATTAATCAATAATTAATTAAGGGAAGCAACTAATAAAAAATAATTAATAATTTAATTAATCAATATATTATAAAAGATAAACAAATTAAATTATGTTAGGCTAAATAATAATTAATAATTTTATAATTAGTGAAACAATAATATAACAAATTATAGTTTATAAAAGACAAAAAAATTAATAAAACAACTAAACAATAATAATTAATAATTTTATTAATATTTCAAATGAACTTATAGTTTAGGGTAAATTCCACAAACCTACCCTAAGGTTTGTCATAATATCCAACTAGGTCCAACACAATTTAAAACCTACCAATTTCATCCTAAAAGACCATTTTGTCTCTAATTTTTATTATCTGTTCTTTCTCTCTCCTGTCTCGTTACTCTCCCTCTTTGTCAACTCTCTTCTCTGAGTTCTCTTTCTTAGAACTCTCTCTCTAACCGGTGAAACCCATGAGTTTTGGTCACCGGAAACACCACCCAGCAAAGGACTTCCCGATTCCCACCGCAAGTTTGAGTCGTTTGACGCCATCAGTGCTATTTAACGAACTCTCGTCCCTCTCAGATCGGAACCCACGCGGTGGTGATGGTGCTTCAATATGGTCACCAGAGAAACCCATAAGCTCGGTCATCGGTGTCAGCAACACCACCATGCAAGGGTCTTCTCGATTCCCATCAAGTTTGATGCCATCAACAGACTCTCGCCCCTCTCTCTCTTATCAGAACCCATGTGGTGGTGGTGATGGTGCTTCGATCTAGATCTCTCCATTGTCTTTGCAGCGGCGGCATGGATCTCAGCATGGGCTTTAGATTTCAAATTTGGGCAGTGTTCTTCAGGGGATGATGACCCAATCTCGTGGTGTGGTTTTTTTTTTTTTTTTTTTTTTTTTATTCTGGTTTCTATTTTGATGTTTACAATGGGGTCTTGGGTGGTTTTGTATTGATTTTCTGTGTTGTGTTTGGTTGGGATTTTTTCTGGTTTTTGGGGATTTTTGTTGGGTTTTTCTGGAGATTTCAATGGGGTTTACAAGCGAATTAATGGGTTTTGAAAGAGTGATTTTTATGTGCTTTTTTGTAGCATTTTCAAGGGATCTTCATTGGGATTTTGGTATTGTTCTTTTGGATTCAGAGATTTGGGTTAGGTATTTTCGGTCAGAGAGAGGTTTGAGAGTGAGAGAGAATAGAGAGTTTGTATGTTTAGGGGCAAAGTTGTCTTTTTAGGACCAAATTGGTGGGTTTTAAAATGTTCTGGACCTAACTGGTATTATCACAAACCTCAGGGTAGGTTTGTGGAATTTACCCTATAGTTTATTGTTTATTCTTTTGCTAGAATTATGGACAAATATTTGATAAAAAAAATCACATACCCAAGATTCATCTCTTTGTTGATGGCTTTGGATCTTTCAACTTTAAAAAAAAAAATTAGGAACACCCTGAAAAAAATTCCTGGAGTCGCCACTGGTGTAGACATACTTTGAGAGTTATGACCGAACTAGAAGAATTTTGGAAAGAAAAGGTAGGAAAAATGAAAAAGAACAATGTGTAAAAACAACTCTGATGGTGTGTGTGGGGGTGAAAGACTAGGGAGCCCATACCTATGTATATGTTGGGCCAAGGGCCCAGTCTGAGGAAGAACTCCTCCTCGGCCAAGCAAGGCCGAGGACAAAGGGAACGGTCTGCCATTGAGAATAATACTTCGGATCATTCCATGGAAAATGATAAGTATTAAGAAAGAACAGGACAAAGAAAGACATGGAAATATCTAAGAGAAAGCCGCAACTATTGCATTAAATGCTCTGCAACTAAACCATACTTTTCAGTCTTTACAACCACTCCCAAAGACTTTGGGGAGGAGCTGATGGGACAAGTATTAGCACTATCAATCTAAATCTAAATGTGGATGGTGGAAATGAGAGGAAGATAATATAAAATAAAGGAGAAGGAAAAAAAGAGGGGTGGGACAAATCTGCAGACCAAACTTGTAACAAAGTATTATGAACAATATTTAAGAATCAACCTCTTCGGATAAAATCTGAGGACTTCTCTCCCTAGTAAACCTATGTTATCTTTCTTTCTTTATCATCAAGACCTATTGGTTGATCATCTGATTCGTTAAAGTCCAAGTTTCCAACTCATTCTCTACAAATTCATTATATTGGGCTCATTGGATCAAGACTCCATACAATTTGGACTTAGGCCCCAAATTGCGACCCTACAGTGTGAGTTACCAATTCACGAATGTAGTATTTATAATAATTTAGTTTCCTAAACCGACTATGGATGTGAAAATAGATATATAAATAAATAAGTAAACAAAAACAGCAACAATAAAGGCAACTTTTCTAAATTTCCTTATCCGTCTAGGACTAGTACATTCTATCTTTCAAATCTTAACCATTAATATATCATCGTTTAGATCTGGCCGTTCATTTAGTTTTAGTGGATACCAGTAAAGTAGGTCAGTGTGGTTCTCCACTTCTTCTTCTTTCTTGCGTTCTACGCTTCTTTCTTCTTCCTTTCTCAGATTTTTCTCTTCCGTTCTTTCTCTACCCTTATATTCATTCATGGTCACATTATATTCCTTTTTTCCTATCATTCTATGTATGAAAGAAAAAGCTACAGAAGCAGCTTGAAAAGAGGTTTTTGCAGGTATCTCTACATACGGTTTGGTAGTTTCTTACCTTGTTGTTTTTGTCATCAACATGTAATCTGTATGTTACTAAAAAGTTAGTATTTTGGTTTGATTTTATTTTTTGGTTTTTTTGTTACTGTAAAAACGAGGGAAGATTGAACAAAATTTTAACATAGGGTGTTTTTTGTATAAGCTGTTAGAAAACTGTGTTTTGAGTTTAAAATAAACATTTCTAAAAAAGTTTCGAGAAGTTGTGGTTGCAAAGATTTTAAAAATACTATTTTAATCTTCCGAAATGCCTAACTAAAAGACAATCGATATACAACTACATATTGCAGCATAATGTTGTTTTTAACCGAATTTTGATGATACTTTTGAGATATGGCTATGACTTTTTAGATAATTTTATTATCAAATTATATGGTCATTAAATCTTCTTTTCGTAATTTTCTTTTTTTTCATCGCATGAAAGCTTAAGGGGTGCAGAACATATTTTTATTTTAAGCTTTGAAATAGCATTCTCTGAACTTTTGACTTCCTCTTAAGTTGTAAGAGTATAAATTTGTATAAAAGTCTGGATATCTTTTGGTGCTGTAAACGTGGCTGGATTTTAAATGTCCTATATGAATTATAGCATATGTTTTAGATCATAAGAACTTTGTCATTAGGGTGCATGATAATTAAAATTTCTTCCAAGTCTTGGTCATATATTCTTTTTAGAAAATTCTAATGAGCTTTTTAGTCTATATGAGTGCTTTCAAAATTGATTTTAAATATGACCCTCCTGTCATGTTATTTTTTATTTCCTTTTCCTTTCTAAAGCATTAAGTTTACTCCACTCCACGGTACAATTGGTTGTACCAAAAAGACACCAAAAGTTAACAGAATTGAGACTCCATGGTTTTTTTTTTGTTATAATGCATCCCCAATGGTGCAATAGCAACTATGGTCATTATATGGAAGGAGAAACCATGAGAGTAGTACATGAGAAAACGTTTGTGCAGAACAAAGTTGATGCTGTATTTGCAGGTCATATCCATGCCTATGAAATTATAGGTTTTCTTGTCATTTTAACTTAATTTGAGTGATGGTTAGAGATACTAGTAAAATATGTAGGTGATGAATCATGTCTAATATAGTCTTTACTGATCCATTGGTTAATATATAAGCACGAGTAAACCATTGTTGCTAGTGTGCCAATTTAACTTGTCATCGCTTCCATTACCCAATTTCAGAAGAATGGTGCAGTTCCAAATTGAGCACTAACAGTTGGTACTCCTAGGACCTCACGAGCACGTCGTAATTCAGGCAAATTCCTGGGAAAACCGAAAAGGAAAAAAGGGTTCTGTTGAGCAGAACTGCTATTGCAGATAAAGAAGCTTCAAGTGTTTGCATTGAGCAGGTATGCAGAGAACAACCGGTTCCATCAAAGCAGCATTAACTATATAAACCACAAAAAATTAAAAACAGGCCCAAGTTCAAATAATTGAAAGTTGATTTGATGAAGCAAGGAAATGTCCATTACAAATGATTATGCAATTTACCAATTCCATTGTGGTCCAACTTGTTGGATGCTACATTTGGTAACTCTTTACATTTAGCTAGTCTATAAAAAATTAAAAGCTAGGGGATATTAGATTACTTTTTGGTGCAGTTCCAATATGTGTGTGTGCAGGCAGTATCACTTACAAAGGTACAAGATAAGAACAAGTTAGATTTTCCAACGTAGTAATTACCTTTCCTCACCTTGGTATGTATGGCTGCTTCCAGTACAGTGCATTTCTCTGCCTGTTAGAAATACCAGCAGTATGAAGTGAACTACTGCTGATTACAGGGTTTTCACATTGTCAATGTTGACTTCAGCAAACTCAAGACTTCCCACCAAGTATAGCCACCATAGAAGCACCCTTCTCCCTATAACAGGACCCAATTTACACAATTTAACAACTCAATGGCACAAATGAAAGTACGTCAAGAATATTGCAACTCAATCTGCATAACAGAAAAAAAGGATGGCCATTAAATCCTCACAAGACCACCAGACAAGAAAGATGCTACTGATAGATAATGAAATTTTTAACCGCAAATCTAGTCCAATCAGTTGAAATTAGCCATTGCAACTTCAAGGAAAATGAAGTTAGTACTCTTAAACATTCATGTAAAGATTAGCGTCAAGTTACATAAACATTCTTAGAGTTAGAAATAACTGTGGGATTTCTTCTTGAAGATTTCTTATAGTAATAGACTAACATATTTAGAATTTGGGTTCTTAAAGGTATAAAAAGTTCACAATTCTCCATTGCTCTTAGACTGTCACAGACTCACAAGCCATTATAGGAACAATTACTTGAGCATTTGTCACTGACTCCCTATTGGGACTATTTTTGTGGTGAATATGAAGAAAACCCTTGTTCTTGTAATCTCCAATAACAGTTATTCTCAACTGGGCCAAGCCAACATTATCCAATTGAAAAAACCAAAACAACATTTTTTTTTTTTTTTAAGATTTTATTTGTTTATCTGTTACGACTAGCAATGTTGATTTGGAGGTCGGGGCAGAGGTTGGAAAGAGCAGTGGTAGTTCAGCACCAAAACACGTGCATTCCTAGACTTGTACGGGAGTTGAACCCTGTATTCGCTCTCTTGAGTAGCACAGGCCAATGCAAATCCAGTTGTGCTTTTCAAATACAATAAAGCTCGAGCCATAACCATTAATGGATTAACTAACTTCTCAATTTTATGAACAACTCAAACTCAGCTCAGGAAAAAGTTTGTTTATGTTCATTTGTGTGAAAAACCAAGTCAAATTTAAGCCTTATGCTTAGGCTCGATTATTAAACGAGCCAATCCGAAACATAAAAATGTGTTTGTTAATATGAGAGCTCGATATAAATATATATAATATTATATTTTTATATGCATAAATATATCTATGTAAACTTGAAATGAGATTGTATAAACTAATCAATAGTTTCACATTATATTAAACTAGTGTACAACTTGTACATATGCACGGTACAATTAAAAAAATTACAATTACACACATATATATAGATTCAAATTATACTCTCTCTCTCCCTCTCTTATTTTTTTTTTTTTTTGAATTTTTGATAATTTATTTATATTAGACCATTTGTCTTTTGCACCTTTTCAACTCATCTAGAACAAAAATTAAAAATAAAATAAAAAACTAAAATAGGACATGTGGCACAAAATTAATTAGATAACAATTAAAATCCAATTTAAAACCTAATTGAATTTTCTCTCAGCTTTACCTATTAATATATAAATTATTATTTGTAACTTTAATTATTGATGATGTAGACAATTTATTTGTAGGAAAAATTCATGGAATTGTGAAAAAATATAACATTTTTTTCATGATTTCATAATATATGGAAAAATAATAAATTAATCAAGTAGCTCATAAATAAACTCAAGCATACTCGACAAGAAAATGAGCCAAGCTTGATTAACTCATGTTCAAAAAAAGTATTAAATAAACAAACTTGAATTTTTAATACTTGGCTCAACTTGGCTCATTTATAGTCCTATCTATCCCAGCCTCTCACTCTTATAATAGTTACAAATAACAATCTTATTATGTTATCAGTTATCATTGGTGATAACGTGGCACTTTTAATTTCCACGTTAGTGATGTTGCTTCACATGAGCCTAATGCTGGTGAATATAGGACTCACCTAAAGGCTAAAGCCTAAGGTTTGTGGGTCTGCTCACACAAGAAAAATTCTCTTATAAACAGAATATTTTTGGCCTAGCCTTTGAACTATGGTTCAACTTCAATTTTCTTTGTCCAAATTTAAAATGTCATCCAAACAAATTAAATTAATAAATTCTTTACCATGAAAAGCATATCGTTTATTATGAAACATAATTTTTCTTTCAATATATATAAAAGGAAGTGGTGTTCAAATATTTAGTCTTACCATTTCACTTTATGTAAATAAGTCAATCCAAAAATTTCGTTCACTAATAATAAAGTGGGATGAAACTTGGGACCTTTAATCTTAATTATGATATATCATTTAAATCCATTGAACCCACTACTTTAATATTCTTAAAGGGACTAAAAATAATTTCTTTATTTCAAAGTAAATTGAGACAAACTAATCTGTTTATTGCTTGCCTCAAAAAATGTAGAAGTTTTACTTATAAAAAGTGTTGTTGTTGGTTAAGTGGTAAAGTCTTCCATATAAAGTAAGGCCGATTAAAAGTGAATGATTAATTAATAAGCATGTCATGTGAATAATAACCATTTGAAGGATTTTTTTTTTTTTTTTTTTTTTTGAAGGATACATATTTTAAGCCAGCCAACGTAAACCTACGTGATATTTAACTGTTATTTAAAATCCCTCTCCTTTTAGTTTTATATTCTTAATTTTCAACTTTATTTAAAAACAAAAACAAAAAGACCGACCTATGAAACGTAAAGACTCCGGAATTAATCCGAGTGAGAAAGGGACTAGCTAGGAAACCGAGTCAAGTGAGGAAAGAGAATGGCAAAAAAGTAAATACAATATCACGTTATTATAAATACGACCTGTGACCTGAAACAAAAACAGAAAATCTAGTAGTGATTCTTGTTTCCTCTACAAATACAATCCTTGGATTAATTTCATCACAAATTTAATTAATAATTTTTTTTACCATGAAAAGTATATTGTTTATCGTGAAACAGAATTCTCTTTCAAAATATATATATAAGGAATTGGTATTCGAATATTTAGTTAGACTATCTCAGTCTATGTAAATGAGTCAACCTGAAATTTTATGGATTGATATAATAGTGGAGATGAAACTTAGGACCTTCTAGCTTAATTATGATATGCAATTCAAGTACATCAAATTTTTTGTAATATTGTCTATTTATAAGACATTTTTCCTATTCTTTGTTGGACAAGGAATACATTACCTTTTTAATAATAAATAAAATTTTCTTCTACATCAAGAGAAATAGTCTTTCCTTCCACACCAAAAAAATCTAAATTAATTTTTCATTTTTCAACCAGAAAACCTGATTAATTTTACAACAATTTGGAATTTGAGGCAACATTTAAGTGCTATTATAGAGTGTATGGTATGTGTGCGGCAGTAGTGCAGAAATTAAAATGAAGAAAGAACACAACAATTTTTTGGGAGAAAAACTGAACTGTTCTTATTAAATCTTAATGAAACTGTACAATTGAAAGTCATATCTTCCTTTTATAAAGGATTAAGGAAGAACATGAACTCTACAAACAACATCTACAAACATGTTTTCTTGATTCATGGACACATGCATGGCTATGATTGTGTCCATGCATCTTGTCTTCAACTCTTCATACTGCGAGCAGTGAGAACATTCATGTTATCCAAAGCTAAAAGAAAACTGGTCTCGCGATTAGGAGGGGCATAATGATAATGAATAAAAAATTTATCAGCTTGATAGCTCCCCATTTTGGCCAGGACGTCGGCAACTCTATTGCCCTCCCTGTAAGTATGCTGTACTATACACTCTTCAAAGCCTTGAAGAAGATTCTTGCAATCCATCACACTGCTATTTATTGATTTCTTTGTGTTGGAACTGTTGGTGATGAGGCTGACTACTACTTTTGCATCTAGTTCAACAACAATCTTCTTGATCCCAACACTCTTTGCTATAATCAATCCATCACGTAACGCTAACAACTCGGCCATGACACTGCTGGTAAAATTAAACCCAATAGAGAACCCTACAACCCAGTTCCCAAAACCATCTCGAATAACTCCTCCTCCTCCTGCAATTTTTCTCTGTTGAACCGATGATCCATCCGTATTAAGCTTAAACCACCCCAACGGTGGCTTCATCCACTTCACAAAAACCATCCTTGTTTTCTTCAGGTCATGTTGCTCTTCTGACGATGGCGCAGACATACTTTGAATGTTACGACCGAACTAGAAGAATTTTGGAAAGAAAAGGTAGGAGAACTGAAAAAGAACAGTGTGTAAAAACAACTCTGATGATGTGAGTTACCAATTTACGAATGTAGTATTTATAATAATTTTCCTAAACCGACTATGAATGTGAAAATAGATATATAAATTGAAAGTTCAAAAACGTGTACAAAGACACCTTTGAACGTTTAGACCCCCAAAAAACAACTTAATCAATTCAAGCAATATGTCAAACAACTAGTGTGCGGAAACTTAACATATGCTATCAAACGAAATTGATTAAATACTATCTAAGCCATAACAGATTAATATCCATAGCAGATAAATAAAAAGGCAAAGATAGAGAGGAAGGAAGATGCAAACACAAAGACAACACGCGATGTATTATCGAAAAGGGAACCGAAACCCTCAGCGAAAAACCTCTCCGCCGCCCTCCAAGCGGTAATCAATCCACTAGAAAATATAGTTGGGATACAAGGACAGCAATAGACCCTCCAAGCCTAATCTACCCAGTGCACCTAAGCCCTCCAAGCTTCTTGCTCCAACGAGGTTGCGTCGAACCTTTTTCTTTTCTAGCTTTCCGGATTCCGCTACTAGACCGTAGTATCAACCAATGAAGATTGGTTCCTTCCTAACTGCTTCCCAGAAATCCAAACAACAGACTCACAATGATGATGATGGTGAGAACCTGGTTTGGTATAATGCCTCTCAAGGATTTGACACTGGAGAGGAAGAGAGTTGAGGAATTTGAAGAGATTCTAAGGTAGAGATTGTGGGTGAAACAATCTGGTTTTTCTTTAGGGTTTCTCTCTCAAAATTCTCTCTGGAAGCTCTCTTTCAATCGTGGGTAATAGGGGTATTTATACTGGAGTGGAGAGGAATGTGAAACGTCAGAATTCTACAAAACAGGGGTGGCTCGCGGCTTGACCTCGCGGTTTGACTAAGTCGCGAGATCCAGTCGCGAGATAACCGTATGGCCAGTTGTCCTGTTTTGTCCTGTAGTGCTCCAGCTAGCAGACTGTTCACCTTCCAGCATGCTTGGCATGTGAGGTTGCTTCTGGCGGCTTGAAGCCGCGAGTCACCCGCGAGACCCAGCCGCGACACTCTGTTTTCTTGCACACTCTTGAGCAAACTTCACTCTATCTCACTCACTACCCTTACATCAAACCCACCTAAATACAGGGTTACTAAATGCTGAATTACAAGCAAATTTGGCACGGAATAAAGCCAATAAGATGGTTGAATAAATTCAACCTTACATAAATAAATAAGTAAACAAAAACAGCAACAGCAACAACAACGTTAAAGGCAACTTTTCTAAATTTCCTTATCCGTCTAGGACTAGTACATTCTATCTTTCAAATCTTAACCATTAATATATCATTGTTAAGATCTGGCCGTTCATTTAGTTTTAGTGGATACCAGTAAAGTAGGTCAGTGTGGTTCTCCGCTTCTTCTTCTTTCTTGCGTTCTACGCTTCTTTCTTCTTCCTTTCTCAGGTTTTTCTCTTCCGTTCTTTCTGTACCCTTATATTCATTCATGGTCACTTTATATTCCTTTTTTCCTATCATTCTATGTATGAAAGAAAAAGGTACAGAAGCAGCTTGAAAAGGGGTTTTTGCAGGTATCTCTACATACGATTTGGTAGTTTCTTAACTTCTTGTTTTTGTCATCAACATGTAATCTCCATGTTACTAAAAAGTTTGTATTTTGGTTTGATTTTATTTTTTGGTTGTTTTGTTACCACAAAAACGAGGGAAGATTGAACAAAAATTTAACATCGGGTGTTTTTTTGTATAAATTGTTAGAAAATTGTGTTTTGAGTTTAAAATGAGCGTTTCTAAAAAAGTTTCGAAGAATTGTGGTCGCAAAGATTTTAAAATTACTATTTTAATCTTCCAAAACGTCTAACTAAACAGACTCATATTACTGATGCATATCTTGAAAAACAATCGATATACAACTATATCCAGGTCGGAGCCAGAAATTTTGGTTTGAGGGGGCCAAGTTGTAATGCTAATATATTAGTTAAGACAAACCTCTACACACACATGTATATAAATTAATTTACTAAGAGAATTTATCATTTTCTAAATTTTAATGAGTATATAAAAGTCATGTATTTCTTCTATTAGAAATGTACAAAAATTTATCATTTTCTACATAGTTTAATTTGTTAAACCTCTTAAATTATATAATTTTAATATAATTTCTTTTTCTTTTAAGAGCACCATTGAAATAACTCAAAATTTGAGGGGACCAACTTCAATTTTTACATGCTACATTTTTTAAAATGTAAATAATATACATACTATAAATTAATTTTTTAAAATTCAAGGCCCCCCACTTTTGTGTGTGGCTCCGCCACTGACTATATCTTGCACCATAATGTAGTTTTTAACTGAATTTTGATGATACTTTTGAGATATGGCTATGACTTTTTAGATAATTTTATTATCAAATTATATGGTCATTAAATCTTCTTTTCGTACAATTTTTTTTTTCATTGCATGAAAGCTTAAGGGGTGCAGAACATATTTTTATTTTAAGCTTTGAAATAGCATTCTCTGAACTTTTAACTTCCTCTTGAGTTGTAAGAGTATAAATTTATATAAAAGTCTGGATATCTTTTGGTGCTGTAAACGTGGCTGGATTTTAAATGTCCTATATGAATTATGGCATATGTTTTAGATCATAAGAACTTTGCCATTAGGGTGCATGTTAATTAAAATTTCTTCCAAGTCTTGGTCATATATTCTTTTTAGAAAATTCTAATGAGCTTTTTAGTCTATATGAGTGCTTTCACAATTGATTTTAAATATGACCCTCCTGTCATGTTATTTTTTATTTCCTTTTCCTTTCTAAAGCATTAAGTTTACTCCACTCCTCGGTACAATTGGTTGTACAAAAAAGACACCAAAAGTTAACAGAATTGAGACCCCATGGGTTTTTTTTTTTTGGTTATAATTCGTCCACCATGGTGCAATAGCAACTATGTTCATTATATGGAAGGCGAAGCCATGAGAGTAGTACATGAGAAAAAGTTTGTGCAGAACAAAGTTGATGCTGTATTTGCAGGTCATATCCATGCCTATGAAATTATTATAGGTTTTCTTGTCATTTTAACTTAATTTGAGTGATTGGTTAGAGATACTAGTAAAATACGTAGGTGATGAATCACGTCTAATATAGTCTTTACTGATCCATTGGTTAATATGTAAGCACATGAGTAAACCATAGTTGTTAGTGTGCCTATTTAACTTGTCATCGCAATGTGCCAATTTTACTTGTCATCGCTTACATTACCAAATTTCAGAAGAATGGTGCAGTTCCAAATTGAGCACTAACAGTTGGTACTCCTAGGACCTCACGAGCACTTCTTACTTCAGCCAAATTCCTGGGAAAAACAAAAAGGAAATAGGGTTCTGTTGAGCAGAACTGCTATTGCAGATAAAGAAGCTTCAAGTGTTTGCATTAAGCAGGTATACAGAGAACAACCAGTTCCATCAAAGCGGCATTAACTATATAAACCACAAAAAATTAAAAACAGGCCCAAGCTCAAATTATTGAAAGTTGATTTGATGAAGCAAGGAAATGTCCATTACAAATGATTATGCAATTTACCAATTCCATTGTGGTCCAACTTGTTGGATGCTACATTTGGTAACTCTTTACATTTAGCTAGTCTATAAAAAATTAAAAGCTAGGGGATATTAGATTACTTTTTAGTGCAGTTCCAAAATGTGTGTGTGCAGGCAGGTATCACTTACAAAGGTACAAGATAAGAACAAGTTAGATTTTCCAACGTAGTAATTACCTTTTCCTCACCTTGGTATGTATGGCTGCTTCCAGTACAGTCCATTTCTCTGCCTGTTGGAAATACCAGCAGTATGAAGTGAAGTACTGCTGATTACAGGGTTTTCACATTGTCAATGTTGACTTCAGCAAACTCAGACTTCCCACCAAGTGTAGCCACCATAGAAGCACCCTTCTCCCTATAACAGGACCCAATTTACACAATTTAACAACTCAATGGCACAAATGAAAGTACTTAAGTACATCAAGAATATTGCAACTCAATCTGCATAACGGAAAAAAAGGATGGCCATTAAATCCTCACAAGACCACCAGACAAGAAAGATGCTACTGACAGATGATGAAATTTTTAACCCCAAATCTAGTCCAATCAGGTGAAATTAGCCATTGCAACTTCAAGGAAATTGAAGTTAGTACTCTTAAACATTTATGTAAAGATTAGCGTCAAGTTACATAAACATTTTTAGAATTAGAAATAACTGTGGGATTTCTTCTTGAAGATTTCTTATAGTAATAGACTAACATATTTAGAATTTGGGTTCTTAAAGGTATAAAAAGTTCACAATTCTCCATTGCTCTTAGACTGTCACAGACTCACAAGCCATTATAGGAACAATTACTTGAGCATTTGTCACTGACTCCTATTGGGACTATTTTTGCGGTGAATATGAAGAAAACCCATGTTCTTGTAATCTCCAATAACAGTTATTCTCAACTGGGCCAAGCCAACATTATCCAATTGAAAAAACCAAAACAACATTTAAAAAGATTTTATTTGTTTATCTGTTACGACTAGCAATGATGATTTAGAGGTCGGGGTAGAGGTTGGAAAGAGCAGTGGCAGTGGATACTCGGACCCGGCCCATTCCTCCCAGCACCAAAACACGTGCATTCCTAGACTTGTATGGGAGTTGAACCCTGCATTCGCTCTCTTGAGTAGCACAGGCCAATGCAAACCCAGTTGTGCTCTTCAAATGCAATAAAGCTCGAGCCATAACCAGTAATGGATTAACTAACTAACTTCTCTATCTTATGAACAATTCAAACTCGGCTCAAAAAAAAGTTTGTTTATGTTTGTTTTTGTATAAAACAAATCAAGTTTAAGCCTTAAATTTAGTCTCGATTATTAAACAAGCCAAGTTGAAACATAAAAATATGTTTGCTATCATGAGAGCGCAATTTAACTATATATAATATTATATTTATATATGCATGCATACATAAATATATTTATGTAAACTTGAAATTGGATTGTATAAATTTGTCAATAATTTCACATTATATTAAATTATTATTTGTAACTTATTGATGATGTAGACTGTCTATTCGTAGGAAAAATTCATGGAATTGTGAAAAAATAAAACATTTTAATCATGGTTTCATAATATATAGGAAAATAATAAGTTATTCAAGTAACTCATAAACAAACTAAAACTTATTCGATAAGAAAATAAGCCAAGTTTGAACATAAAATTTTGTTTGGTGATAAGCTTGAACTTGGCTGGCTCATGTTCAAAAAAAGAATTAAATAAACAAACTTAAACTTTTAATATTTGTCTCGGCTCAACTCATTTAAAGCCTATCTATCCCTGTCTCTCACTCTTATAATAGTAACAAATAATAACAATCTTATTATGTTATCAGTTATCATTGGTGATAACGTGGCACTTTTAATGTCCATGTTAGTGATGTGGCTTCATATGGGCCTAATGCTTGTGAATATAGTACTTACCTAAAGGTTTGTGGGTCTGCTCACACTAGAAAAATTATCTTATAAACAGAATATTTTTGGTCTTTGAACTATGGTTCAACTTCAATTTTCATTGTCCAAATTTAAAATGTTGGAAAGTCATCCAAACAAATTAAATTACTAAATTTTTTACCATGAAAAGCAAATAGTTTATTATGAAACATAATTTTTCTTTCAATATATATAAAAGGAAGTGATGTTCGAGTATTTTGTCAAACCATTTCACTTTATGTAAATGAGTTAACCCAAAAATTTCATGCACTAATAATATTATAGTGGGATGAAACTTGGGATCTTCACTCTTAATTATAATATGTCATTCAAGTCAATTGAACCCACTATCTAAGGGCCCGTTTGGTATATGTGTTTAAAAACTGAAAATTGTTGTTTGAAAACATTTGTGGAAACACGTGTGGGTGAAAAAGTGCGTTGAAATGCGTGAAATGTTATTTTAAAACTGAAAATGATTATATTATTTAAAAACACAAACCAAACACCCCCTAAATATCCTTAAAGAGACTAAACATAATTTCTTTATTTCAAAGTAAACAGTGACAAACTAATCTGTTTACTTGCCTCAAAAAATGTAGAAGTTTTACCTTTAAAATGTGTTTTTTTTTTTTTTTTGGGAGAAAGTTTAAAAAGTGTTGTTGATTAAGTGGTATAGTCTTCCATATAAAGTAAGGGTGATTAAAAGTGAACAATCAATATATAAGCATGTGAATGGTAATCATCATCTGAAGGACTTTTCTTTTTTTTCTTTTTTCTTTTTTTGGAAGGATATATTTTTTAAGCCAGCCAACGTAAGCCTACGTGATATTTAACTGTTATTTAAAATCCCTCTCCTTTTTGTTTTATATTCTTAATTTTCAATTTTATTTAAAAACAAAAACAAAAAGACCGACCTATATATGAAACGTAAAGACTCCGGAATTAATCCGAGTGAGAGAGGGACTAGCTAGGAAACCGAGTCAAGAGAGGAAAGGGAATGGCAAAAAAGTAAATATAATATCGCCTTATTATAAATACAACCTGCGACCTGAAACAAAAACAGAAAATCTAGTAGTGATTCTTGTTTCCTCTACAAATACAATCCTTGGATTAGTTTCTTTCTTTTTTGTTCTTCAATTCGTTTTCTATTATATTCTGGTTCTTGTTTGATTTCCTAGAAATAGAATACTTTCTTCTAGTTCCTTGGATTAGTTTCTTTCTTTGGTCTGTTCGTGTTTTCCTATGAATAATCAAAGCATGTCACGTTGGAGAAAAAGTCAAGAACAAAGTCTTGAATCTTGGAGTTGGAGAGCTTCGAATAAATATTGTATGCAAACCCAGAAGAGGAAATATAGTGTGCCTTCTTGGGAAAAAAGGTTTTGCTTTGTGGTGGGTTCAATGCCATGGAGTAGGTTATTGGAGGCCAAAAAGTACATATCCGACTCTGACAAGGTGATGAAGTGGAACGATTCAGCAGGAAGGAAGGCCTTCCACAGTGCAAAGAGTAGGTATTGGGCTAAGATCAATGGCCTTCCATGCAAGTTTTCCTTGCCCAATCCAGATATTTATATCGATAATATTGATTGGGACTCCAAGGTTGATCCTCAACTTTTTCTGGACTTGGAAGTTGCCAAGGAACAGAAAAATAATAATGTGATTGACAATTCTTTTCAATTAATTTTAGACCAACCCATCAAGCCAACTGGTTGGGATATATCATGTAGTGATATTATTTTTAACAAGCCTTTGACTGGTATGATTGTAGGAGATTGTGGGGTTGGTGAGAATAATAAGAATGGTATCAATTCATGGGAGTGTAGCAATTATCTTGGTGCAAGTGATGACAATGATTGGAAAGTTGTGGGAAAAAAGAATGAGAATTGTAGGAGCAGAGTGTATGGCAAGGAATGCAAGCCCCCAAGGCCAAGGTGTATGAATCCAAGGTTTCAAGCAGATCATGGGTTTCGAAGAAATTAAAAAGGGTGGAAGACTTTAAAGTAGCCAAATAGGAGTCAAGGTGGAGCCATTGAAGTAGTTTGTAAGAAATTGTTGCTGATATCTTTTGATGAAGCTTTAGCTTAGTTTCTCTTATTCTTCTTGGAAGACTTCTTTTTCTTTCCTTTTTTTTTTTTTTTTTATTGACCTATTGGAAGACATTGTACTACATATGATTTTTTTATATATATAATATACAACGTGTGTGTTTGACATTAGTTTAAAAAATTAATTTTTTTCGCTATTCAGTTTATTTTTGCTACTATTCAACTTATCTTTGTTACTATTCATGAGTCTCATTACACTTTTTGCTACTTTCAGTAAAAAGTTTTCAATTTCAATTAAATAAATTGTTCCAAAAACACACATACATATGATTATTTAGTATTTAGTATTCCTAGTATGTTTGTTATTATCTTCTGCATCGCCAGAGATTGTTTTGTTGGGATAAAATTTGTTAGAGATGATTAACTAGTTTGAGTGATTGCCATAGTACAGTACGTGTTGGAAGTTGGAACAAGAAAACCATGCAACCAAGTACATGCTGATTCAATTTTAGCACCAATAATTTATGTAAGACTATATCACTTCACCGAACGCATCATTTACACTGATATATTTCAACATGTTTCTTTCTATTTGCATTGAAATAAATAAATGTCTTCTTATGATTTAGATTAATATTTAGGATGGAATTATAACATTTTAAATTTGGATGATAAAAATTGAATTTTTTTAAAGAAAAAATAAAAATTGAATATAAATCATATCCAAGGAGCATAAATATATTTCTTGTACGAATGAGATCTAGATTTGGAATAAGGTCATCTCTTTTTATTTGTTTATATATAAATATAATAAACTTTTAAATCTATAGCGTCTACTCCATAATAATTAATGCTCTTTAATCTTTACCATTAAACAAAAACATCAATTAGGTTTCGGTGTAAAAAGAGTTTGATTCCAAATCTCTTATTCAATAATAAAAAAACTTTAAACTAACTAGAACTCACAATAGTTTCACATTTCAAAAAAAAAAAAAAAAAACAACAACAACAACAACAGATTTTTTTTTTTTTTTTTTAAATGTTTTCCATGGTTAATAGGGATGTGTATAAAAACTATATTTAGTGCGGAGCAACGACCTATTAGTTAATTTTAAAGAATATAATGCAATAAAAGTTAATCGAACCGTTTCAACAGGGTTTTACAGAAAATCCTAACAAGAACTATTGCAACCTATTAGTTAATTTTAAAGAATATAATAATGCATTAAAAAAAAATTTTTTTTTTTTTTTTTTTTTTGAGGACCATAATGCAATAAAAGTTAATTGAACAGTTTCAACAGGGTTTTACAGAAAATCCTAACAAGAATTATAAGAACCTTATCCAACACGAGCCTTGGAGCACATGCGATTCAAGTTTTTAAACAAACTAAAATTTTCTTATTAAAAAATAAGAAAAACATATAAATATTATTTCTTGCTATCATAATTTAAGGGGAAAAAAATGGATTTTAAAGGAGAATGTGAAAAATTATAATAGAAGGGAGGTTTTTTTTTTTTTTAATCGGTAAGATACACACTCACCCAACACCAATATAATGCAACGAGTTTAAAGACTCTTAACCCATAATCTCACCCTGCTGTAGAACTTTTAAGGGAAAAAAAAAAGGTTGTGAAATGAAGAGAAAAAAATGATGGATTTTAGACGAGTATACAATATATGAAAAAAAGTACATATTTGTATTATTGTGTCAATTTCTCCTCATTTTACTTTTTTTTCTTTTTAAATTCTTGTGTCAATAATTTCTACTAGAACTAAAAGCCTAAAAAGAGACTATAAGGACTAAGGAGTTGTCCAAGATAAGGAGATGACTACAATCGTACTTACTGCACTATTTATGCAGAGGTCATGCTGTGGGTGTGAAGAAGCTACTTTTCAAACTCAGATACAGTTTGAGTCAGTGTTCCAATGAATTGGGACCTGAATAATTATTGTAAGCACATGTCTATATTGAGCATGTGTTTACGTTTTGTCCTATCCAATATAGTGGAGTACTGTAGAAAAGCAATACTAGTATTGAAAAACTTGATGGGGGTGGGGACTTTTTTTTTCGCCTCTAGCTTATTAAGGAGAAAATATTATATTCAGAATATTTTCATAATAAATTATAAGTGGTTAGTTATTATCGGTTTTAATTTGAATTTATCACTTAAATTATTTTTTTTTTACCCTATCAATAACAATCAATAATGATCTACCACTTAAAATATTTTATAAAAATATTATAAAAATATTTTGAACATAACATTTCTCCTAACTAAAGGCTTTCTTTTTTCTACATGCGGTTTTGTGAACAAGAACTTGCAGACAACCCTCATCATGACCCCTTTAGAATATCTCATTTTAACGCATTCGTGATTAATTTTGTACATGCTTGTTTGGTTTTTTTTTTTTTTTTCCCCTAACTTATTTAGTTTATTTTTTTATCTTATTAATTTATTTCTTAAACAAAATAAGTCAATAACCTTTCAATTAGTTTTTTTTTTTTTTTTATCTAAACTACACATTTGATCTATATTTTTTACACCATATTTCAATTTATTTCCTAACATTTTGATTGTGTCAATTGGGTCCTTAACCTTTTAGTATCATGTCAATTTAGTCCATGCTATTATCTTTTGGATGAAAATTGCTGACATAACCAATAAAAAAAATAAAAAATTAGTTTATTGCCACACAATATAAACTAATTTTTTATTTTGCATGTTAGCCAGTCAACAATTTTCATTCAAGAAATAATGATAGGGACTAAATTGACACAACACTAAAAAGTTGGGGATCAAATTGACACAAATAAAATGTTAGGGATCAAATTGAAATATAGTGTAACGGATAAGGACCAAATACGTAGTTTACCCAAATAATTTATACCAAACTAACTAATTAAACACGTGTAATGTAATCGTAAACTAAATTGATGCCTAAGATTAGGAGGCCATTACCTCTTCATAACTCATGGAATCATTGACAAAATATAGTTTTTTTTTTTTTAAGAAACGACGGAATATAGTTAAAAGGGAATAAAATATAAAATGTTAAATTTTTATATTTATTCCTCAACTTTTTTAACCTTTATTTTAAAAACTTTTGTATGTTTTATTTTAATTTTTATACTTTCAAAATTGTTTTTAAAAGTCATTATCATCCATTAGTGAATTGGGAGTTGGGTTGTTGTGGGGCGTACAGAAAAATGAAAATGAAAAATCATGAACACTCTATAGCTGTGGCCTTTCACTCAAAAGTCCAAAAACAAATGGACTCACAAATGTCATCTTTGGGGCTTTGGACAATTTGTAGCAAGCTATAGTATGAATGCGAAAAATCTTATTACACACTTTTTATTCCACACTCCTAATGTATTGTCTTGTTGAAATTATTATTATAAAACACAATTTCAATTAAAATTGTAAAATTATGTGTGTGTTAAGTGTAATAGAGTATGTGATTATCATTACTCAAATGAGTCCAGCTTGACAAGTGAATGACCGAATAGTCTATCTTCAATTAATTGAAGATAGACTGTGTAGTATGGTGGCAAAGCTTTGTCTGTATGAACAGGGTCCAGTTATATTGGACATGTGAAAAATAAATGCAAAGTGAGTCCCTCTTACGTACAGACCTAATAATTTCTCAAAAGCTATTACAATTCGGCGAGCTTTGACGCTGTTCAGGATTTCAGGTACAGAATCCTGTGTTATTCCTGTGTGCCTTATTTGGGTGGCGTTTGCTTTGCCCTTATATATGTTGTTCTGCCCACTAAGTTTTCGTCTCTTCTATTTGCTTTAGAAAAAGTGTAGTTAAGCTGTATTTGGAGGTAATGAAAACACTATTTTCATGAAGGTGATGGATGCTTCTGAATCATGGTGTCCTAGTGTTCTTGTTGTCGGTGTTTCAGTAGTTACTCCACATGTGGAGCTAAGTGACAACTTTTGAACTATAGATCAGAAGCTAGTTCACAGACCAACTAGTTGTTGCTTGGTATTTGTGGGGGCATGGCTCTATATATAAAAATTTTGACACGTTTTCTATGACGTGCTACATTGTGAACGTTAAATTGTATATTTGATCCTCAAAACATTTATCCAATTACCCCCATGAATTTTATCCTTTAAAAGTTTTTATTTTAGACTTTTTAGTCACTATACTTTTATCTTTGTTTTTAAAAAGTCTTTACCATCAATTATCTAATGGAAAAACTTAAACTCGCAAACAAAAATTATTTAATTTAAATGATGAGTAATGTTACAAGTTACATCCACAAACTGTTAATGTGACTAATTCTTATGAGTTCTTATCTAAACCAATCATTTTTTCATTTACTAATAACCACTAACCATATTAACTGTTTGTAAAAAATATTATAAAATAATTTGTATCTAGCATTCTAGCATTTTTCTTAAATGATTTAGCATACATGGGAGTTTGCTTTTAACAAAAGTATCAAGTGAGAAGGTTAATTTGCTCAAGAGAAGTGTCCAGTTAGATCATAAGAACTTTCTATTTGAAGTTAACTCGAACGAATGACACATAGAAGTGAGGCGAAGTTTCTCTTTAACCAATTTAAGGATGAATGAGGCTTGATCGAAGTTTGATTGAGCAAGAAGTTTCACCCAATAAAGATTCACATTCAAGTCATTACTCATTATGATCAATTGTCGACAAATAACAAAACCAAATCATTACCGAGAGTCAATAGTCAATACCTAATGTCAAAAGCAAATCATTACATAGTATCAAAAATTCCAAAGAAGTTTTTTTTTTATGAATTTTTGAAAATTTTGGAATGAACTACAATTTTTGTCTAAAGTTTATTTAAATTTTGCTTCTGGTTGGTGGGGGGGTGTGTCATTATCTAATTTTTGTTAAATTGTTAACCCCAGAATTTGGAGTACTTTTGGTTTTGCAAAAATAACATTAGGTTGTGTACTAAGCATGAATGAGTGTGAATTGATGGGTGGGTGGGAGTGTTTCACTGTTTCTGTGTGTGTGTGGGGGTGGATAGGTGGGTCTACAAGCACTTCGTATATGTGTTTGTGTAAGGAATCAGTTACGTGTACATGTACGTGTGTTTATGGAATATGGAATCACTTGAGCAAAGCTCTGCAGCAACTCAATTATTTGCCATGTCTATCTTCTCCATCCAATAATTGACATCGAGAACCTTAAAAGTATACGAACTAAACAAAAGCATTTTAAAAGATAGTGAACTAGTTTGAAACATGAGGGAGAGGACCAAATCTACAAGTTTAGGAGGATTATGCTTATGAGAGAGAGAAAGAGAGAGAGAGAAGGGGGGGGACCACTTAGGAAGATGATGACTTCTCTTTAATCTCATATACACATCACACGTGTATGTTTTATTTTTTCTTAGCTAGTTTATCAATACCATAGTTCAACCTAAAAGCAAAAACCCTCTAACTCTACCACTGAGACTAGGGGTGTCAATCCACCAATCTGCTATAACTGCCCCAACCTGACCCAACTCGGTGGGTTTAGTCGGTTTTTAAGGATTGATGAGTTGGGTTGCCTTTTCTCTTTTTTTCTTTTCTTTTTTTTTGGTTACAAGTTAAGTCGAGTTCCTCAAGACATTTATAAATTTGCCTAACCCAACCCGATCCTATTAAATCTTTTTGTTAATTACTTGTTTTCCCCTTTCTCTAATATAAAATAGAACTATTTGATATCTTACATCTAAGTTGGGATAAAATTATTTAATATCTTACAAACAAAGTGACACTACTACTTAGAAATTCAAAAGATGGCAGGAGGCAGCAAATAGTTATAATACTTCTGCTATTCTTTTTTATTTCTCAACTAAGTTGGGATGAAACTATTTGAAATCTTACTATTTATTATTTAAATGTCATTTGGTTTGATTATTTGTGTTGATTTGATAATTTGTGTATGGTGCTATGCTTAGAATCTTTGGAAGATGGTCAGGGCACTTTTCATACTGCTAGTTGCTACTATTCTAATACTCAAAGGGTTTTTTCTTAAAATTTCCAACCTGACCCATGTGGGTTGGGTTGGACCCTATAATGGATTAGGTTGGATTGAAAACATCTCTCAACCCAACTCATATACACCCCTAACTAAGACCAATACTTCTATAAAAGGCCTAGGTTCCAATGGGCCAAGCCCAATTGCATGGAGTAAGCTAATCATATACTAGAGAGGAAAAAAAACTTAATTTATATGGGATAAATTACATTTTACCACCCTAAACTACACATCTAATTACACTTTGCACCCCTAAACTTTTTAAATGTATATTTTGTACCTTAAACTATAACATTTATTACACTTTGCATTTCAACATTAAGTTTCTTGTTAACTTGGATGGGAAAATATAGCGCCATGTGAAAAGACCTAATTGCCCATCTTCTTAATACTTTAAAAATAAAAGATAAATTATACTTTACTACCCTAAATATACTCTTTATTACACTTTGTACCCTAAATTTTGAATTTCCATCCAAGTTAACTGAAAACTTAACATCGAGGTGCAAAGTATAAAAATGGTCATAATTTAGAGTGCAAAACTAATATGGGGTATAATTTAAAGTGATAAAATGTAATTTTTCCTTTATATAGCACATAGAGATGACTTCAAAGTTTAAACTATAATTTACGAAAATTATCATTAGCATCTGTTTAATAGGGATGATGAAAAGGTAAGACGATAAAAGATATAAGAAAATTAGAAAAAATAACACTCTTTCCAATTCCAAACTCGATCCCTGATTTCTTTAGTGCACCCTTTCTATTAATGGGCGTATGCCTAAGTACTTTGAAGTTTGACCTATGTACTAGGTGAAACACCCAATGCTATATGTGGTAATGTCATGCCTGATCTCCATTTGATTTCTCACAAGAGGCATTCTATATTGCTCTAAGAACAGTCTACATGTAAAGCTCTACAGAAAATAATCTATCATTTGCATACGATAAATGAAAATTTGGAGACCCACCTCAACTTATGGCAACTCATTTTAAGCTTTGCTGCAATATATATACACACAAAAATTAGTCATCCTATGAAGATATACCAAACAAACTAAAATTTTCTAAGGTTCTTATGGTAACTATACCGTGAAATTTATAGAGTTTTATCTATTAATTTTGAAATTGGTAGATTGAAACTTGCCCCTTTCATCAATAATTTTCAATATAGAATCCTAATAATGAAAGAGCCATTTTTTTAAGTAGAATAAAAGAGCCATTTTAAACGTCCAAGACTGCATATAGAATATAGAGTAAATAGAGGTGCAAAAATTGAGATTAATTACCAAATTTTTTTTATAGTAACAACTAAGTATGTATTAATATAAATAATATAAAATAATAAAAATAAAAAAGCAAAGTAAGAGAGATTATTCTAACTTACAATGGTGATAATAATATATAGGCACCTTTACATTAGAGGTGCAATTTGGGCAAGCAAGCCAAGGCTGAAATCCACCCAAAGTTAGGGTTTGAATTTCTTGGGCTTATAATGGGCCTGGGCTGAAAATTGCCTATGCAAATTAAATTTAGACTGGATTATGTTTGAACCTGTATAGCCTGTAGGCCCAGAACTTAAAACTATAAAGTCCAGCCCGTAGTCAATATTAACCCGACATAACAACTTAAAAAGTTTACAAAAACAAGAACAAAACTGTTCATAAATAATTGTATCATAGATCTTTATAACTGACTGATTTTCATTATTTAGCCAGTACACAAGGTTGTTTGACTTTCTCAAAAAAAAAAAAAATAAACCAGTACACATGGCTGTTTGACTTATTTTTATCTAAAATTTTTTTATCAATTGCATTTTAACTTTCTTCTTTAGTTATATAGTTGTTTTTATATGCTTTTTTTATCCATGTTTTTAGTTATATATTTGCATTAAAAAATTAGGATAAAGTTTAGTTACAAAATTAGTTGTACCTTAAGGTTACAACCTTACTTAATATCTTTTTATTAGAGGTGAATCTTGACAATGACAGAGTTTAGTTATAAAATTAGTTATACCCTTAGGCTACAACCTTACTTAATATTTTTTTATTGGTGGTGAATTTTGACAAATTCACCATTGGATTATATCTGCTTCTTATATCCTTCATACTTGTAAAATTTCTAGAAAATTAAAGATCAATAACTATGTCATCAATAAATTGTTTAAATTATAAATTTTTGTAGTTTAAAATTATGCATAAAATATAAGTTTATATATTATATAGTAAATAATATCTAATTGACACAAAATTTGACATGTGTGTAAAGAACATAAAGAACATGCAATTCAATGGTTATATTTTCAAAATATGTAATAATTTTTATTTTATTGAGTAAGGTTTAGCTACAACCAATTTTGTAGCTAAATTTTGTCCTTTTGACAAATCCACCATTGCATTATATTTTCTTCTTATATCTTTCATGCGTACAAAATTTCTAAAAAATTAAAGATTAATGGCTATATCATCAATAAATTGTTTAAATTACAAGTTTTTGTAGTTTAAAATTATGTATAAAATATAATCTTATAGATCATATAATAAACAATATTCAATTGACGCAAAATTTAACATGTATATTAAGAGCATAAAAAATATATAATTCAACAGTTAGATTTTTAAAATATATAATAATGTTAATGATATTGAGTAATGTTGTAACCTTAGACTACAACCAATTTTGTAACCAAATTTTGTCCAAAAAATTATATACAACTCAGACCAACTCTTCCTGGTTGCAAATTTTGTTATGAATCTTCCTGGTTGCAAGAAAAACAAATAATAATCTTTATTATAATTATTATGGTTGTATTTAATGAAACAATAAATGAAATAATAACTTTTTGCCTAAAGTAAACTAGCTCACTTCTTTCGATCCAAGTTGCTGTTGAATGTGGATCTTTCGGTAATCAAAGGTTATCAATTGAACTTAATTTTTCCACCGTTTAAAGCAAAATTCTTCCATAAGACAATATGGATGAGAATTAAAGACAATAAAAGAATAGCAAGAAAAAAATGTCATGCCAATAAATAAAAAGAACTAAATGTGGAAAAAATAGTGCCACTCAAAGTAGAAGATGTGGTACTATAAATTAGCCATATGGATGAGAATTAAAGACAATAAAAGAATGAATAGAAAGAAAAAAATGTCATGCCAATAAATGAAAAGAACTAAATGTGGAAAAAATGGTGCCACTCAAAGTAGAAGATGTGGTACTATAAATTAGCCCTTTTTTTTTCTTCTCAAAAAAAAGAGTTACCTTTTTTTTTTCTTATATAAATAGGATCGGATTTGAAACCTATAATCTTTTATATATATATAAATGTAAAAAATAAAATAAAATCCCTACAAGCATTATTAATATGATTATAACTGTCACATTTGTTCAAACCTTACCTATGAGAAATATGTACAAAATGTAATGCATTGAAGGTATTATATACTTAATTTTTAATTAAAAAAGATTAGAAATGAGAATTTTGTTTACAAGAGACATAAAGGAGGGCATCGTGCATGTGAAAAGCTAGAAAACAGTTGGAAAAGGATGCCAAACAAGAAATGGCAACAACAAACATGAACAAGACAATGAATGTGACCGGGCCACTCAGAAGAAAATACCGCTTTTTTTTTAAGGAGTATTTTTGTGTTAGTTCGTATAATCTTTCATATTTGCTGCTAATACAGTTGAGAAACAAATCGGATTCATGTTTGTATTCAATCTGAGTGAGTTTGGGTTATATCTCTTAAAAAGGTCTATCTAAATAATTAGTTGAAAACTTATAACTCTTATTTGGTTTTTCTAAAATCGAATCAACTCAGTATGACTTGTATTTATATCAACTTTGTCTTTATTTCAGTACAAATAAAAATAAAATAAAATAAAATAAAAAGAAAAAAAATAAATAAAGAATTGTACCTATTTTGTTCGGCATAACAAGAAGGAATTTTTTTTAAAATCATTTTTTTATTTTTCTGGGTTTCTTCCTTTTTGTGGTGGGCAATGTGCCAATGACATATTTTGTTTTAGCAATCAATAGCTGGCTACAATGTGAAGTTTCACCTAAAAATGGGAGAGGTGCACATTGGTCAGTGGGAAAACCATAGGTAATGTGGTTGCTATTAGGTGGGACTCTATAAAACCTCTGCTTTTCTTTTTTATTTGTGGGCTCATTCATTTCTCTTTCTACCTGTGGGCCCAATTATCCTTTTCACATTCTGTTGATGTGAGGGCCCATATAAATATATATGCTAAACACGTGAAAAATTAGAACTATTCAAGTACAAGGACCTGCGGTACACCTTGGTTTTGCATTAGGGTACCCCACATCTACAAGGCTAAGCCAATAAGCCTAGCCCTTTTTATAAATTTATTTTGTTTCTCCTTTTTCCTCGTGTAGGCTGAGCTAATAATAAAACTATACAAGTCTTTAGTCTAAATTTGTGGGAACACCTTTTTTGGGGTGTGCCATTCAATATTTTCTTGTATGAAAGTGAAGGGTGCAAAATGCTTATGAATGAAGTGGTAATGGTATTGTTGACTCTTTGAAAGTTGCTGCACGTTAAAAGCTAAAGGGACACATTCTGTGGACTAAAAAAAGACTGCAAGTGATCCTCTAATAAGCATACATGACACTAAAAAAAGGTTGCAGGGCCCATAATCTATTGGGCCAAGCATCCTGATGAATCAAACAGTGGATCTTGATGCAACCTTACACTATGTATGCTCTAGAATTTCCTCAATCCTTTTAAGATTCATTTTGGGGCTCAGCAAACATCTGTAAAAGCATTCAAAAGTGTGCAAATTAACGTAAGACTTTGCAAAGGTTTTGGCAAAATAACCATGCTTTGACCACTTTTTGGTTATTTACCCATCATGCATATATATATATTTAATCGGGTATTCCTATTTTGATCACAATAAATTTGGTTTTTTTTTTTTTTTTTTTAATGGCTAGTTTTATCTTTTATGTATCCAATTCTAATATATTATAATTATAGGTCCCCAGTTTCAAATCACGCAAAGAGAGTCTTGCTTGAAATTCGTTTAGAATCAACATACAGAAAGGAAAAGATGGATGGTTTAACATGAATCATCAAAAACCATGTATCATGTATGCACCTTCTGTTGCAATGATTACAAAAATCAACTTGCAGCTAACTTTGACATACTTTGGGCTCAAATCAATACCAGTAAAGCGCATCGACAACTAGCTAGCATTGAATAGCTTCTCCTAGCTACTTCGTTTTGCAATAACATACAGAATGATAATGATATAAAAATAAATAAATAAAAAACACCTAGAAAATTAGCAATTAATAGGGTCTTATCTCTTTAACTTTTTTAAACTACTAATATTGGCTTTTTTCCTATCTAGTACTATTTATCTACCTTGATTAACAACACCACCATGAATGATGCATGCTCTTTTAAGTACTATGAATCTACCAAATTGAATAGGGGTTGGTAGTCACTTCTGATATGGGGTTTTCTCTTTGATCTTTGAAGCTCTTTGATCAGTAGGAGGGTTTTGTTTTGTCTTGTCGTGCCTTACAAATAGTTCTTCCCTATAATTAGGTTTGCTAAATGGGGTTGGTGATGCTTTGTGCCGAGTAGCTTAAGCATGGATAAGATAGCAAGCTTTGTTTCTTGACGAAACTGCTATTTAACCTAAAGGAATTCGAGGGTTTGAATGAAGAATTGCATATTTTGTAAATGTAGCTTTCGGTTCTTAGGAGCTAGACCTAGAAGAAATAAAGGGTTACACGTGCATCCTTACAATAATTCAAAATTTGGTATACTTTTTGCACCATATACGTGTCCTTTCTTCTAGCCATTCATAAATACTACAAATTCAAATGGTTACTTTCGGTTTTGATTTGACCGATATCTGTTGATTGAAAATAATTTTAAGCCCTAATAATAAGTCCAAGTTATAAGATTGAGGGTCTAGTTGGATACTGCTTATTATTGAAAACTAAAAACTAAAAATATAATAACAAAATAATTTTTAAATGTATGAACAATGCCATGGGACTCAGTTTTTAAAATAAAAAAATTTTGCTGAAATCCATATTTGCAGGTCCTATGAACAGTACACAATACCCACACAAAAAAACGCAGACGCACATGTCTATTGTTTTCCATGCAATCCAAACATACACTAAAGTTTTGTGGTGGATTGATTTACAAACCCCTATGGCTATGAATCAAGAAAACAAGTATGATTCTTACCAAAAAAGAAAACAAGTATGATTGATTGAAAAGAACATATGTGTGAACGAAGATTAGATATCCATTTTCTATCCAAAAAAAAAATAGATATCCACTTAATCCAATCAATTAGCATATCACATAATATCGGGTGGAGGGAGTACTATCTATTTTGGTTTCGTAGCAATAAAACTATTAAAAATTCCATTTGAGTAAACATATACCAACGTGTTATTTTTTCTCTATTTTCTCTTCTTAAGTTTTGAAAAACAAATCGACCAAAAATTGGAAACATTAGAAAAGATTATGAAAATTGGTGTCTATTTATGTGTAGCAACCAAAATGGTGAGAGATAGTCAAACACAACATTTATTTGTGTCATTATTTTTGTCATGTGATGAGTGATAGAGAAAAAAAAAATAGCAGGTACATATGAAAATAATTGTCCACTATTGATAATGAACCTCTTTATTTTATTTATTTATTTTTTTTTTTGAAAAGAAAAAAAATCATTTAAAAAAAAAGGATAATGAACCTCTTTATTATATTATGGTAAAAGTTATGATAAATGATGTAGCCCTAAACCTAGATCTAGACCTAGAAGAACTCAAATGATAAATGATAAATACCGACTAGGAAGGTTTGATGTTGTTGTCTAGTGCAATCTAGCTAGGATTGAAAAGTAAATTTTTAAGTCAAACATTACATAGTGATACTGCATATCGTTTTTACTTTCTTTTTTTTTCTTTTTCTTTTTTTGCTAAACGCATATCGTTTTTACTTATTATGGGTACAGAATGGTACTATAATTTTTTAATTCCAAATCTAGAAGCTCTAACTTTTATATTCCTAAACACTATGTAGTATGTATTCACAAACTAATATATATGATAAAATATTTAAAATAACCACTTTATAGATATCATGAGAAAAAGTCTTTACAATCGGAGGGTGACGTACATTTAACCCAATTATATAAATAAATACAAAGTTTGCATAAGGAAAAGAGTTATATTATATTCATTTACGCGTACAATTTAGGTCAAATTATTACAAGATTACCAATAAAGCTAAAGGATAAATTCAAAAGTACAAATGCATGGGACTGTGCTGCATTGTCTATAAATTGGTTTTGTATACATCTCAAATATATTGAAATGTAATCCTTAAAGTTAAAAGGCTGACAAGTACAGAAAAAGAGACGTGTTAATGTTTGATTTCTTTGTTTTTCTACCATTATTTAATTTGATTTCATTTTATGTTATGTCTTGTCCAATATGGTTGTTAATTACATGGACGGTAGTAAGGCTATTCGACTATTTACATGGACCACTCTCATTTATTTATAATATGATGATAATTATCAAAATGTTATACACCTATCAATAACATATTTTATATACCAGAGAAAAAATTTCTATCAATATATATATATATATATATGAACATTGCCTCTTTTATAAACAGGTATGCTCCCAACTCAAATTCAAGTTGCTCTCTTTGCAAATTTCAGATAAAATCCTCACTGCATCTATTTACTCAATGTCAACCTGCTATGGTAATTTGGTTGGGAAGTCAATGTTCCATTATTGATAAATAAATGGATTGCCGTAACAATCCATCACTCAGTTTATTGAGATTTTGCTAGATTTCCTAGCATCTCTTCATTTTGATAATTGCCTAAAGTAACAATCCAACAGAATCCCAAGTGATGAGATTGCTATACAAGTTAATTCAAGAGCATTGGATGACATTTTTTTGATGAACAAAAAAAAGATCTCACACATAGGATCATTAACCCAACTCACTTAAACCTACTATTGATAGCGTGGGGCACCCTAAGTACGTTAGAGCTATCTGCGTTGTGGTACAGCATTTTTGCGAAGCGCACAACTCGAACCTAGCAATTCCTAGACTTGCAAGTATAACCAAGTCCAAGACTCCTACTAACGCAACACGCCCCAAGGGCCATTGAATGACATATTAGTCTAGGCCATACTCATAGACAATATTTGCAGAAATTTCAGCTGGTCCAAGCCAAGCTAGGCTAGGATTTTATCAATAAGAATTGCAATGTTGTAGTAGGAGTCAGATTTTCTATGACAGGGATAATTAATTAATTATACTCCTCATCATGGGCTTTTAATTATGCTCATAAATAAAGAAAATGGCTAAAATCAAAGGATAGCACTCCATGATCATGCTTATCTATTGCGATATCCACACAAAGAACAAGTAGAGAAAAAACAACATAAAAGAATATTACTTTGATATAGAAAGTTATTTACTAAAGCTCACCCAGTCATCTTTCATTATTTTTTCTCTCTTTACAAGTGTTCAGGGTTTGGATTGTCTCTGTAAAAATTCTCGCATCAACAAAACTAATTAATATTTTGGTCAACTTTAATGATGATGCAAGAAAAAGCTAAAAAGGAAAGCTTATCAGGCTCATAGGAAAGTAAATCCTCTTGAGAAAGTGTATAGATTATAGACACAACAAATTACATACCTTCTAATTGAAATGGCAAATTATTCGTAATAAATAAATAACTAATAAATGTGTTAATTATCACTTGTCAATTCAATTGTTGTGAATATATATATATATATATATATTGTGTCTCTAACATTAGTCAATCTTTTTAAATATAAGAATGAAAAAGTTAACAAATTCCCTAAAGATATTGGTTTAAAAAATATTTGTAAAAATTTTTTATGGAAAAAGAAAAAAAAAAACTTATTTCTTTGGTAGATTTTTATATTTTTTCCATAAAGTAATATCAAAATCTTATAAATAGTAAATAGTCTATTAGCAAATATCCTAAAGGCTAATGTTAACTGGACTTTTTAAAAAATAGAGAAAAGTTCACAGATATCTTAAAGACATTAATTTAAGAAATATTTTTAAAAACTTTAATTTTTTTAACAATTTTTTTTTAATATTTCTTATAAAAGTTATGTTAAAACGTTCTTAAAAGGATTTATTAACAATTACCCTAAATTTATACCATAACATAAACCTAAAAATAAAGTCCAAAGTGTCCAACTATACACATATATAAAAAATAAATAAATAAATCACACATGGCACAACTGTAACATATTGATACGTATAAAACCAATAAATCATTAACATTATGTATTTTAATTTAAAAATATATATGCATTACAACTCATCTTTTTTAACATGTGATGTTAGAAACAGCCCTAGGGTTCGGTCCATACATAAGAGAGCTAGCATGACGCAATGTTGACGTGTCTTATCAGGTGACAGCTTTAAGGGGGCAAATCCGACGTGGTACGCGGAGAAACGTGAATAGAAGCACAAAATCCTAGGAGTTGAACAGTAAAAGTCGAAGAAGAAAAAAAAAAGATATTAATATAATAATATTTTATTTTTATTTTAAATTAAATAAAAATAAATAAAAGCAAAACAAAGCAAATGGGCAAAATGGTCCCAAGAAATCTCATCATCAAATATAGGAGGAGGGGGTGAGTGAGCTGTCAAGAGGTGGAGATGGGACACGTGTCAGATGTACAATTTGGGGTGGCCCACCCTACACCGACACGAGCTGTGATTTTAGCAACGTGCGCGTCGAGGTTTTGACAGCGACCTTTGAGAACCCCAAGGTCTGTCAAAACTCAAAACCCCGTACTACTCCATACAGCTGCGCTTCGTACTTTTTACACTTTCTTTTTCTTTTTTCTCTTTTTTTTTTTTTTAAATTTTATTTGTAAGTACTAAGTAGTAAGTGTTTAATATTTATTGAATTAATTCAATGCAGTTGGCTCGGTTTGGTTTTTATTTTATTTTTTTCAGAAACATTTTTATATCTACTGTGAAGTTTTTTCTTTCATCAATATGTTTGGATCATGATGAGGATTATCATTTGTTGTTGTCTTGTGTATATATGGAATGTGAGTACAGTACAACATAATGATTAATGTGTTTAGAGAATTTTGGGTACTCAATTCAAACCTAAAATTATGAATTTTAGATAATTTCAAGTTATAATGTCTATTCTTGATGATAACTTTTTATCGTTAGATTAAAATATCATTCAGTTTTTTGTGTAAGTAAAAATTGAACCTAAATCTCTTATTCAACTATCAAAGATTTTACCAATAAACTAATTAGAGCTCATAATAGGTTATACATATACTCATAAAAAGAATAAAAACTACAAAGTTGTCTCTTATTTTTGGTTGGTGAAAAATTACAAAACATTGATATAGAACTTGCAATAAAAATGTAGAATTCGATCAAAATAAGATTGAAATTAAATGAAAAGAAAATGCTTACTTTAAAGGAAAAAAAAATAAAATTTGAGAAACAACTTTAAAGAAAATTGAATAGCTGCAATTAACAAAACCCAAATGCTTTAAGTTATATATAAGAAGCCTCATATTATATTAGTTGGTTTTTATAAAAAAAAAGTTACATTGTGAGACACCTATATATGTTCTAATTTTAATCTGTTATTATCGTGTACTACTGCTACTTTCTATCTTCTTTGTTGGTTGTTATCTACTTTAGACTATTAATCTAATAATATTATTTGATTGTCTTCTTTGACCTCACTTCTCTCATTTAACTCTCTTTATAAAAACCAAATATTGTAAGCATAAGTCAATTGGTCACGATTATTAAAAGAAGAAAAAATCTTCCAAAGTTTGACTACACCCTATAATCTATGATCGAAAAGTTTTTTTTTTTTTTTAAGTTGTTTTCAAACTTGAAGGTTGATTTTAATGACAGTATACCTATAAACTCAATGGGCCTCCAGAAGTTAATGATTCTATTAATTCGATGATCTCCAAAAATTATGTTCCATATATGTCTATTTCAAACAGAAAATGTTTTACCTACAACTTTTAAACAAAACAAGATAACCATTAAACCATGGAGTTTTAATAATTTATGTGGGCGAAGTTATCCCCCAATATTGCTACTTTGAAATTTGAGTTACAGCCTCTCATAAGAAGAATTTCTCTGCAAATGAGAGAGAGAAGATGGAAAAATAGTAGTAATTCACTAATTCCTAATAGTGATATTTATTGGTTTTTTATTTTATTTTAAGGGTATATACTACACCCAATCATTTTATAAGCGAATAATATGCAATATTAAATTTAAAAATTATTATATTTTTAACAAAAAATTTAAATATGTGTGAAAGTTGTTAATTTATGTGGTTAAAATGTCTAAAATATTAAGTAAGATTATATTTCTAAGAAAATACACTTGTCAAATCTTTAATATGGATCATAAAATAATAGTGACTCATATATATATATATGTTCACTACTCGTGGTTTTATGATCATGATATGCAGATATTGACCCACCTGACCATATATATCACAAAAGCTCTGTGAAAACAGACCGATTGTAAGCATTCATCGGTGCAAAAATGGGAGAGAAAATATAATTCAAAAGTTATATATCTTATACAAATGTGGATCTTCACCGCTGAGAATTTTCTTGACGAAATCATTTTAGCGTAAAGAAAATGGCAAACTTCATAATTCTTTCCATACAATTGGCAATCAATTTGTTCAATGGTCTTTCACATCAATAAAAAAAAAAACATATTGTTCAAATGTCTTATCCAAGTGATTTTTTTTATATAGATGTCAAAGTTGTCTAGAATGGTCCATGTGAGAAGAGCAAGAAAGTAAGAGATTTTTCTACAACAAGGCTATAAGTCTATAAACGAATAAGAAAGTGGTCCAAGGTGGGCTTGTAAAAAGAACCTTAAAGCTGATTGATCTTCGTCAAAGATTAGGTTCTCTCAAACTACATATTCAAAAGTGATACCCATTTTCTCAACCAAAAAAAAAAAAAGTGATACCCACAACTGTAGAAAACTAAGAAATATTAATGGATACCAAAGAAACTGAAAGGGAAAGAAAAAGTTAAAGGGAATCAAAATTATGCTACCAAAAATGCTTGATAGAAATGGGAGAAGATATGAAAAGAAAATGACATTTGAAATTTACATCCCTCTTAATTCTTAAAAGAGGAGAAAAATGGAATTGTGAAAAACTCGTAAATGAACTTTTGGATTGGTGTGAAATACATAAAAAAATTTAGAATAGTTAATGTAACATACTGTAATTGGTACTAATAAAAACGTTATTAGTAATGAATCTATTTGTAAGTTTACTTACTTCAATTATTTTACTCTAACAATTTAATTTAAGTATATATGTGTATGAAACTTCCTTCTGAAGACTTTAACCTCGATTCTTGTCCTTCCATCCCATAAAAACTTTGTATTTGTAAAATAACCATCACATCAAGAGTGTTCAGTAGTGTCAATTGTGTTGTTAACTGGGCAAGATTTTAATTGATAAAAATTTGCAAACTTGATTATTGTGAAAAATATTGTGTAGGAACGTAGGTACTTACATATCATCTCTTTTTGCCTAACATTAACTATGGAATGCATAACCAGATGTCACAATCCAAACAAAGCAACACTATAATAGAACCAGGTGATTCACCTTAAGTTATTGGGTCCTTTGGTTGGGCCCATTTTTTTAATGTATAGCCACTCAAAGATGACCTGACAGTGACTTGCATTTCATGCCAAAATAACGAAATACCATATTCCTACTAGCTACCACTCTATGTGTGTGTTTTACAAGAGGGAGAGAGAGAGAGAGAGAGACACACACACATGACTGAGTTATGGCTAAAATGATGGAAACAACTGGAATTATGGACAGCCCTGGGACACAGAAATCTTCTTCAGATACCATGATATTAAGTGTGCACTTTTGGTCGGCAAGTTGAGCCTGAGTTACCTAGAATTCTTACTGTTTTTCCTTTGTTTTTTTTTGCTTTGAAACATTGAGAAATTTGAACCCATTGAATGTGGGTTATATCAGATATACTTAAGTGGCTCACATGTAGTTTGTAGAAAGTTCTCCCCCTTCATCAATTCTCTTTTCAACCATCTTTTTCCGCATTTTGAATTTAAGTTTCAAGACCTTGTCTTCATAGACATTAAATTCAAAAGTAATCAAAAACTTCAACAAAATGCTGAACCCATGAATGATATTTTCTGACATACCAAATAGGACTATCATATTTTAGTTAATAAAATAGATTTCTTTTTATGTTGCATCAGCTGCATATTTTTTTAAAAAATTTAATCCGCCATATGTAGCACTCAGCAATAATGTATTTTTATATTCACAATTTTTGTATGTTAAAAATAGTATTTTATACACAAATAAGAAATTTTTTACGTCTAAATTTTACCTACATCAAAATATAAAAACTTAGATAATTTGATGGTGAAAGGCAATTATGGTGTCAGACGTCACAAATTTTGAATCCTATCATATCTACAACAAGAACAGACATTAATTCCAAATTTTTGTAGTCAATTATGGATGTTCAACATATTAATTAGAGTCGTCCACGTGTATCCTTTTTGTCTAGGTTTCTACTTTTATTAAATTTACATTCTATATACTATATTTTAATCTTACTTAACCATATCTATAATAAAAGTCTTGGCCTAACAGTAAAGAATAAACTCATGGAATAAGGCACATAGATTTTAAACCCTAACGTATCTATAATAATAATAATAATAATAATAATAATAATAAATTGTGATTGTACTCAACTTTAATAAAATCATGACCACATTCATCTTTTGTACATATTATTTGACGCATAAAATCCACAAGTCTTAATGTCTTTGAATAGTAATATTTCAAAGTTCAAACCTCCATTATTGGAATAAAGAAAAAGAATCATGAAACTATTGTGTCAATGTCCTTATGTTCACCAGAAGAATTTAATAAAGTAAGGAAACAAATGGGTTTAGATACTCCTGATCAAGACGCTATTACTTTTTAGTGTCTAATCAAACTCATATATGTCACATATATTCGTCAGCAGAACAAGTCACTGCCTACCTATAAAGACAAAATGAATGAACCACTTGGTTCACACCAAAGAAATAATGCACTCCTTTGGACATTTACAGGTCAGTGATGCCCCAAACTGATATAAAAAAACAAAAAAAAAAGTTCCCAAAATCTTTGTTAAATATCCAAGAAAATGGTTTCATGGAAAACATTTTCTGGTCTTTTGTTAGTGCATTATTAGACCCTCATTTTCACCCCTATTGTTAGTCAAGAGCTCGATAATGGCTTTGGTAGTCCATTTTGTTTTGTTTTGATGTAACAATTACAGCCATCCTAATATATATTCTAGCAGCCAAGCCAAGCCTATTGACCCTAATTATGGGGCACAATGGCTTTGCAAGCTTAGGATTTTTTAGGTCTAATTATGTGAGAGGCAGCTTAAAAGTTGAAATCATTGAGAATATTATATATATATATATATATATTAGTCAGCATATATCTTTTATTTTTCCCCAAAAAAGAATTAAATTCTTGCAGCCAGTAACCCTAGCCAGATCATTTTAGAACATACATAGAACATTAAAGAATACATAATTCTTGATAAAAAGAATCTTTGAATGCAAACACCCACTTACAGGTAATGTATAAGATCAATAATTTTTTAAACAAATTCAAAGAGGAACAAAGTAGTACAAACAGAAGTTCAAAACAAAAACCATAAATATTTTAAAGACCAAAAAAAAAAAAAACAAAACTACTGACTAGTCCAGTGTACAAAATAAGGAAGAAGACAAGTAGTATTTTGTTCCCATCCTATCACCAAAGAAAGAGGAGAGTAGAATGCAGTAAAGAAAGCCTTTGCCCAAATTGCATTAAAGGGATAGCTAGGTATTTTTGCTTGATTTAAAATTGTGATCAACTCCATTAGATCCATCTCTGAGATTAGGATGAGACTTTCAATCCACCATCATTGATATCCATGCTCTCCACTCCTGCTTTTCTAATGTACCTTTTTCCTTTTGCCCCAAATCCCTTATAGTCTGGCTCATTTTGGCCCCGTAGACCTCTTTTAGTAAGACTTAGGGACCCATTCCCACCACCTCTACCCCTGCCTGAGCTCTTGTAGATGTTGATAATTCCTTTTGGTCACCCTCTTGTTCTTTAGTAAAAATTATTTTTATTTACCAAAAAAATAGGTCAAAGGTTGGCAGGTTGCATGTTCGACAAATTGGCCTTCAATTAAATTAAAATTAGGGATGAAAATTTTTCCCCGCCACATCTCACTCTATTCTATTAATGTTAAAGACTTAATTTGTATTACTGAGTATTTAAATGCATGAATATTAATACCTTTTGTTTTAGTGTGATATTATCTTGTTAAACACTTTAGATTGTATTATTTAGTTCTTAATTACTAAAAATTAGTTTGATTTGACATAATAATTTCATTATAATTTCAAGTATATTTATATTAATTAAATAGGTTTTATAATATAAAAAAATTAATAGGCGTGAGGCAGGGTGTGACAAATCAACATGAGTAGAGTTTTGCGAGGCAGGGTAGGGATGGGGCAAGGTAGTACGAGATAAGACAAAACTATGCAAGGCGAGGGTGAAGACCCTATCATTTGGCCTCTCCCCACCCCCATTAACATCCCCAGTTAAAACCATGCTATGATAATAGGTCTTCCATTAGATATCTCAAAGGGCTACAAGGTAACCAATTGTGGAACTAAAATAAAATAGTATGTCCATTCTCAAATAACATACTAATAAAAGCGATAATGGTAAGTTTACACCTAAGCTTACCATTAAACTTACCATTAATAGTAAGTTTATAAAAATAGTAAGTTATGATTAATGTTAATTAAAGTGATATTAATGATAATTGTAAATGAAAGTGATGTTATATTAATCACAATGTATCATATCAGTAATTGTGAAACAAATTGTCACTTTAAGCAATTGTAGAAAATGCTTGTGAAATAGTTGTTGTGAGCATACAAACATACCTAAGCAACTTTTTAAAAATGATTTTTGCTTTTCCTTCGAGTGTCCAGTTATCCAAACAGAATTAATGTTACTTCATTATTACCTTTTTTTTTTCTTTTCTTTTTTTTCTTTTTTAAGAATTCCATTTGTCAGCAATTTGTTTGACTAATTGTTTTTTTAAATGAGTTAAAATATACTTATTATACTTAAAAAATAGAGATTTTAAAAAGTTATATAAACAAATAACTAAAAAATAAACTCGTGGAAGACAAACACTTAAAAAAAGTTAAGGCGTCATGCCATTACACGCTAATCAATATTTCAAGAGAGTATTGTGTGTAATTATTGTACACATAAGGATAAAAATTGTTGTTACACAAATTATTACACCTATTTTTTGAACTTAAATTGTGAGTTCAAGATACGAATTCAAAACTGAAAAACATGTTTTCAATTAACAATTTCAATTCAAAAAATAAGTACATAACAATGTATATATGTGTAACAATGTACGTGTAACAAACACTACCCCCATACACAATATTAAAGGATGGAATAAAGACTCTTGAATTTTCAATAATGAATAGTGTAATAAACTAATAATTAAGGCCACTTGATGTACGGAACAAAAGATAATTTAACGCCACTTGATGTGGTACTTCCGCACCGTATTCACGCCCAAACAAAACCTCACAATATGATATGATATCATACTAGTAAAAGAAATACTACTACTACTACTACATGATAGTTCTAAATTATGCTTTTAGAATATACTAATAAAGAAAGATTTAAAAAATATTATAATATATATTCAAACAAACTAGTTGCTCTCAATGTCACAAAAGGGTGGATATTTAGCACGCTAGAAAAGTAGTGACAAATATAAGACACGTCCTTGCCTTGGCCTAATTTTTGAATGGTTGGGTTTTTTCGAATTTAAAATTTGGTTTGGTACCATGTGAGGTTTTCATTGGTCAAATCAAAGTCAAAGATCAGTAAATAAATTCGAAAATGAGAGCCAAGACGGACGACAAATATATCTATTCCTATCATTACGGTGTCATTACATTACGCTTTGTTTAATCCGTTGAAAATTCAAAGAATATAATTATATAAGATATCACAATTTTTGCTATAATTATTCTACGTGTCAAACTGTGTCTATAAGTCTATTACTTTCACGTAAATTTATTATTTTTTCTTCATCATTCACAATCTGTCAATAGTTGTGGTTTTTTTGGGATCTTAGAATTTTTTTTTTATATTCAAATTGCTTAAAAAATTAGAAGTGTGTTATTTTGATTGGTCAAGAGACCTGTTTTGATTAGTCAACATGTAAAACACAGTTGTCTTGTCTCTGATTCACTATTTTCTTTTTTATTCCAAGAGAGAAAATGAAAATTCTATGTTTATAAGAATGAACCATTGAATTTTTTTTTTTTTAAAACCCACTTGGTTAAAATTGAATGCCTAATTTCACATTAACTTGCATGACGGAAGAAAAGATAGAAGCTTACCTGTATTTTTTTTTTTATAGATATGTGTTTCTTTTAATCACGGGGTAATGCAAAAATTTCGGAAAACATTTTCCCTATTTGTTGGTCTTTGGTATAATTAAAAAAACGTTGAATGAAAACGTTATCTATGATCAACAAAAAAAACAAGTCAATAAGATGGAAAAAGTTTTTGTTGCTTTTAAGTAGTAAAAAATGGTTTCTTGAACTTTACATACTTCACAAATCATTACAAATAAACTCAACAATATTAATATAAATATTGGTATAGCTTTTCTCTTTTGCCCCATTTATTCACAAATTGACGGATGGTTGTTGTTGACAAACGGTTAATTTTTTAAATGAAATTTTATGCTCCAATAACTAGTCATTTTTTTCTACCCAGTTTGCTAAACATATTTTGAATTTTAGGGTATGTTTTCCACTTTTAGGCACCTAAACAAAAACAAAAAAAAAAAGTAGAATAAATTTTATAATTTTGTGTTTGCTTTCCGAAATAAAAGTTTTTGTTCGTATAATTATTTGGAATTATGAAAAATATTAATACGAGCAAAACAATAAATAAAAAACCCACTTATTTCTTTTCTTATCTCATTTTCAATGTTGCAATTAAACATGAAAAAATAATTAATTCAGTTCTCTAGAAAAATATTGTCCAAAAAATTAAAAGAGTCCATTAAAAATTTGTTTTTATAAAAAAAAAAAAAAAAAAGGTAAATATTTAACCCAATTGATCACAGAGCTAATAAAGCCAACAAAAATAAGGTCAAGCTAACTTAATAATTGAACCATATCCTGTCGTAGATATGTTGGAGATGCTATGTTTCGGAAAACAACGTTTGATCATTGATGCTAATTATAAGTGTTTGATTATAAAATTCATGTATATCTATATATATATATATATATATATATTATATACAAGATAGAGATTTTACTCTAACCTAGTTTAAGTATATATATATATATATATGTGTGTGTGAATCTCCCTCATAGAGATTTGAATTCCTATAATTTTAATTCAACTACATTATGAATTTACAATTTATGCGCTTCAAGTAATTAAAATTACATCTTGTCTTCTATAAGAAAACCGAATTGTTTTACTATACTTATTCCTTATTATGCATTATCTATTATCATAAGCTAATTTACTTTATGTTTTTTAAACCAAAAAAAGGGAAATTAAAAAGACACTACTTCCATTCAAGCCTCTAATCATATGGTAGAAGATAATTAACAATACTTGAGAAAATAAACTTTTTTTTCTTATAGTGAAAGCTAAGGCATGCAAGTATGCAACTAATAAAACTAAAACAAATTAATATAAGAAACAACAAAGAAGCAAAAGTGGTGAATGAAAGTTGAAATAGCCATCTTTAATCCTAAAAGCCTAGCTAGGTGATCAACCACTCGCTTTCTCTTTAAAAAAGAGCACAATAACCAAATCTTGTGGATTGAAAATTCAGCTCCCAATTTACTGACCGTTCGTTAGAGATTTATGTAAATCTTATCGTAAAACTTATCTTGTTTTTAAGCTGAAAAGATGTTTTCTTTGGAATCAGGTACATAATCATCATTATCATATGTTTGAATTTGACATCACATGCACACATAAATATATGAAACTCAAAAAAATGAAGAGAAGGTTGTGGATTGGATCAAATTTAATTTGCTAACATATGGCTTAAAAAGATACCCTTTATTCACTTAAAGTTTAATTATACTTGTTTTTTAACTCCTGATTTCCTGAATGTAATATGTTCTTTTTTATTTTTACTTATAACAAGTAGGTGGATGTTTTTTATAAAAAATAAAATCATAAGTAGGTGGATTAATATTATAACCTATGTTCTCACCATAAAAAATAAAATAAACTGATGATGTCACACTAAGTCATAATATGCTCTTCCTATGGATTTTTATATGATAAACCTGTTATTTTAGTTATTTAAATATTCTCTAATTAAAAAGTTATTTGAACATACCCTTTTTTTTTTAGTAGAAAGTATTTTTAACACACATACAAGGAGAAAAGATAATGTTTTTTAAAGAAACTTACAGTGATGTATATCCAAAAAAGCCTAACTCTTGGGTACATAGTACGTGTTTTAAACCACTTAGATTCACACTCATTTTCTAATGTGGGATTAACCCACTGTTTTTTCTTTTGAGAATATAAAGTATTTTTAACATACACACAGGGAGAGGGGAAAATGTTTTTTAAAGAAACTTACATTGATGTATATCTAAAAGGGCCTAACTTTTGGATACACAACATAGGCTACATACCATTTTTTAAGCTTTTTTTTTTTTTTTTTTTTGGATAGGATTTTTTAACTATATGTGATTAAATGTTGGGTAGGAGCTCAAGTAATATTCTAACAATAATGAAATTCTTTATGATGCTTCATATATATGGTTTGAAGATTGAAATATGATTTTGAAATCCAAACCATTTAAAGAACCTAAAAAGAATGAAAGGTTTAAGATTTTTGAGGTCGAACTGGAGATTAACAGAAATCGAACCACAATGTGTCATGTAATGTATTAGGAAGCAACACTTGAGAGTCACTTATGAATTAAATTTTAATCATATAACAACAAATTAAATTCAATAAAAAAAAAAAAGGAAAAAAACTAGACTAGATTCAAAGAATTAGGAAGCAAACACTTGAGAGCATGACTCAATGTATTAGAAGAATTCTTTATGAGTCATGAGTCTCGTGACCGATCACACTTGCAAGTACGAAAATTGTGAGTTCAAGTAATAACAAACCTATTATTACTCGGGTAGTTCCATTCCATGTCATACATGAGTAATATTCTAACTATAGGGCCTCGATTTTTAACAACCCATGAACGACGTTGGGCTCGCATATAAAAGGCCCCAACAATATGATTTGTAGAGAGTGGGCTTGAAAGGTATGACCTTGGGTACAGGTGAGCAGTTTAGCCGTAGTTCCTACGGGAAATACTACATGGGCGGGCTTGGCTTGACTAGCTAAACCCTCCATTAGCAAGAGTTGTCAGACTTAAGCTTCCCCCGGCCTCCCCCTTAGCTTTGTTTTCTTCTCCTTTTATATCAGTGTTCCCTTCCCCTTTTCGTGTCCACATGTTAATATTACTTTTTTGGGGTGCAGGCCTGTCTAGTCATCTCATACCTAGAGTGGTTGGTGGTTGCTGAAAAAGTACAAGGGCATGGTTTTGAGTATGGGCTTGTCAGATGCATAATTCCGTATTACTGTGTTGGCGGCTTTTTCCCTTACCCTTCCCCTGTACCGAGTTTGCCTCTTTTTTCGGGTGTTTTGGGAGGTGCCGAGCGTAAGATTGTCCTTGGCCATGTCCTCGTGCCCTTCTTGGGCTTTCATTAGGCGTCCTCAGAAGATAGCTCTCCTCGGCCTGGGCCTTGGGCCCAAACGAGGAGTGAGCTTGGGCCGCAAATTATCAGGCCCCACACTAACAATAATGAAATTCTTTATAATGCTTCGTATATTTGGTTTGAAGATCGAATTATGATTTTGAAATCCAAACCATTTAAAGAACCTAAAAAGAATGAAAGGTTTAAGATTTTTGAGGTCGGACCGGAGATTAACCAAAAATTGAACCACAATGTGTTATGTAATGTATTAGGAAGCAACACTTGAGAGTCACTTATGAATTAAATTTTAATCATATAACAACAAATTAAATTCAATCAAAAAAAAAAAAAAAGAAAAGGAAAAAAACTAGATTAGATTCAAGGTATTAGGAAGCAAACACTTGAGAGCATGACTCAATGTATTAGAAGAATTCTTTATGAGTCATGAGTCTCGTGACCAATCACACTTGCAAATACGAAAATTGTGAGTTCAAGTAATGACAAACCTATTATTACTCGGGTGGTTCCATTCCATGTCATGCATGAGTAGGATTTAAAATTGATGGGTACCGTGATCACAAACTCTTTTAGAAATATGCTCTTCCTATGGATTTTTATATGATAAACTTGTTATTTTAGTTATTTAGACATACTCTACTTAAAAAGTTATTTGAAATTTTGAACATACCATTTTTTAAGCCTTTTTTTATATGATTTTTTAACCATATATGATTAAATGTTGGGTGGGAGTTCAAGTAATATTCAAACAATAATGAAATTCTTTATGATGCTTCATATATATGGTTCAAAATTCGAATTATGATTTTGAAACTTGAACCATTCAAAGAACCTAAAAAAATAAAGGTTTAAGATTTTTGAGGTCGGATTGGAGTTCAATTAAGATCGAACCATGATATGTCATGTAATGTATTAGGAAGCAACACTTGATAGTCATATATGAATTAAATTTTACTTGAATAAAATATGCATTTTTAATCATATATTGACAAATTAAATTCAATAAAAAAAAAAAGAAGGTTAAATTCAAAATATTAGGAAGCAACACTTGAGAGCTTGACTTAATAGATAAGAAGAAATTTTTATAAGTCACGAGTCTCGTGACTCATCACACTTATAAGTACAAAAATTGGGAGTTCAAGCAATGACAAATCTCATTATTACTTGGGTGGTTTCATTCCATGCCATACATGAGTAGGGTTTAAAATTGATGGGTAACTGTGATCACAAACCTTTTTTTTTTTTTCTTATTAACAAAAAGTATATATATGTATGTGTGTATATATATATATATATATATATATATTAGGAAGCAAGATTGGTTTTCACGCAAGATGTGCTGTGCATAGTCCATATAGTCACGCAGACAATCAAGCCCTCGTGAATGAGTTCTCCAATTTAAAACAAGAAAAAACGTACTGTAAATATAACGGTTGGAATTTAATTAATTTTAGTCAGCGTGACCCTAATGGCGCTTTTTATAACTACTGGGTCCTACATCTACCGGACCTACCCTAAAGTTAAAAAATTTACTCTTATATATATTAAGCACGTGTTGAAGAAGAAAAAAATAAAAAGTTAAAAATAAATAAATAAATACTAATTGCCAACGCGTATGGTAACCCATTCTTGAAACTGTAGCGAGTCAACTACTTTAGTTCAATTGTCTCGTAAATAGTTAATATATAATAAATTGTACGGTCCAGATCATTTACTCTACTGACTACGAATCTGTACGGTCAGGATCAATTTACTGAATCCTAGTAATACTACTACAAAAAGATGCCACTACATTCATCGTCTCGTGACCCACCCATTTTCTCGACCCATATTGGCTTCACTCACAACAACGCCCGAGTTCTAATAAATGTTACCTCCTTTTTTTTTATTTTTTTTTTATTTTTACTAATATTTACTTAAAATTATATGAAAATTATACTATTATAGTACTTTTTTTATTTAAAAAAACTATGGAAAAAATTTACTACAATTTAAAGAATTTAGAGGGTGTTTGGAACACTCACTCAAACATATATTTTCAGTTTTTAAACTATATACTTTTTCACTTACATGTATTTCTACATATGTTTTCAAACAACAAAATACATGTTTTCAAATAACAAAATACATATTTTTAAACACATATTATTAGTTAATTTTTATTTAAATTTTGACGAGGTAACAATATAAACCATTTACTATTTAACTATGAATGGTTAACATTTAAAGAACTCCATATTGAAGTTTATCTAAAAAATGTAGAAGATCTTGATTGTGTTTTGCAATATATATATATATATATATATATTTAAAAAGATATGATAAAAATTACTATTATTGTCAATATGTTGATTGGTTTATTTTTTCAAGAAAATGTTAATGAATGCCCTAAAGGCATTGGTTTATGGATCGTTTTTATAAACATTTTATGAGAAAATGATAAAGCAATTATTTATGTTGATGACTTTTTATATTTTTCATGAAAATGACATTTAAACTTTCCTAATATACTTTATAAACAATTATCCTAAGAGCATCCGTTAACATAACTCATTTTTTTATATAAGTGAGAATCCAACTCAAGTTACTTATTCGATTACAAAATTATTTTATTAGTTCATCTAATTAAATTCCACGGTTTGACAAGTATGTAAAAATAAGAAGAATTTTTTTTTTTTGGAGAAGTACAAATAAGAAGATTTAGAGATTATTTTAGTAAAACATTAAAATTTGCTATTATTTTTAACTATAAAGTCACCATACCAAATATATATAATAATATTGAAAGTAAAAGATCAGCATTCAATCAAAGAATATTTTTTTGACTTACTTTGGATATCATTTAACAATGCATACAATCTAGTTTTTTTTGTATATAAAATATTATAAGTGAAGGAATGAATACTTGAATCCTAATTAATTAATCATCCTCTTAAGTGAAACCAACTGATGCCACTAATTATATATTACAAAACTCTTTACAAAATTTCGTTATCAATCTACTTGTATATTTACTAAATATAGTTATTTTGGAAACAATAATAATACTTTTGGTAAAAACATCAAAGTCTACTAGATTGTAATCTAATTGTAAAATAATTTTTAAGAACGAAATAAAATATGATAATTATTGAATCGCCAAATTGCATGCACTATGGCTGTTGAAACCGAACGTGCATGTGTATGGCGTTGTTTTGGATTTTCTTTTATGAAAAAATATATTAAACATAAAGAAAACCAGCTGAACAGGAATTAATGCATTAATCTATATTGTTTAACCCAAACTTAGAGTAGAAAATGTACTATTTATTGTAACCAAAATAATACAAATTCACGGGGTTTATAATTATATACAATACTATATTCTGTATGTAATAAACGAACATATATAACCATTTTTTTTTTTTTTTAATATGAACATTGGTTATTTTGAAATTGTAAAACTTTATCCAATATTTTCAGTCAATTAAGTAATTAACTAAGTAAAACAAACATACTTCGTTAACGAGTACCTTTTTCATTTGGACCATGTATTATGACCTTAAAAAAAGACAGTAATAAAGGTACCGATACCTTCTTCTGTGGTTGTACCAAAAGATTTGGAATCAATTATTAGTTTCATCAATAATTCACGAATCTAACAGATAGGAGAACCATCTTACAGACTCCAGATAAGATTTCGTTGGAAGAAAAAGAGAAAAAACAAAAATCTATAAACAGTGATCTATTGAACAAAAATAATAATAAATCCAGAGTTTTTTGAAAAATTATAGATATACAACTTGTTAACTTACTAAAAAGTATATATATATATATATATATTTAAAAATACACTAATTAAGATTATAAATAAAAAAATTCAGGAATATAAAAGATTGCTTTCATAATAATCATATGCATTATAACTTTATTATAAGTAATACAATTCTTATTAAGATAACAAATTTATTTATAATTATTTAAGTTTTGTACAATTCAATCATGTGGTATTAAAAGTTGCAATTATACACACAAAGGATTTGTCCAATAAGGCAAATAAACCACAAGGTTGAGTTGTCCTAACTAACGTGTCACATGATTGAATTCAATTTAAAATTTTAAAATATATGACCTAAAAAAAAATTAGAGGTAGATTTTACTATTCTTATTATATAATAATTAAAATATTATATTTCGAGAGGGTTCTAGTTAGCTCAACTAGTAAAGATTTTGATAGTTAAATAAGAAAAAATGAGTAAAGATTTTGATAGTTAAATAAGAAATAAGGAGTTCAATCTCTATCTATACCAAAAACCGATTGGTATTTTAATCTGAAAAAAGAAAAAAAAAATTGTGAGTCATTATAACTATTGAATTAAAAAAAAAAAAAATCCATCTATATCAAAAACCAATTAGTATCTTTGTTTGATAAAAAAATTTGTGAGTTACGATAATTATTGAATAAAAACATGATATATCAAACACTGAAATATGAGTTTCTTATCAAGAGCTTTGTAAACATGATGACATTTTCTGTTATTCTCTATAAAATCAACAATACTTAATGCTACCAAATATACGTCACAATTTGTTAAGATGTCAGATTGTAATTAAGTAATATAAAATCAATTTTACCAATGCCACATTTTATTGAAGACCAATCACAATTTGTAATTTTAACCGTTGTGAAAAATATTATGAAATTTATTGTGATTTTTTTTTTTTTTATGAAATATTGTGATTTTAGATTGATTGAAAGAACAAGGGTTCAAAGAAAATTTTTATTTTTTTTAAAGGAAAAAATATCTGTTTTCTTTTTGTTTTTATTTATCTTGTTTTTTGGCATGTGATAAATTTTTTTGGGGTTTGACAAACAAAAAAAAGGGTGAAAATGGTAAGATAGTACGAGGGGGTGGTAAGCTTTATTTGTGAGCACAGCTGGAACATAGCGGGACACAGCTGGCAAGTACGGCGGCGGATACGCAGCTAGCGTCGCCGTTTCTGCCTTTTTAATTTATTTCTATTTATTGTTTAAAATAACTATCAAAAGCAGCTGTCTCCAAATGTAGAAACTCCCCCACAAGGCCCCAACCTTTAAATAATATTTTATACACAGAATTTTGGAACCCATCCAACCCCTTCACTTTTCAGTGCCTTTTGTACCCTTTGCTTTTTTTTCTTTTTTTAAATTTTAATGGCAAATGGGGGACCTCCAGCTCTCTAGTCTTTGATATCTCTTTCTTTCTCTGGGGAATCATCTCATCAGAGTGAGAGAGCAATTTGGTGTTTGTTATTGGTGGAGGGGAATTTGGGAGGTTTTGTCTTCTTTTACTATTATGCCCCTTCTGTAAAAAATAAATTAAAAAAAAAACTCATAATTTCTTCATGGTAATAACTTTGGGAACTGGGAAGTGGGGAACCCCATTTTTTATGGCATGTGATTAGAATCCTGTTTTTTATTTAGATATTGGGGTTTCATCAATGACAATGAAGATTTTACAAGGACCCCACATTTGATCACTAGAGATTTTTTGGCTATCTATGAGCAAGAACTTTGTGCGTTCTGTGTGACATTTTTAATTCAATTGATGTGTGTGTTTAGTATAATATATTTTGTTCATAATTGGTCTTAAGTTTGGAAAAATTACGAGGATTGTGATAGGTTAACGATTAATGTAAAATTTAGTTACTTATATATGAATTGATCTATTATAAATTTGTTTTGGACCGTGTTATGTATGTGTGTCCTACTCTAATTAGTATGTTGAGGATCCATAGCTAATAAAAAAAAATGATTAAGGCATTATTCTCAGATCTCATGATAATGATTTATCATAATCTTGGCATGAGCAAAATTTATATTATGTTGCATCAGATTGATGTCCATTTGATCACTATGTTTTTAACCAGATGTAGAGAAATAAATTACCCAAGCTATGAAATATCAGCTTGTTTTGAATATAGATTAAATTTAAATGGCATTAACCAATAAAAGGAAAAAGAATAACTCAAATCACCCATTGTAATTAATTAGTGGATGACAATCCTCATGCAACATATTCCAACTGTGTTGAACATAGCTTTGAAATCCTATCATTCCTTATAGGAAGGAGTACCAAACCAAAAATAAATAAATATAATGAACCAAATTCTCATACACAGATATTCACTATTATAGCATTAATACCAATATTTACTTTGAAATCTGCATTTCTGGATACCTTGTTGTGATAGTGCCATTATAATATAAATTAAACACAAATCTTTGTTGCTCTTTGGTTCTTTCCAATCATATTGAAGCCATATTGCAAAACAAACTTAGTTGGTAACATCTTAGTTCCTTGCACTATTTACAAACAGGAATATATTGGAGACATCTTAACTTAAATTGTATTATTGTAAGGTACACCAATGATTGAGGCAAACGCTATGGGTTTTTTTTTTTTTTTTTTTGGGTTAAAAATGCTATGGGTTTAATCGTCTTGTCCAAAATTACATAGATAATTTGGAGACGTCTTATTGTCATAAACTCATGATAATGTCATTATAATATGCATAAACAAAAATGGGTGGATGATCTCAACTCTTGCCAATATAATCATCACATCTTATCCGAATAAAAACTTAGTTTCTTGCACCATTAATGACTAGTAATAAATTATGACTCCCGTGAGTTAATGCACAAATTGTACTTAGAAGTTTACGAGAAAAAGAGTTAAAGTTGCAAGATTAACAGCATATTGTAATTATTTCTTAAAAAAAAAATACTATAAAAAACAACTTGGTATTGCATTGAGCTAGGATTCCACATACTTTATGAAGCAAAGCACATTCTTTGTTTCGAAATAATTTTGCTCTTGTTTCCTTTTTAGGTGGAGTTGGGTGAAATATATTTAATTGTCATTAAGATAGAACCATCTCAAATTACAATAACATATATGCAGGTATGGAATAGGGATTTCATTTTTTAGGAGCTAGAGCATGACAAAATCATTTAATTATTTAATAATGAGAATCATATAAAAATTTAAGATTAAATTAACACATGAAAAATAAAACTGCCATCTATAACTTTTTCTTAAGACTTTTCAACCTAATCATATATTAAGAATAGATGTAATTTGACATCTTTTAAAATCCCTGAAATCATATGTGATTGATTAATTTCATAGCAATTTTTCTTAATTATAAAATTGAAGGTTTTCCAAATTCTCTTATATATATAATTTTTTTTTCACGTATCATATTTGGGACCTAATTCACGAAATAAGAAAAAAAAAATTGAGATACAAGAACTAAAATCACTTCAACAACCTTACAAAATGATAAAATTGATGACTTTTAAGAAAAAGCAAAAAAAGAAAAGAAAAAAAAAAGACATTAAAATGGTACCTTTTTTAAGTTTTGTTCACCTAAACTACACAAAAATATAATTTTTTTATAAAATTATTTATTCCAGGAAAACTTGGCTATACTAATACCAATACCTATAAATATAGGTAGCCTCCATTTTTTTAGTTCTTATAATTGAAATGATTAAATTAACTAGGAAAAAAGAAAAAAAAAATTGATATATTTTTCAATCACATGTTTGATAATTTTGTAGTTAAGAAAAAAATTGTAAATAAAATTGATCCAAAATTTTCTTTTTTTCTTTTTTTATAAATTATTTCGAGAGAGAAAAAGAGGAGGTACAGTGGCAAGAGTACTTGTCACATTGGATACCATGGGTAGTATTGGCTGTTGAGAATCTCAAAATACTAGTGGTTGCCAGTACTTCTTAAGATGATTGACATTTTCAATATGATAATACATTAGTACCACTTAACTTTATATAAAAATGTCATTTTTTATAGGGGTCCATCGAATATGGTATGGTTAGCCATTTCCATTTTATGAGTTAAATTTTTATACCCATTTCATTTTGAAAGGGATGTAAATTTAACTTTTGCAAAAATATCATCCAAAAAAAAAAAAAAAACTCTTGAAAAAAATTTTAAACTTCAAATTTAACCAAATATATTAAAATAAGAAATTTTGGGGCCAAGGTTCTTGCACACCCTTGGCCTCAAAATGGTTTAGTTCCAGCATATATGCCAGTTGGAAAACCTCTTGATGTTGTTAAACTAGTAGAAATGTTATTGACCTTTGAGGCTGTTTTTGGCAACCATGATGCCTTTTTGAGAACACGTATAATATAATTCCTTTTCAATCCATATTAGTAATTGAGTAGTAGAATATATGGATAAAAACAATTTTTTTTTTTTTTTTGCTACTATTTGTTTTTGTCAATAATCATACACACATATAAAATCTCAAAAGTTGTGATGACAAACTTGTAAAATGATAAAGAAATTTATTTTACCTTCGTCAATGATCATTTACTTAACCAAAGAAAGGGAGTGCCGTGTGATTTTAATAAGGTAAAATCAATTATTTAGGATCGAAATTCCCTTTACTAACAAGAATGGAGAGTTAACTACTCCAATACGTTTGAAAAATTACTGTACTTGCATTTAATGAGAGATTGTAATAGTGTTACTCATAGTTTGGCCAAACATGCACTTAACATTCAAGACTTTTTAGTGTGGATGGAGGAAGCCCCACCACAAGTTTTTCATGTACTTAAGGTCGATTTAGCCGGTTTATTTCAATGAATGTACAGATTTCCCCTTCAAAAAAAGAAAAAAGAAAGAAAGAATGGAGAGTTAAACTAGAGAAAATGATTATTGTATATTTCATAGCTTATAAATAGTATAATTTATTAAAAAAAAGTTTTTTTTTTTAAATTAAATAATTAGATAGTTTGTGGTGGGGAAATTTAATAGAGCATAATTCCATTAAACACACTAGGAGAAAATATTAATTGAGTCAAAATACTTTTGGCCTAAAAAAGGGGTACCTAAACGAATATATAAATTATGCAGTACATAGAAATGGGATGTTTCTTGTTTCAAAGCCTATAAAGCACTTTAGGTCTCAAATAATTTCTATCTCTTTCTTTGAAGCTATAGATAATTCTAATTAATAAATGTTAGCCGGTGAGTTGGTGACAATTGCTACACACAAATGAAACGGTCACGCATTTAAAAAAAAAAAAAAAAAAAAAAAACTAAAACAGTCATGCAATACTCGCATAAGAAAATTATTAGGTACTCCCAGAGTACTATAAATGCGTAGTTCTCCCCTCACATGAATGATAAGTCATACCATAAATTTAATTAGTGGAACCCATTATTCATGTAAGAAAAGGGAATACGCATTTATGGTACTCTGGGAGTACATAATAATTTTCCACTCGCATAATGTTCTTATGTAATTCTGATGATTCAACATAACTATCAAATGCACCTATTTTCCTAACAACATATTTGCTATATATGCTCGAGGGTTATGAATCATGATAGAGAAAATTTGACTCTATAATTCTAAATCAGAATCCCAATTAGAATAATATTTTATTATCAATCAAACCTACATATATATATATATATATATATACACACACACACATAGCATATAGCAGATCAATATATGTTTCAATAATCAACAAGTTCATCATGAAAAGTTGAAAACATTTTTTATTATTGATTTTTCCCTAGTTTTACAAGTGTAAAATTGTAAATAATAAGAGATTTAAGGTTTAATTGTTATTTTCACCTGAATTTTAGTATCTTAGTATAATAATAAAGGGTAATTATCGAGAGCCAAAACTATCTTAAAAAAAAAAAAAAAAATTTGCAAACAATAAACATATAGGTCTTTTAGGTTTTATTTTACAAGACAACGAAACGACATTACACACCTCTTTTTATTATTTGTCTACTTTATGAGACACCGAAAGACGTTACAGAAGACAACTACTTCTACTATGTTTACATTTTTTCATACAGTCCCCCCACTTTGAAAAAAATAGTAAAACTCATTTGCTTTCTCATATTATCATATAGACATATATGTGTATATATATAAGTTTTTTTTTTTTTTGGCTATCAAATCATTCTCTTGCCGACATGACGTCCTTGTCGTCCCAAGTCACGCAGTAGACTTAAGCTACGACTCGGTAAACGGTTAGCATTCCACTTTTCATAATCTATAGTATTAATACTGTCTATTTACTTACTTTTTCCCTTTCATAGTCTACAAAACTATTTAAACACTCAATAATCTCTGTTTTGAAATTATTCGGAAACGTTAACCAATTGAGTTACGGGAATCTTGAGTTTTTTGATACCGTAAGTTATAGTAACTATACAATTTACTACCCGTCATAAATGGTAATAGTAGAGTAAATTATTGATGGAAGTAAATTGTAGTTACTATTGTTGGATTTTTGGCAATTCTTTAATTGAAAGATCAAAATGATGATCATTCTCACTGTAGTGCACATAGGTGTTTTGCCACACACACAAAACACTTTGACACTGTAGCAGTAGGAGGAGTAGTAAAAAAGATAGATAGATAGATAAGAAGTAAGTCACATCATTATCATATGTAGTTAAAATTATTCTAGTTATAGTAACAAATTACTTGAATTAAAGAAACACAAGGGTTCATTTTTCCTAATTGGAGAGGTCTTAATCCACCAGACAAAACAACCGACTTGACCTTTCAAATAGCTTAACCAACTTTTATCTATCACAATAACTTACCAACCAAAAATTTAATTTTTAATTTTTAATTTTTGCAAAGCAAACAAAAAAAAAAGAAGAAGAAGAAGGTAAAATTGTAAATAGAGATAAGAAGAAAGGGCAAAGGTGAGCACCAACCCCACAAAAGCAACCCTCAGCACAACAAAACAAAGCTGAAAGAAAGAAAGAAACACAAGTCAAAGTTCTCATTAACCTCAAAAATCCTTTCAAGAACGGTAAAAAAAATCCTCAAAGATTTTCTTACAAATCCGTGAAATCGAGAGTTAGCCGAGGGCAAATCCGTCTTTTAGGTTTCTCTATAAGTACCCCCTACTTCGCTTTCCAACATTTACAAACCTTAATTGTTTTTGCAAAGACCCTTCCTTTTCTCTATTTCTCTCTCTCTCTTGGCCATTTCGTCGAACACATCATCCACACCGCTTCACCGGCGAAACTCGCCGTCAAAACCGCCGGAGAAAAAGTCCGGCGAACACCCAAAAGAGCCGGTCGAAAAGAGCGTTGGCGAGACGGCGTCGTGTTTCGATGGTGTGAGTGATCGGAGGTGGGGAGGAGGAGGAGGATGGGGAGGGGTTTTGTGGTGGTGGGGGTGGCCGTGACTGTGGCGGTTACGGCTTGTGCTGTGGCGGCGGTGGTGGTGGGGAAGAGAGTGAAAAGTAGGAGGAAGTGGAGGAGAGTTGTGGGAGTGTTGGCTGAGTTTGAACAAGGGTGTGAGACCACGGTGGGTAGGCTTAAGCAAGTGGTGGACGCCATGGCTGTAGAGATGCACGCTGGTCTTGCCTCTGAAGGTGGCTCCAAGCTCAAAATGTTGCTCACTTTTGTTGATACTCTCCCCAATGGGTAATCTCACTTATCATATTTTTCCCACTTGGGTTTTGCTTCTTTTGGCTTTTTCTTTAATGGGTTTGGTTCAATTTTTGTTCTTTTTCTGGGGAGGTTGTTTCTGGGGGTTCTTCTATTGTCTACTTGAATGTTGAGCTAAAAAAAGAAAAATGCGTATGCGTTTAGGATTTTGATGTATATATATTTTTCTTTTTTTGGATTGATTTCATGGTTGATAGTTTTCTTTGGTTTATTGTATGTATCAATTCCATGTTTCTTGGAATGTTGTAACTGGTTGTGACACTGTTTAATTTTTCAAATTTTGGTTTCTTTGTTTATTTTTATTTTTATTTTTTGTCTTTTCTTTTTTATTTCCAAGTTAACTTCATTGTTGTTTTATTGTTACTTTGTAGGGCGTGGATTGACTTTTTTGTGTAAGTTTGTTGCGAATTATTTTGCTATTTACTTTTATCTAAAATTCTTCAATCTAAAATATTGTCATTTCGGTTTTGTTCTTGTGTCCCTAAGAAGTATGGTCTTCTTTTGCTTGCAGTTTTCCTTATTTTGCATATTTGTTTGTTAATGTTGTTGGTGGGTTCTTCTTCTAGACAACTGATACACATAGCTTAAAGCATTGGGATGTTTTTAAGTTATTCACTTTTCAAATTATGTATAATATTCCTTATAATGTTAATCTGTCGTCTAAACATTTGACATTTTTGATTAATCAAATCTACTTTATTGGGGAATGATTTGTTCAAAATTTGCAGATATGGTTTACAGGATCTGAGATGTTCTTTCCCCCTTCACTTCTTTTTATATAAGTTTTATAAGTGCGATAATATTGTTGCAGAAAAACTGTTTAAGATTCCAAAAGTTGGAATCTTTGTGTTCTCTATTAATCCTTTTTCCTATGTAGACGTGGTTCTACTTTTAAAATGTCACTAAAATGATTCTGCAATAATCTTTAACTCAGTTAAATTTTTTGAAAATTTGGGGGGCTTATATGGGCCCTTAAGGTGCCATGATTTTACTTGGTTTTGTCTATGAAGTAACTTTGTTGGGAGATTTATGTTTTATTTATTTATGCATGCTATTGTTGTTTTCGCTTCTGCATTGATTATGAAGTTTGGTTTGTCGGGATGGATGTAACATCTTGTTATATCAGTGTATGAGTTGTTTGTAACTAGTAAAGCTTGCATTTATTAACATTGTAAAATTGATATTGGTTTTTGTTTTTTTCATCAGGAGTGAGAAAGGAATTTACTATGCTCTAGATCTTGGGGGTACTAATTTTAGGGTCTTGCGAGTTCAGCTAGGAGGTCAAAGGTCTATCCTAGAACCAGATGTGGAGCGGCAACCCATTCCCCAACATTTGATGACCAGCACAAGCGAGGTCCTCAACTTTGTAACTCAAATATTGTACTAACATTAAGCGTTTCTTTGAAATCTTACGACATACTATTTATATACTTTTTTGGCAAGCTAATGTGTTTTTATTGATGGCAGGATCTCTTTGATTTTATTGCTTCCTCGTTAAAAGAGTTTGTTGAAAAAGAAGGAGATGGCTCGGACACTTCACTGATGAGAAGAAGGGAACTTGGATTTACATTCTCTTTTCCTGTGAAGCAAACATCTGTTTCAACAGGCATTTTGATTAAATGGACAAAAGGATTTGGCATTGAAGACACGGTTAGTCAGAATATATTCTTGTAACTTGTACGTTGAAAGCTCCATAATTCTAGAAATTTTGTGAAAGGCAACAGTTTATTTGCTTGGAAAACTTTTTTGTTGACGCTGAAGTCAGTTTGAATCAGGTCTAATATCACCAAATCAATCTAAACACTGATCAAGAATAAGCTGAACAGTTTTTTTGAATATCAAATTTTTTTGATACATTATTGTAATGTGGCATGAACAAATTTCTGGCTGTCAGGTTGGAAGAGAGGTTTCCGAATGTTTAGAACAAGCAATGGCCAGAAAAGGCCTAAATATGCGGGTAGCAGCACTGGTAAGCTCTCTTAGCATCCTTGTACAATTTACCTTCTCTTAATGGTGAACATTGACTTGAAATAGTGCTTTATTATGTTCTAAGTGTGTTTGCATATTGTAATTTGCTTTAACTTGATTTGAAAGCTGGCTCACCATATGATATGCACAAGCCTTGGCGTTACATGATATCTTAGATTTAGTTGATGGTGTTTCTTGCTTACATGTGGTATGCAGAGTTTATATTTTTACTTTTGAATTGTTTGGTTAAAGCTGCAACTCCCTTAAGCTGTGTGAAAAAAATTGAATGCACCAAGATAAGTAAAAAAAAAAAAAAAAAAAAAAAAAAAAAATTAAACACTACTAGACCTTAATCTAAAAATTTAATTAGCTACATGAATCCGTGTTTCACTTTAAGCCCTATTGAAGGCCATACTCTTTGAGCCAAGAAATTGTACATAAATTTATAGTAGCTTGCCATCTTTGCCTGATGTGGTTACGTGTTTGATTTATGTTCGTTTTTCCTAGTTATACTACATAATTAATGTCTTTTGTGTTTAGTAAATTGAAATAGACTTGTGTTTGCTGGGACATTCTCAGAAATTAATATGATGGCTGTTAATACAATCATAATAGTTTCTGAGGAAGCTGCGATACACAATAGATCTTTAGAAGTTTTTAGGCCACTAATATTGACCTAAGTAGGTATTGTTTATTGCTTTCTTTTGGATATTGCTATCCTAATCCACCGTGTTAAAATATCTCAATTCTTTTAAGGTAAAACTGTTAAAAGTTAATAACATTACTACTTATCAGAAGAAAAGGTAATATCATTACTTCTTCAGTAAACATTAACCACCATTCTGATAGCTTTAAATCATAACATATTTTGTGTTATTTTTGAACATAAAGGATATTGTCCATTAAGGGAGGTCCTGATTACCTTGCAGTTATTATTCTTTTTAAGATAGTTATGGTTATTATTACTTTTAAGCTACGTGCTGAAATTAAGTGCTACATTTTTGCACAAACTGAAAAAACAAAGAAGTAATTGATATTGTACGAGCATTGATCGATAATAATTGTGGCAGGAAGATATGGTTGTTAGGATCCTAAATGATGTTATAGTAACCATTTTCAGCGTTGAAAGTTGAAATCAATATCTTAGTATTGTAAAACATCTTTTAAAAAGTGATTAATGGCCATATGTATGTACAGTTTATGATGTGTGTTTTCTATGAATTTATGTGATGATTATGAAATATTTAGTTAAATCTAGTTGGAGTAGATTGGCTTAATCAATGTATAGTATTATCATATAAAGACTGAACTTAGAGTGGTTTCTTGGTCAGCCTTGTATGACTTTGTGTTGTGAGCTTTCCTTGTGGCTCATACAGATTCGTTCTACCATTTTTACAGAGTTTCTGTGCTAGACAGTGGATATGGATATCTCATTATGATAACAACATATTTTAATCCTCTGATCTATTTATTTTGAGCAATTTCCCCTTTCAACTCATCCTCAAGCTTACTGGGCTTAGGCCAATCTTGGTGTTTTTGTGTAAACCATCAATCTAGGCACTTCTAAATTCTAAACTATTAAATGACATGCATGCGTAAGAACATGCAATGTGACATGTAATTGGTTTGTGTTTTATTTACATCTCGAGTTACTTGTGCAACTATAGCACTTAGATTTTGTGCATAATTTTATTTATGTTCTTAAGCAGGTTAATGATACAGTGGGAACTTTAGCTCTTGGACATTATCATGATCCAGACACTATCGCTGCAGTTATAATTGGAACAGGTACAAATGCCTGTTATTTGGAGCGGACAGATGCTATCATTAAGTGTCAAGGGCTTCTTACAACTTCTGGAGGCATGGTATCCTTTCTTTATGTCTCTAGACAGACATCATCAGATTCTTTATCTGATGAATTGATTTACTTTGTTATATATTTGTTAACATTGACCCATCTTCATTTGCATCAGGTTGTCAACATGGAATGGGGAAATTTCTGGTCATCCCATTTACCGAGAACTTCTTATGACATCGAGCTAGATGCTGATAGCCCTAATCCAAATGATCAGGTAAGGTTTGGTTGCTTTCCCAGTTACCATTACTGTTGCTGTATGTTTGGGGATTAAATCAAATTTATGATATTTTGTGCAGGGCTTTGAGAAAATGATATCAGGAATGTATCTTGGTGACATTGTGAGGAGAGTAATTCTGAGGATGTCACATGAGGCAGATATATTTGGAGATGCTCTTCCAAAGTTATCAATGCCCTTTATTTTGAGGTTCTCTCTCTCTCTCTCTCTCTCTCATTCACAAAAATGTATGCAGACACAAATATATTTGCATTTGTGTTGCTCACATGAGACTCTTGCTATGTTGTGCTTTCAATCCTGCTGTCTGTTGACTCCTAATTCTATATAAAGATGCAAGTTTAGCTTCCTAAAATATTAATTGTAGAGTCCGATACTAGAATACCATATCAAATCTTGGATAGTAAAAAATAAAATGAGGATCTCCCCAAGCATAACGTTTTTGTTTTGTTGGTGTGCTTAGGTAAAAATTTTACATTTGCTCAATGTTATTACAATTGGCTTGGTGGTATTTTTATCATGACTATTGATGTTTTGTATCTTTGCTAGAAAAGGATTAATTGTGTTTTGACATTTATTGTAATTTAATGTCTAGGCATTGGATGTAATAGTGATCTTATAGAAATTTGAGCTACTAAGTACATATGCATTTGCATTTGGACATTGTGAGAATGTGAAGGAGTGTTTGAAAAAATCTGCGAGGTGCTTTAGATGAAGGAACAATGAATTGAATTGTATCAGGAAGGAATAATGATGTAGTTAAACATTTAAAAGCCTGTGAATCAGAACCAGATTCGTAACTCCTAGGAGCTGAAGGCAAGTTTAAAATAATAATGATATTACATAAGCATACAATTACATGTGCCTGAACTAGGATTCCTTGATATTCAGCATATTCTTTTGCATTTGTTTGCAGTATTGTTATGCTTGCAATACAGTTTAATGCCTTCTGAACACTCAATTAATGTAACAGGTTATAACTTTGTTCCCTTTTTTGTTTCAGGACACCATTGATGGCTGAGATGCATGAGGATGACTCTCCTGAGTTGACAGAAGTAGCAAGAATCTTGAAAGACACATTGGAGGTACACAACTATTCCATTCAGTTTTCCTGTTTCCTGGTTGAATGATTAACCTCAAATGGATAAATTGGTTCTTTGATAATGTGTTTATTTGATGGGCTTTTGTCATTTCAGATTCCTGATGTCCCTTTGAAGGTTAGAAAGCTCGTTGTAAAGGTATGTGATGTGGTGACTCGTAGGGCTGCCCGATTGGCAGCTGCTGGTATTGTAGGTATCTTGAAAAAGATCGGCCGGGATGGAAGTGGTGGGATCACGGGTGGGAGGAGTAGAAGTGATATTAAAATGAAAAGAACAGTTGTTGCAATTGAAGGGGGTTTATATACAAGCTATACAATGTTTAGGGAATACTTGCATGAAGCCATGATAGAAATATTGGGGGAAGAAGCAGCTCAACATGTCATTCTTATGGACACAGAAGATGGATCAGGCGTCGGAGCCGCACTCCTTGGCGCGACACATTCATCTAACCGTGTTGATAACGTACAGTTGCTATAAAAATATAAATATATATATATATATATATATTATTCATATATATATACATATAGCCCCTGTAAATGTAGAATTCATTTTCCATATCTTCTTGTATAAAGGGAAGGATTGTCCATATATTTTTTTTCTTGGTGAAATTTCCATCAATTTATAATTTGATGCTGGCAATGTGAAAATGGTGTTCTTTACAAAGAATTCCTCTTCCAAATTTTTATTCCGAGTAATGGGGCATTTGAGTTTGAAACAGAAGGTGATGTTATGCCAATCTGACATAAATAATCCACACCCGGGGTGATTCTCAACTGTTGACATTTTGATCCAGTTTCGAAAGGGACATCTCAGTCTCACACACAAGTATATAATATAAGCAAAACTATTAGGTCTCCATTGCAACACGTTGAATGTTATCAACCCCAGATCACAAAAAAAGAAAAAGAAAAAGAGATGGCGTAAGAAAACCCATTCAAAGCTAATCTCTCTCTCTCTCTATGTATATATAGAAGCTACTATGAATAGGTGGGAATTGAATTCTGACGAAGAAAAATATCTAAAAAGGTGTAGAGTTGTCATATAATTACGATAGGCGACGATCGAAAATGACAGTCATTTTCGAGGGGAACAGTGCAATACATGTTACGAGTATAGTATTACTTTTGTGCACGTCAATCGAAGCTATATTACTCCTATCAGCTCTTAATTACTACATTGTGAAGCCCATTAGGCCTTTTCATCTGCTCTTTGTACCACTTCGGCAATGAGGTTTAAACTACCAGCCACAATATAGTAATTAAGACCATGTTTAGACCATGCTTGCGTTCAAAAATTATTATGTTAAGCATTTCACATATGCATCATATCTCTCATGACATATACACGAGTCCATACAATTATGGGATCCACATATTGTAAGAAAAAGGATAATTTGTATGTTGTATGGCATGTATATATAACATGGGTTCGGTTAATGTATACATTAATTATCTATTTTAGAAAACTTTCTATAAAAAATTTTAAAAAATAGTCATTTTTTCATTTTTTCCATAAATAGTTTTTTAAAATAGTTTGTTAATAGATACCCTAAGAGTATATGTTAGTAAACCTATATAACATGTCTCCTTTTCTCACTAAAAAAAAAAAAAAAAATCCTCTTCCATACGAGGGTGGACTCTACAAACATAGGACTCACTCTCATAAGATAGACGTTTTACATTCCCCTTACACTAAAGAGTTGTATTTATTACACATAAATTATTACACATGAATAGAAATCGTAATTTTAAATTTAAAAATCGTGATTGGTGACTTCAAATCATGATTTTAGTTTAAAAATGAAGTGTGAGTAAAACTGTGCAACAGATATTATCCTTACACCAAATTCCACCTTGAAAGGGGGAGTATATGGTTTATACTAGTTACAAATATTTGCATCACTATAAGATAACTTCAATATGTTTCAGTAGACATGTACCTCGACAACAATGTCAAACTAAATTACTAAAAGTCCAAAATTTCCATTTCATCACAATCATTTATTATGTCATCATGACCATTAAATGTTTGTAGTAAAGTGGAATCTATTTATCTTTCTTATGACTATGCTTGAGATAAGTATGGTCCAAATTTGTAGGGTTACTTACGCCTCTTTTTGGGAGCTAAACTTATCTCTTAGTCTTTGGAATTCGTATAGAGAAAATGAAATTGTGATATTTTTTGTCCAATGCCATGCCTTTATTTTAATTGCAAGGAATAAATGGATGCAAACCTCGTTATAAGTGTAAACCCTACATTACCCCAAAATTAATACATTTTTTTTTTTTTTGGTCGTTGAGAAAAACCCAAAATTAATACTTTGAGATTTAATGTGGTTTAGACATTTATAATACGTGGTTGTGGTTGCTTGAAGCAAACTTGAATGTTGCTTAAATTTGGGGTTCAAAATTATGAAAATTTGTCACATCAACTGTTTATAAAAATATTACAAAATAGTTTCTAAATATAGCATTACCTAACATGTAAACAGATGATTATAACTTTTTTTTTTTTGCCGTAGTCAACATTAAAATCATTGCCATGCTTTCTTAATTAAGTCAAATATAGTAAACACCCCAAAAATTTGGGCTAACTCAACCAACTCCGAAATCTTGGGCTAATGCCAACTAAACTTTGGGTGTTAACTAAATTTTATCCTTTTTCTAAACGCAAAAAAGAACTACAAACCTACAGCCACTATTGCTCTATTTGTTTCAGCATTAACGTTTTCTGGAAAATTGTTCATTTTCCAAAGTGCATTTTCTAAAAATTTGTCTTATTTTCCAATGTTTGGTAATGACCTTGAAAATGAGTTTGAGAATGTATTTTGGTGTTTGGTATGCAATTTAAAAAAAATATTTATGTATATTTTAAAACATGTGTATTATGTAAACCAACTAATGTAGCTCTGTTTGTTTCAACATTAACATTTTTCTGGAAAATAGTTCATTTTCCAAAGAGTATTTTCTGGAAAACTATTTTATTTTCTAGTGTTTGGTAACGATATTGAAAATGAGCTTGAGAATGTTTTCTCGTGTTTGGTATACAATTTTTTATTTTATTTTTTTCTTTTATAATTTAAAACATGTGTATTATGTATGAAAACAAAATTAATGTAATCAATATAAATAAAAAACCAAGAATGAATTTAGTTTTCATACTAAAATTTTGACAATAGATACAGTCAAAATTAGTTGTCAAATTTTCATGATCTTTACCACTCATCTTGCTCATTTATATGGACAATAACATGTATACACACACACACACACACACACACACACACACACATATATATATATAGGGTGGCAAAATTGGACACGACCCGCGAACATAACTTGACACAACATGACATGAAATTAGTAGGTTATGGGTTGAGGTTTAACGGGTTTGTGTCATATTCGGGTTGACACGGCTGATCCTTTTAATAAATGGGTTGGGTTAGTGTTGAACATATAGAACCCGTTTGACCCATCTGACCCGTTTAATTAAATGACATTTTACCAATATACCCTTCAAACTCTAGGTATATAAACTTATTAGTTGTTGTGATTTATTTTCTTTGACATATTGTGATTGATTATTTGTGATATTGTGATATACTTTAGTTTTGAATGATTATTTGTGATACAATTACTCATTAGTTCTGAATTTTATACTAAAAAATTTATTTGTTTGTTTTTTCATAAATGTTTTTTTTTTTTTCATTTTGATTAAATTTGATAAACAGGTCGACACGATTAACTCGTTTAATGAATGAGTCATTTTAGGGTTGAGGAATTTTGACCCCTTTAATAAACATGTCGAGTTAGTATTGACCTACATCGTCAAATACTCATGAGTTGACACGACATGCAAACACGAATTGCCACCCTTGTATGAACTGTAAATACATACATAATCGACTCTATACTAAAAGCAAATGTTGGGACCACCTAAAGCCCCAAGTAGAAAAAAATGCCCCCAAATTTTAACCAATAGTGATATTTTTTTCATTATAACTGTATTAATTAAGCTCAAATATTAGACAATAAATAAAATAATATTTTAAAAAAATAGAGAGAAATACTACGTCCACAATATTTTTTGCCCCACTTTCACAATAAATCCTAAGTGATTGGTTGTTACAGGCTAGTATTAATGACAAAAATTAATTTCAATGGTGATTCAAATTAAAATTAGTAACAACTTAATACTTAGGATTTTTTGTGAAAATATTGTGAATGTAGTACTTCTCAAATATTAAAAAAAAATTCACTATATTTTTTAGAAGTTGAGTTGGCAAACTTTTACTAGTTTTTTTTTTTTTTTACTAGTTATTATTTAAGTCTATCACTAACATCACTTTTCTACTTACCCACATCAACAGGTGTGAAAAGTTTTGTCAAATTTTTTGTGTATAGACTTTGTAAAAAAAAAAAAAATCTACATGATTCATGTTAATTAGTAATTTAGTAGTAATTATTGCATCTAAAACAAGATAATAAAGTTTAAGTAATATATATTTTTTAAATCGTATTTAAATACTCCATATAAAAGGCCTCAATTTTAGTTTTCGCCTTAGGCCCCAAATACATTAAGCCACCCTACATACATAGCGCATAAAAAGTTATGGGTTTCATCCTTTTATGGGTATCTACGTAATGTATAATGTATCTATATAATATATTATCACTTCATAGTATCTGCATAATGTATCTGCCAACAAATGCAATTTCCCTAAATAATTATCATTCATTATATAATGTAAAGATTGTCCCATGTAAAGAAATTTAGAGGAATATAGGCACTATGTTTAAATTTTTGTCTTTTACTTCATTCATTCTTTCTACTTCTTATTTTTTATTTATTTATTTTTATTTTTTTGCACTTTTATGTGCGAAAAGATGTAACTCCTGCCTGGAAGAAGGAATTAGAGCAATGGGCAGTTCTGTCTTGGGCAATATGGAATGCAAGAAACAAAGTTTATTTTGAGAATATTCAAACACAACCATAGGTTATTCTAGAAGGAGCCAATGCAGTTTTGGAGGCATATTGGCGAGTTACGTCTACTCAGGTTTAAAGGATAAGCATGTTTTTGTGTTCTAGAAAGTCATTGTTCTTTTTATAATTTTTTTGAAGTTTCTGTGGTTGGTTTGGTACTGTAACATGCATAGTGTTGGCATGTCTTACTCTGTACATGTTTTCCTTTACATCAATAAAGTATTTGTTTTTAATTTTTTTTTTTTAAGTAATTTCTGCCTGGAATCCATCAAATTGAAAATTTCTTAGAGAAAAAAAAAAATCAAGCTTGAAATTCAAAGCAAAGAATATATGATTAGAGAAAAAGCAAAGAGAAAAGAGAAAAAGTGAGAGAGCTTACCGTGAGAGAGAGAAGGCCCCAAAAAATTATGTTTCTCATGGTTACAGAAAAATATAATATTTACAGGAGATGCAATGAGTGAGAGTTCCAAAATTTATTTTGGAAAACAACTTACAAAAAATAAGCCTTATTTTTATTAGGGTTTTCCGTTGACCGATTTTTTTTGTGCTACCAAATACTGGAAAATGCGGAAAACTATCTTTACAGAAGGCTTTTTAGTGAAACAAATGTATAAATAAAGAACATGTTAACGACTCTGTTTTGCACCCAATACTAGTTATACAATTACAGAAACAAAATGAGTCATTTCAATAAAAATGTATCACCATTGATATGTTGCTTGCCCTGTTTATAATTGTTACTACTTTCTCTACCAATGCCGAAGCTACAACAATTCAAATCTATAATTACGTGAGTCCTAAGAACTTGACAGTTTTAAGTCAATGTGGAGGCCCAAGGACTGTTTTTCCTCTCTATAATATTCCCTTTGATGACAAACAAGACATCGTTACTGATTTACCAAAAGTATTCTGCGGTTTCCAATGGAAAGGGGAAAGCCTCGACTACTAGGTGATGTACGATCCTCAGGCTTTCACATGCGACGAACCTTGTGTTTGGATTCTTCGACCTAAAATTGAAGGTCTATGTCTTAAAAAACCTGGTGCTGATTGGTGTTTTAATGTTTACAATCCCTAAATGTATGTTTTTCCATGGCGTGTTGTAATAAAGAAGATTCATCTACAATGGTGTTCTCCTTTTGGGTTCTAGAATAAAAAAAAAAAAAAAAATATTTGGGGTATTGTGAATGAATGGTCTTGTGAAACAACAATTTCAACAAGATCTTTATAAATATGTATGTTTGAGTCCGTGGCGGTTCAAGAAATTTTTTTTAGGGTGGTCACTAAAAAATTTAAATTATACAAAATTGAATAAAACGATAAATTGAATATTTGCTACAACTATGAGTCGACTACAAAGCCAAAAAGAATATAATTGTCGTTACCATCAAGGAGAACTGACAACTATAATATTTTTCTTGGTACCATTTTTTAGGAAAAAATAAAATTAGAAATTATTTTTATTGAATAGGTTGAACGATTACAAATTTGAATATTTAGCTATTTTTGTCTTTTTGTTTTATAATATGCTTTTTGTTGAATAATTTGATCACTTGATGTTGTTTGGTCTTATCTTGTTTTTGTTTGGTTTATGTTTGTTGTTATTTGAGCTAATATTTATTGTTGTTATTTAAGCTTTTTCTTTTTAATTTTATAAAAGGGATTTAGGATTATTTTTGGAGGGCAGAATTAACTTTGGAGTAATGCTACTTCTACAACATTTTTCTAATAAATTTTATGCAAAAAACCATTATTAGTGAATGAAAAAATAATATCATTATTGGACACAAATTAGAATTAGTAACAACATATCACATTGGATTTGTTGTAAAAGTATTGTGAAATTGTTATGAATGTAGCATTATTTTTATTTTTATTGAACCCAACCATTTGTAATTCTCAAGTCAGGGTGTTCACCATTTTTATTAGGGTGGTTACAATAGGTTTGTTTAACATATAATAACTTTTTGGCAAGTGCATATATGCATTTTTTTGCAAGTCAGGGTGGTCCTGTGACCACCCTAGCTTGCATGTGGAGCTGCCAATGGTTTAGTTTGAATGAATTATATCGCTCTGTTTGTTTCAATGGAAAATCTTGTGTAAAGATAGTCTTCTGTATTTTTCAGTGTTTGATAATATAAAAAAAAATGAGTAAAAAAAAAAAAAAATTTTTGGTCAATATAAAAAAGTATGAAATATTTTTAGAGATTATTTTCCAATATATATATATATATATATAAATATATTGTGGGGGCTAGGGCCCAAAATAATGTATTGGGCCTTGAGCCTTGTCCGAGGACACTAACAAGTTCGGGGAGAGAAACACAACTTAGATGATCTACATTACAAGCCTCATCAGTGGGAGACAAAGGGAAGAAGGTCTGAGGAAGAACTCCTCCTCGGACATGGCAAACCTAGACCAAGTGTATGCTCAAGCAGTTGAAGTGCGCTCCCTGGACACGTGAGAGGGAAGAAAACTCAAAATATCTGAGGAAAAGCTGCCACCACCATTTTAAATGCACTACAGCTACTTTTCTAGCCATATTAATGTGGAAAAGACCCCTGAACAGTGTTGCTTTAGCTGCCGCAACTCACAGAGGACTGAAAGGGGTGTCTAATGGGATAAGTACTCAAGTGGAGATCTAGGTGATTAACAAGTGTAAGGTCTAGATGATCAGGAAAAGCCTATATAATGTGGAAAAACCCCCATGAAGAGGAGGCAGAAAAAAGAAGAAGGATAGAAGACTGTAGCATGTTAATGAACCCTAATGTGGTAATTTGTATTTTTAAGTTAAATTCTAGTCTCCTCGGACGGAAGGTCCTTTGATCATAATAGCTTTTATTCGTGTCTGATTGCTTCTTAACCCCATGCAAGCCTTTGTTCAACTCATCTAAACCCAGTTCTTTGACCCATACTCTAAAAATTCATCGTAATGGGCTTTTTGGACTAGGATTCCATACAGTTCGGGCTTGGGCTCTAAACTTTGTCCCTACAATTGGTGCCATTTGTGGGAAAGAACTCGTGTGTTAGTGAGTGCGACGGTTAAACTTGGTAGGGTCAGGTCCACACCAAGAAAACTCACGCCAAATCGATCCCCAGCGGACAGAACCCATCGGGCCCCAGCGGCAGAGTAATCTTCTTAACCCTGTGTAAAATCGAGGCAATGAAAGGAATCGAGAAGGGAGTGTGCATACTACCCAGACGAGACAAAGCCATTCTCAAGTAGGTAGTTGCATATCCCAAAGATAAAACAACCGTCAGGCTATGCAGAGTGAGATAGATACTTGAAAAAGAGATTGCGTCATGCACAACAAAGGCGGTCCCCTTCCAGCTTCGACGTATCCTTTAATGAGGAGGAGGACGTCAGTTACAAGCGGAGATCAAGAACTCCCCCAAGTGAAACCTTCTCTTATGTAGAAGAGCAACGTCATGGACGGAGACATAAGAGCCCATCTGGTAAGGGCTTGGATAATGATGCCATGAATAAAGCTCTGGATCAGATCTCTAAGTCACCCTTCACGCATAAGATAGAAGGGGCTAGACTACTTCGGTGTTTCCACCAACCTACGTTTGCCATTTATAATGGCCGAACGGACCTTGTGGAGCATGTGAGCCAGTTCAACCAAAGAATGACCATCCATTCTCGAAACGAGACTTTGATGTGCAAGGTTTTTCCGTCCAGTCTAGGACCTGTGGCGATGAGGCGGTTCAACAGCTTGAAAACGGACTCTATAGATTCCTACAAGCAACTTGCCGAAGCCTTTGGCTGTTGTTTCATTACGAACAATAGGGTTCCTTGGCCTCTGAGTTCATTGTTGTCATTGTCTATGCGCGAAGGGGAAACTTTAAAAGCATACTCGGATAGATATTGAGAAATGTACAACGAGATGGATGGTAACTATGACGACGTCGCCATCAGCGCGTTTAAAAGTGGTCTCCCCACCGAGTACTATTTGAGGAAATCCTTTACTGGTAAGCCTGTTACCAGCGTTCGCTAATTTATGGATTAGATTGATAAATACAAAAGGGTGGAAGAGGACCAACTACAAGGGAAAGGAAAGGAGAAGATCATCCTTCACAAGAGAAATGATTTCAGGTCGGAACGATACAACAATAACCATCCAAGAAAAGATTTTGCGGGGCAATCTGGATTAGCCAACACGCAAACGGTTAACGCCGTATTTAGAGAACCGGTACAACAAGTTTTGGAGAAAGTCAAGAATGAGCCATTCTTCAAGTGGCTGAATAAGATGGTTGGAGACTCTTCAAAGCGCAACCAGAGTCTGTATTGTCAGTACCACTAAGACCACGGACATACCACCGAAGACTGCAGGAACCTATGGAACCACCTGGATCAGTTGGTCCGAGAAGGAAAATTGCGGCACCTTTTACATCCTTCCAGTGGTCATCTGGGTCAGGCAAACCAAGAACCCCGGAGAGACATATCTTTAAGACCTCCCATAGGCACAATAAATGTCATCCTTGCCACTTCGGGAAGAAATCGACTCTTTTCCCTCCAGGGTAATGTCTGTGGCTCGGCTCTCCACCGAGGACAATGATTGGGAATTCAAAAGGCCTAAAAAGGGAGCCTCACCTGTGCCGGGATTCTCAGACGAGGATAAGATTGGAACCATCCAACCCCATGACGATGCTTTGGTAGTTACACTTAGGATTGGGGGGTTTGACGTGAGGAGAGTACTAGTAAATCAGGGCAGTGTTGTGGAAGTAATGTACCCTGATCTGTACAAATGGCTGAACCTAAAGCCTAAAGACCTAATGGCATATGATTCCCCTTTGGTGAGTTTCAAAGGGAAGACTGTTACACCAAAGGGACAGATCAGACTGTCCATACAGGCCGGTTCAGACGTGGTGGAGGTGGATTTCATTGTGGTTGATGCTTATTCGTCATACACAGCCATAGTGGCCAAACCTTGGCTCCACGCCCTAAGAGCTGTTTCTTCTACACTTCACCAGAATTTGAAATACCCGTCTGTAAAGTGGTGGGCTGTGCTAGTGGTTTTGGGCTGCTTCCTATGACACTAGGCCCAAGTTTTCTGGATAAGGGAGTTGGGACCGGTCCAGCTGCAACTCAAGTTGGTTCGGCTTGTGCGCAAACTAAGCCAGGTTTGCCAGGAACATGCGGTAGGCAGAGCTGTTTCAGACAAGTTGTGGCAGACATAATAATAATAATAATATAAATAAAATATTTGGCTACTCAGTGGGAAATGACCAAACAACCTTCAAACACAATTATAACCATAATAATCACTTTTACAGAAAGAAAAGAACAAAACAAAAGTGAACAAATATTGATACGTATGGGTTAATTAGAAGATGAAGAAATGAACTAAAATTTGGTCCGTATGAGCAAAACCAGAGAGGAAAGAACGTTCCTTCTCAACGCAATTAATCTCTCAGGAAAAGTTCTGTCGTGGAGATTAACTGCCCTGAAAGAAACGAACTTGAATGGTTTTATGCACAGAGTCTCCTTGGGGTTTTTCGTAGAGAGCAGGATTTCATGAGAGAGAGAGAGGGAATCAATCTACCGGTGTATGCTTGCTGTCCTAATTCTCACTTTATTTTTCTTTCTGGTTGTTTTCTTTCTTTCCTTCCTACTCGTTTCCTTTTCTATTTCTTGGTTTCCCTTTTCAAATTCCTATTTCTTAGTTAAGGTTCCTGTTGTTGCTCTATTTTTCTGTTCACGGCAAGATCCTCTTTTTATAGCACCTGTCGTGATCGGATTTTACTGTTTTAGCCCTTAACCTTCTTTGTTTGGTCTAGGTGTACTGGCCGAGCATCACTGTTTCGTCTGTGTGCCAACCCCCATCACCATACAAAGAGGGTATTTTGTTTGCTTGTCTGCCGTAGCTTCCTTTCCTGCTACGGTCTGGGTTCTTTCTCTCTCCTTATCCCTCACGGCATACACCTTGTGGTTCAAACTCAGCTTGCTTCTTTTGGGTAGTAAGTCATCCCAACAGGACACTTCCCCAAAAGAGCCTGAGCCGGAACCTCAAAAATAGATTTTTCCCCTCTTCCCACCACCAAACCATGCCCTTTGAATCTCTGACCCCCGACCTCACCATACCTTGTATTGGCTGGGTACAGGCTGGTGGTGCTTGGGCCTTGCACGTACCTTCCTTCCATATGTGTCCAAAATTTGTTAACTGTCCATTCGTCTACTGTGGTCTGGAAGCTTGCCTGCATAGCCTGTCGTTCATTTTCTTTGACCTTTTATGTGGGCTGCTTTTCGATTTTCCTCTCCTTTTAGGAGTTGGGCCTTATTTGATGATGGACCTTATATTTCTTTGGCCTACTTCTTGATTTCCCTCATTTCCTGCCATATTATTCTATTGTTCTTACTGTAATGACTCAATCCTGCTGGGCCACGTTATGCCAGCCGTTTACTCTTTCCCCCACTGGTTCTCCTACTTATGGGCTCCTGTGTCCCTTTTGTCTTTCTCTTGGGCATCCTTGGCCTACTTACTTTCTTTGAGCTTCCTTGACCCTTTTACTAACTCTGCATTGCCATGGGCTTTTACGAACTTCATTGGACTTCCTTGGCCTAATTACCTTATTCTCATCCTTAGGGTTCATGAGCCTGCCATAAACCCCTTACTTTCTTTGTTTGCATTACTTTGGGCCTGCGGCAGCCCTTTCTCACTTTTCTACATCATATACTGCCTATGAGTATGCTATTTCTCTTTTTTTGGGCTTCTTTAAGCTCACTTGCCTCTTCAAGGCCCATTTGTTTATTTCATGGGCTTGTGATCCATTATTCTTGCCACTTGAGCCTAATGGTTTTGCCATCTGCTTGCCAATTCTTTGCTGCCCTTGTTGTTGGGCTTTTCTTCTTTCTACTTGGATTCTCACAAATGACCCTCAACACCATCAGAGGGCCAAGTAGAGGAGATTGTAGGAAATCAGGTCATGGCTAGACAATGCATGGTGGCTGCCATCCCACGTCAATCCAATGCAGAATCCTTGGCCTCTATAAGAAACGACTTATAGCAATCAACCACCTCGGCAATACCCGTTGATGAGCCAGCCGAGGAGGTGAAATGCGAAAGTCTAGAAAGGGTTATTGTTGACAACGATCCAGAGAAATTCTTTCAGGTTGGCTCAAAACTACCCCTTCGAGAGAAAGAAGAATTGATTGGGTTTTTGAGAGAAAATGTTGACGTGTTTGCATGGGACGCCTATGATGCCCCAGGGGTTAATTTGAGTTTCATTTGCCACTACCCAAACGTTAACCCATCCTCCATTCCCAAAAAGCAACCACCCCGATGTCCGTCAAAAGAGCATGCTGACGCTGTTAGGGACGAAGTAACAAAGCTAAAAAAGGCAGGGGCTATCAAAGAAGTCTTCTACCCCGAGTGGTTGGTGAATACAGTGGTGGTAAAAAAGAAGAGTGGGAAGTGGGAGTTTGCGTAGATTTCACAAACTTGAACATGGTGTGCCTAAAAGACCCGTTCCCAATGCCTCGAATAGACCAGTTGGTAGATGCAACTGTAGGCCACCCTCGAATAAGCTTCTTGGATGCCTTTCAGGGTTATCATCAAGTACCACTAGCCCCGGGATATCAAGAAAAAACAACATTCATGACTCCTATCAGAAACTACCTCTACAAAGTGATGCCTTTCGGTTTGAAGAATGCAGGGTCTACCTACCAAAGGATGATGACTAGAATGTTTGAACCACGACAAGAGTATTGAAGTCTACATAGATGACATGGTAGTAAAGAGTAAAGTGGTATCCGAGCATGTGAGAGATCTTGGAGTCATCATTGGCATCTTAAGAAAACACAAACTGCATCTCAATGCCTCTAAGTGCTCATTTGGTGTCGGGTCTGGCAAATTTTTGGGCTATATGGTAACTCACAGGGGAATTGAGGTGAGCCCAGATCAGATTAAAGCGATTCATAATTTACAAGCTCCTCGGAACCCAAAAGAAATCCATAAACTCACTAGAATGATCGTGGGATTGAATTGGTTTATTTCCCGATCTGCAAACTGATGTCATCCTTTCTACCTCCTGATGAACAAGTGGAAAGGAATTAAGTGGTCCGAGGACTGTGCCTTAGCCTTCCAGCGACTGAAAGAGTACCTGTCACGGTCACCCATCATGTCTAGCCTTGAGGCCGACGAAGTTCTGTTCGCCTACATTGTGGTGGCCCCTTACGCTATGAGCTTGGTGTTAATACGGATTGACGACGGCATACAATGGCCAGTTTACTATGTGAGTAAATCGTTACATGAGGCCGAAGTGCGTTACTTACCATTGGAGAAGGCGATTTTGGCAGTAGTGCAAGCTACACGGAAACTTCCTCACTATTTCCAGGCACACACGGTCGTTGTTTTAACTTAACTTCCCCTCAGGTCGGTACTCCGAAGTGCCGATTACACAAGAAGAATTGCCATGTGGAGCACGCTTGTAGGGGCTTTCGTTATTAAATACATGCCTCGGACCTCCATCAAGAGCCAAGTTCTCACTGATTTAATAGCCGAATTTACTGAACCTTCAATAGAAGCAGTAGCAAAGGAGGAAAACATGGATGGAAAATTGGTTGGCACAATCTCTGCACAAGGAGCCTCATGTTGGAAAGGGTATATTGATGGCGCAACAAACCAAAGGGGATCCGGGGTAGGGCTGGTTCTAATATCCCCTGAGAAGATTACCACAGAAAAGTCATTGAAACTAGGATTCTCGGCTACAAACAACGAAGCCGAGTATGAAGCTTTATTGCAAGGAATGGCCATGGTGCAGAAAATGGGAGGAAATGCATTAGAAGTGTTCTCGAATTCCAGACTGGTTGTAGGCCAGGTGAGGGGTGAGCTGGAAGCCAGTGATGTAAGAATGCAAGAATACCTTAGTCAAGTCAAGTGCTTGTAGTCGGACTTTGAATTCTTCAACTTGACATACGTCTCTAGAAGCGGAAACACACATGCGGATTCATTAGCCACTCTTGCCACGTCCTCAAAGCAGGGTTTACCTCGAATCATCCTCGTTGAGGATTTGTACAAGGGAGACGTAATCAAAAAGGACATGGTTCGAATCCATAAAGTCAAAGTGAGTCCGAGCTGGATGGATCCCATAGTGAGTTTTCTCAAGGATGATGTACTGCCTGAAGAGAAATTAGAAGCCAAGAAAATACGAAGAAAAGCCCCTCAGTTCTGGCTGTCAGAGGATCATAAGCTATACAAGCGCTCCTATTCTAGGCCATACCTATTATGCGTACACCTCGAAGCATCAGAGCTGTTACTCGAAGAATTGCATGAGGGAGTTTGCGAGAGTCACATAGGAGGAAGATTGCTGGCACACAGAGCCCTCACTCAAGGGTACTGGTGGTCGGGCATACAGAAAGAGGCCCAAAAATATGTCAAGAAGTGCGACCAATGCTAGAGGTTTGCCCCAAATATCCACCAACCGGGAGGGGTCCTTAATCCCATCTCCAGTCCTTGGCTGTTCGCTTAATGGGGTCTAGATATTGTAGGTCCTTTCCTAAAAGCAGCAGGAAATAAGAGATACTTGATGGTCGGCACAGGCTACTTCACCAAATGGGTTGAAGCTGAGCCCCTGGCAAACATCAGGGACGTGGATGCAAATAAATTCATCTGGAGGAAAATCATTACATGATTTGGAATTCCTCATGCCGTCATCTCAGAAAATGGCCTTCAATTTGATAGTAAGACCTTTAGGAGATACTGCTGCGATCTGGGAATTACGAATAGATATTCCACTTTGACCTACCCTCAAGGAAATGGGCATGCCGAGGTTGTAAATAAGGTCATAGTTAATGGGTTAAAGAAGAGATTGGATGATGCAAAGGGAAGATGGGTGGAAGAACTGCCACACGTCCTATGGACCTATCGAACTATGCCACGGTCAACGGGAGAGACTCCTTTCTTTATGACTTACGAGGCCAAAGCTGTACTTCCCCCTAGAGATTGGCTTTCCAACGTTGAAAATGGGCACCTTCACCCCATGCAACAACAACGAACTACTAGAAAGAAGTTTGGATTTAATCAAGGAGAAAAGAGAAAAGGCAATGATCCAACTGGCCTATTACCACTAGAAACTCAAGCAGGTGTATGATGCCAATGTAAAACTACAGCCATTGGTGCTAAGGGACCTGGTGCTGAGAAAATTTTTGGGTAACGCCAAGAACCCATCCTGGGGAAAGTTGGGACCCAACTGGGAAGACTCGTATCACATCACTTCAGTAGCAGGAATAGACGCATATTATTTGGAAGACTTAGATGAGAAAGCTGTACCTTGTCCATAGAATGTAAATAACCTAAGAAGGTATTATTATTAATAAAAGTGGTTTTGCCTACACTATATTTCATGGTAACTGCGCGTCATCCGGTTTACCACTATCCAAGTTTTAAACAGAACCTAAGTCCTGCATGGCTCCTCGGATCACAGGTTTAGGGGAAATTAATAACTTGTGGCATCTATCCAAGTTTTAAACAGAACCTAAGTCCTGCATGGCTCCTTGGATCATAAGCTCAGGGGAAATTAATAACTTATGACATCTATCCAAGTTTTAAACAGAACCTGCATATCTCTTCAGACCACAGGCTTAAGGGAAATTAATAACTTATGGCATCTATCCAGGTTGTAAACTTCAATTGAAGGCACAGTCACATTTACTCTGAACAATGCAATAAAATCCAATCAACATCAAGCGGAAGAACAAAGAACAAGAGAAAGCACATTCACATTAAGAAACGAAGATAATACAATACTATAGGATGAGAAGTCTTTAAAAACAAAAATAAAATACAACTCCTCTTCAAAATGATACAAAAAGAAAAAAGAGAAAAACCCTAGGTGCTAAGCCTCAGCAGGGGAATCTTCTTTTTGCTTTGGCTGAGAAGGAGGAACATCCTTAGCTTTTGGGTTAACCCTATGACCCTTGGCCTCATCAACTTTCTCCTTAGAGGGATCCTTTGATTCGGAAGAGGGTTTCTTCCCTTTGCCCTTCTCTCCCTCGGCATCCTCACCTTGGTCGGTGACCTGGCTAGAGCCCTTAGTAATTTTAGCTATTGGGATGGCATTAGGGATAGCCGCAGGTTGCTCAGAAGTTTCAGGGGCACCAATAAAGACCTCCCAGATCTCTGGAGGATAGAAGACGTTTTCAGGCAGCCTCCAAGCAGAATTTGCAGGGACACCCACAACGTTGAGAGCCTTATCCCACGTAATGCCGCAGTAGTCTCTGCATGGTTCTGATAGTTCCTCGGCAAGCCTTACTTGCATCTCCTCCACTCCAAGTTGATAAGCAGCCCTCTTATCGGCCTCGGCTAGTTGGACTTCTTCCTTAGCCTTCTGTAACGCAGCTTTGATATCTAGAATGGCTTGCTTCTCGGTCGCAAGGTTGATCTCAGTCACGTGCAGCTACTAGCGCTGGTCCTCAGCTTGTTTCTTAGCATTTTTCAGGCCAGACTTAGCACTCTTATGGCTTGATTCCGCCTCCTTAAACTTCTCAGTCAGCTCATGCTACTCCTACTTGATGGCCCTTAACGTCTTCTCTATCTCGACACAAGAGAGGGCTTCAACGTTGGCCATCTTGCGAGCGTCGCAACACCACTCCTCGGCCATAAAAACCTGTTGAGTAATCTACCCAAAGATCACAAAATGACATGGGTTAGAATAGAGTATGATTCAATAATTATGCCTGTAAAAGGATAGATTGCTTTACCATCGCAAGGTCCCTCTTTAGGGACAGGAAGAGTTCATTCTACAAAAAGAGCTTGTAAGTGTCCATGTCCCTAGGAAGGAGCATGGGTTGCTCCAGGGCTTCAGCATGTACCTTGTTCGGCCCCTTTGGTATTCCTGGACCGAGGCATTATATGGAATTGGTGCCCCGTCCACCTCGAGTTAAGGGCTACAAGTACGCTGTGCCACGTGCACTTCAGCCCTTTCTAGCTCATCGCGGCTCTCCACCGATGAAGCCCTTTGGCACAAGGCTTTCGGGTCACCTTTTGTTGTTTCGCGCCATGGCAAGGACCCACCTCGCCTTCCTCAAGTGACTCGACCGGCATTTTCTTCTTCAAGTCGAGATAAACTTTCAGGCCGAGGTCGGCGAGGACCTATGGAAGGGCAGGAGGAAGGTTGGAGGGAGCCTGGGACTTAGTGGGCGCCTTCGAGGTTATCCCTTTACCCCGAGCAGCCATAAGCTCCCTTAAACTTTTGTTGCCTTTGTTTGAAGCCATGTTGTCTACCTCTTCGTCAGAGGAATCGTCCGGACAGGCAATAACAAGGGGAGAAATGCAAATGGCGGAGTTTCTATCTGGCTCACCCTCGGCGTCTAAGAGTTCAATTAAAGGAGCTTTTGGATTATCTTCCTTAAATTAGAACTCGTCTATCTCCTTCTCTAGTGAAAGGAGAGATGACTTAGTTTCCTCTTCAACAGATGCTACAACTTCGGGATGGTCTTGTGGAGGTGGCTGTGCAGCTGGTGGAGGATTCTGAAGAATGGGCAAGGTAACCGGCGGAAGGTCCCTTTGAGCCAAGAATCCCGGCTTCGACATGTCAATCTGGGATAACCTTGAACTACCAACTCTTATTGATTGGCCGACGTCTAGGAAAGCGCGGGACAAGGGCTCGTAACCCAAGATCAAGTGAGCGGCACGCAATTGTCCGTCCTCGTGAACAAAGATCTCCAACCTCAGGAGGTAGTTGAGGGCTTGAACATTGGCATGGCTGAGCCGAGGAGTAACGTGGACTCTATCTGCAAAACAGCTGAGAAGGGAATTATAGTCAGATCGCTAAAAAGATATTTTCTACAAAAAAGAGTTTGAAATTCCAAGCAAAAGGAATAAAACTAAAGGGTTAAAACCCCTTCCCAAGGGATTGATCCTAAAGGTACCGCACCTGGATCTCCTGCCCGAGTTGGACAATGAAGACCGTCGCTCCATTCCCCCGAGGCAATCAGGTAGTCATCCTTCATACCCTTATTGGACTTGGGAAGACAGGTTATTAGCTTAACGACCTCAGACCAAGATTTAAGGTAGTACCCTGCGTTGGCAAGTTTGTGGCACTCGTACATATGAACCACATAGTGCCATGTGACACCTAAGCCCCTCTGCTCGTTCAGGGCATCTATGTTGCCCAAGACCCTAAATAGGTTGGGGTTGCACTGATAAGGTGTCAACCTATGGTTAAGCAAATAATCTTGGGTAATCCTACGCATTGGAAGCGTCATTCCTCCCTCTATGAAAGCAATCATGGGAATGACGACTTCACCCACATCTCTATCGGTTAGTACTCGGTCTGGAGGGCAATATTCTAAAACCACCCCCTAGCTGTAAAAGTCTCAATAGCGGCTAGTGTATCTACTAAACACTTGAATTTACCCATCTAGATGAACTGAAGGGCCGAGGAGGAAGGCCAAGATGAAAGTAGGGTAATGTAAAGGAATGAGAACTTACGGGTATCTGTACAATAATCTCTGAAGCTTTTAGAGATCTTTTCAAAGAAAAACTTCTCACAGGAATGACTACGAAAACTCAAAGGTTTGGTGCGTTTTATGAAAATTGGGTGCTGAAATTCTCTGAAGTTCTTGGATGTTCGTAAAAAAGAAGAGAGTTTCTTTAAGGCTTTATATAGCAGGAGAGGATGGAAAAGATTACTCCCGCTCAAAATACTAGGAGCAATGCCAGCCGTTGGATGTGGGGAACACAAAGCTGCCTAGAGCAATTAATAGCACCTCGTAATCTACAACGCCTCAGAAGCAACCACTCCTGCACATGTCAACCAAAAATTAATTGGTCTTATCTCTTAAAAAATCAAAACCTCGGTTTTCTCCTCGGATGGAAAGAAAAACCGGAGTTTTGAGGGGCTATTGTGGGGGCTAGGGCCCAAAATAATGTATTGGGCCTTGGGCCTTGTCCAAGGACACTAACAAGTCCGAGGAGAGAAACACGACTTAGATGATCTACGTTACAAGCCTCATCAGTGGGAGACAAAGGGAAGAAGGTCAAAGGAAGAACTCCTCCTCAGACACGGCAAACCCAGACCAAGTGTGTACTCAAGCAGTTGAAGTGCGCCCCCTGGACACCTGAGAGGGAAGAAAACTCAAAATATCTAAGGAAAAGCTGCTACCACCATATTAAATGCACTGCAACTACTTTTCTGGCCGCATTAATATGGAGAAGACCTCTGAACAGTGTTGCCTTGATTGTCGCAACTCACAGAAGATTGAAAGGGGTGTCTGATGGGATGGGTACTCAAGTGGGGATCCAGGTGATCTACAAGTGTAAGGTCTAGATGATCAGGAAGAGCCTATATAATATGGAAAAGCCCTTATGAAGAGGAGGCAGAAAAAGAAGAAGGATAGAATACTGTAGCATGTTAAAGAACCCTGATGTGGTGATTTGTATTTTTAAGTTAAATTCTAGTCTCCTTGGACGGAAGGTCCTTTGATCATAATAGCTTTTATTCATGTTTGATTACTTCTTAACCCCATGCAAGCCTTTGTTCAACTCATCTAAACCCAGTTCCTTGACCCATACTCTACAAAATTCATTGTATTGAGCTTTTTGGACCAGGATTCCATACAGTTCGGGCTTGGGCTCCAAACTTTGTCTCTACATATATATATATATATATATTTATTTATTTTTTGGAAAACAACTCTATCTCACAGTAAGTTAAATAAGGGAAGTTAGAAGATTGTTTTTCAACTTATTTAAAGTTACTATCAAACATTGGAAAGTAAGATAGTTTTAAAGAAAATGCTTCTTGGAAAATGAAGTCTTTTGGGTTAATATTGCAAAATCTGAACTTAATTTGCGTTATAGGAACTGTTGAAAGTTATTTGGGGTTTTGAGGAGAGAGACTGAATTTCGGTATTAGCATTGCCGAAATTCAGCCAAAAGTGTAAGAGAGAAGAAGAAAAAGGTGGAGAGAGAAAATGTTGAATTTCGGCAATGTGGATACCGAAATTCCTCTGCGCAATTCTACTGGTTAAAAAAAAAAAAAAGCAATTGCAGCAATGCCATTGCCGAACTAGGAAAAAAAAAAGAAAATATTTTTTGGTAATTGTGGCAATGGCATTGCCGAAAATGGGGAAAAAAATTGAATGGAATTGTGGCAGTGTCATTGCTAAAAATGGGAGAAAAAAAAATGTTGTTGCCGAAATCTGGGAAGAAATTTAAAAAAAAAGGTGTTACGTTCACAATATTTTTAAAATACTTTCATAACAAATCATAGGTAATTAGTTATTATTAGTTCAAATTTGATTTTAACACTGAGATTACTTTTTTAATCTAATAATAACAACTTGCCACTTAAAATTTGTTGTAAAAATATTGTAAAAATTGTATGCACCTATCATTTCTTTAAAAAAATAAAAATAAATAATAGAATTGTGGCAATGGGATTGCCGAAATAGGTGTAGAAAATTTTCACCTATTTCGGCAATACCATTGCTGAAAATGTGAGGAGAAAAAAAAAAGAATTGTGGCAATGGGATTGCCGAAATTCCCATTGCCACAATTCTTAAAAAAAAAAAAGAAAAAAAAAAGAGAAAAGAAGAGAGAAGAATTGTGGCAATGGGATTGCTGAAATTCCCATTGCCACAATTCTAAAAAAAAAAAGAAAAAAAGAAAAAAAAAGAGAGAGAGAATTGTGGTAATGGGGTTGCCGAAATTCCCATTGACACAATTCTTCTCTTTTTTTTTTTTCCTCACATTTTCGGCAATGGCATTGCTGAAATAGATGAAAATTTTCTGCCCCTATTTCGGCAATCCCATTTCCACAATTCTATTATTTATTTTTTATTTTTAAGAAATGATAGGTACACACAATTTTTACAACAAATTTTAAGTGGCAGGTTGTTATTATTAGATTGAAAAAGTAATCTTAGTGTTAAAATCAAATTTGAACTAATAATAACTAATCACCTATGATTTGTTGTGAAATTATTATAAAAATATTGTGAGCGTAACACTTTTTTTTTTAATTTGTTCCCAGATTTTGGCAACAACATTTTTTTTTCCTCCCATTTTCGGTAATGACATTACCACAATTCCATTCAATTTTTTTCCCATTTTTGGCAATACCATTGCCACAATTACCAAAAAAATATTTTCTTTTTTTTCCCTATTTCGGCAATGGCATTGCTGCAATTGTTTTTTTTTTTTTTTTAGCACTCCACACTCGGGCACACAGGACACAGGGCTCGGGTAGCAGAATTGGGCAGAGGAATTTCGGTATCCACGTTGCCGAAATTCAACATTTTCTCTCTCCACTTTTTCTTCTTCTTTCTCATACTTTTGGCTGAATTTCGGCAATGGTGTTACCGAAATTCATTCTCTCTCCTCAAAACCCCAAATAACTTTCAACAGTTCCTATAACGCAAATTAAGTTCAGATTTTGCAATATTAACCTAAAAGACTCTGGAAAATGGGTCATATTGTAGAAAACATTATTGTTGAAATAAAGAGAGCGTAATCTAGTGGTAATGCATCATTTGTAGTGCCTCACAGTGGCGGCAATAAGAATTTATTTTCAGGATGGTCATTAAAAAACTTAAATTATACAAAATCTAACAAAAAGAGAACTTTATATATTGACAAAAAAAGTTTAATCATGTTGAGCCTAAAAAAGTTTAGGTTGGTCACAAATTTTTTTTAAGGATAAAAAGTCATAAATTTTTTAAAATTTATATATAATAATAATAATAATAATTTTTATCATACTTTTTGTTGAACATGTGTTAAAGTATACTTCTACTTAGAAAAAAAAAAAAAGGTGAGGTTTTTTAAAAATTGTATATAAAAGTTAAAAGTTAAAAATCGAGTGTATAAATGCATGACAAATGGACACTTGGTCAATATGATATAAGTTAGCAAATATGATAGTTATAGTATCATGTGACTTTATTACAATTTATTTAAAGTGACACAAAAAAAGGGATTATCATTTGACATAAAACCCCAAAGTTAGACTCTATCTTATTTGACCATATCATAGATTAAAATCCAAAATAACATAAAAATAATTAGAAAATAGTAAAGTTAATGTTCAATATGATACGCATTATCAACTGATCTTTTTTATTTTTTATTTTTTTGAATAAACAGTAATACTTATTAGAATACACAGGAAAATAGTAATATTAGTGTTTTAAATTGGGTTTATAATACATTATTTAACCAGTGTATAACTACAAAAGGGCCTAACTTTTATAGTTGTAGACTAGGGTTATAGACAGCGGATACTAGACACATACAACCAATGTGGGATAAACATCCTTTTTTTTTTTTTTTTAAATAAACAGTAATACTTATTGGAACACACACGAAAATAGTAATATTAGTGTTTTAAACTGGATTTATAATACATTATTTAACCAAAGTACAATTACAAAAGGGTTTAACCTTTATAGTTGTAGACTGCAGTTATAAACATTATCAACTGATTTGATGACATGATTGTCATATGTAGTATATATATTATACCCGTTAAAAAAAATCGGTTTCATTATGTGGAATTCCTCCAAATTATTATAATAATATAAGGTAAATATTATGATTAGAGGAAAATTACTAAGTACTCCTGGAGTGCAAAAATGTGATACTTCTCTCACTCACATGAATGGTAAACTTTATCATGAATTTAATTAGCAAGATCTACTGTTATGTAAGAGGGTCACCATATGAAAATTTGTAACAGAGAATATTTTCTTTGGTTGAAATCATTAATGATATTGGTAAAGACATGACATGGATGAAAAAGTAATATATTATTATTTTTAAAAAAATTACAAAGCAAATATGAATAACCTTATTGGCCCTAATTTAAAACTATCTAATAAATTCTACATATCCGTCCTAATAATTAAAAATATATAAATTTTTAACACAATTAAAAACAATAGTAGTAGTTAAACAAATGGTAAATTACAACTTACCCATATGTGATTTGACCGAAATTTAATTTGCTTACCTATGGTTGAAATTTGACACTTTACCCAACTAAGGTTGAATAGAAATTTAAGTTATCTACATGTGGTTTGAAATCTCATGATGCATGTGTTACGTTGGATTCTTTTTTATTTTATTTGATCTTGTATTTTTTTATGTTTTTAGAGTTTTTGGAGGAGAGAGATATAAACAGTGGAGCAAAATTACATATTTAGCCATATTTTTAATTTCAAATCACAGGTAGGTAACTTAAGTTTCGGTGAAATAACATACGGGTAAGTTGTAATTTTCCAAAAAAAGAAAAAAGAAAAAGGGTTCCATCCTAAATTGAATATCTCATAAACCCTCAAAGGTTGGAACAAACACTTTAAGAAAAATGTCTGAACTATTCTACTCTTTCTGTCTCTTTTTCTCTGAATATAGGGACAGAGAACAAATTGAAGTCACACACAAACAACAACAAAGGCAAAAACAGCAAGAAGAGAAAGCCTCTCTCTCTCTCTCTCTCTCATAGTATCGTTTTTGTTGTGAGCTTGGTTATTCATCATGAAAATGGTTTTTTTTTTTTTTGGTTGGTGTTATAGAAGGCAGTGAAGAAGAAGGGTTCGTACCCATTAAGGCCAGGAGTACAATGATTCTTTATTACTTGTGATGGTGGTCGAGAACACCAAGCATCTTATGAAGTAATTAACGTTATTGACTCTATATGTCTCTATATTTTCTATTATTTTGTTTGTTGGAATTAATTTTTTGGTCTTTACTCATGAAATTTCCTTATGGGTGTCGGGGACGTTTTTGTGACAAGGGCCAAAAATTCAAAATTAGCCTAAATCTCTCCTTTGATTCTTTAAAAATTTTTATTTGTAGAGAATCAAACCCAAAACTCCAGATGTATATTGAACAAAAGGCTGATAGTGCTTTAACAAGAGAAAAATAAAAATGTCATAATTGAAATACAAGAAAATGCAGAAAAAGTACACATGTCCAAAATTTCGACCCATAGTCAGTGAGAAGAGGAAATTGAGAGAGGTTGTGAGAAAGAGAGCGAAGATTCCCTTGTACCCATATTTCCACTCCTAAACTTTAGAATTGTGAGAATGTTAGCTAGGTGAATGAACTTTTGCTCTAAAGTTTCAGCTTCGAGGGTAGAACTTGGATTCTCCATTTTGAATTTGATTGAGACATTTTGTATTGAGTTTAGGGTGCTCTAAGTGACTGGCTTTTGGTCAGTAGAAGAGGCTTTGAATCCCAAGGTATCAATCAAAGAGTTTATGGTTAGATTTGCTTTAAATGAGTAACAGGGTTTGCTTGCTTTTTGCATAATTTGGGAAAAAAGTAACTTAAATTCATGAGCTGATATTTCCTAGACATGGCAGGTCCTTGGAGGCTGCATTTGGTTGTTGCAACATGTAAGGTGGAATTTAATCAACCATCTTGTTGGCTTTATTCCGTGCCAAATTTGCTTGTATTTCAGCAATTAGTAACCCTGTATTTAGGTGGGTTTGTTGTAAGGATAGTGAGTGAGATAGAGTGTTGAATGCTTAAGAGTGTGCAAGAAAACAGAGTGTCGCGGCTAGATCTCGCGAGTGACTCACGGTTGCAAGCCGCAAGAAGCAGCACACATGCCAAGCATGCCAGAAGTTGAAGCGTCATGCTAGCTGGAGCACTATAGGACAAAATAGGACAACTGGCCGTTCTGTTATCGCGCAACTGGATCTCGTGACTCAGTCAAGCCGCGAGGCCAAGCCGTGAGCCAGCCCTATTTTGAAAAACCTGACGTTTCACATTCCTTTCTCACCCTAGTATAAATACCCCTTATACCCACGAAAGAATGAGAGCTTCCAGAAAGAATTTTGAGAGAGAAACCCTAGAGTAAAATAAGATTGATTCATCTAAAATCTTTACATAAGAGTCTTTTCAAATTCCTCAACTTTCTTCCTCTCCATTGTTAAACCCTTGAGAGGCATTTTACCAAAACTTTTTCTCACCATATCCATTACTATGAGGGGGCTGTTTGGTGTTCTGGGAAGCAGTTAGGAAGGAACCAATTTACTTTGGAGGGTCTATTGCTGTCCATGTATCCCAACTACATTTTCTAGTGGATTACTTACCACTTGGAGGGCGGCGGAGAGGTTTTATACCGAGGGCTTCGGTTTCCTCTTCGATAACACATTGTGTGTTGTCTTTGTGTTTGTATCTTCCTTCCCTTTTATCTTTACCTTTTATTATCTGCTGTGGGTTGTGATTTTAAATTGGCTTAGATTGTTTTCCAATTATGTTTTATAGCTTTTGTTCATTTTCCGCATACTAGTTGTTTGACATAAAGTTTGAATTGGTTAATTTGTAAATTGGGGGTCTAAACGTTTAAGGGTGTTTTTACACTATTTGAACTTTCAATTGGTATCAGAGCAGGTACACTTATTGTGGTTTAAATACCTAAGTGTGATCATTGACCCCTTGTGTTTATTTGCCATAGATTGTGCTTTGTATGCCTATTTGTATGATTTGGTTGGTGATGAATGTAACATGCCACGTGTTTGTGAAAATGCCTCTATGGGTGTTAATCCTCATAAGAGTGATGACATGTTATTTGAATCTATGGATGTTGTTGACAAACTCTTGAAGAAAAATGATAAGAAGTTTCAAAAGAATTTGAGCAAGTTATTTTGTGAAAATGATGATTTGATTGCTAAGCTCAATGAATCCAAAAAATTGGTTGAGAAATATAAAAAACTTGCTGAAATTTCTCTTGAAAAGCTGAAAGAGTTTGAATGTTTGAACATGGACTTGGATGCTAAACTTGTTTTGTCTAACAAACTTGTTGATGATCTTAAATGTGAAAATGAATCTCTTAAGATGCATGCCAAGTGTTTGATTGCGGAACCTATTGTTAAAAATGATGAAAATATTTGTTGCAATCATGTTGTGGTAACCGATTTTGTGCTTAGTGTGTATTCTACCTTAAAGGACAAATCGGTGTACATTCCTTCACATAAAAGAAATCAAAAGGTGGAAAGAAAGACAGTTAAGTCAAAGCCTCCATTTAGGTCTCAACCTATGGTTTTGGATGGATCTAAGTTTGTTCCAACTTGTCACCATTGTGGTGTGACTGGTCATATAAGACCTCAATGTCATAAGTTGAAGAGGGAACAAAACCATATTACTAGATCCCTTTCCAAAAGGCCTAGTGGACCTAAACACATTGTGTGTCACCATTGTGGTACCTTTGGTTATCTAAGACCTCAATGCTTTAAGTTTCATGCTTTTAAAAGAATCAAAAGAAAAGAAAAACTTGAGCTTTTTGGAAGTTGTGCTAAAAAGAGTGAACTGGTTTTGAGTGAAAATAGCATGTTAAAGAAAATGTTTAATGCTCTTAACTCCTGACTATGTGCATCTCTGGTTCTCATTCTTCCAACCCTCATCTTACTTCTCTTGAGACACTCATTCCAAACAATCATTCTGTTTGAATGAGAAAGGGTTCCTATGGTTGAGATTTTGCTCTTTTGATCCTTGATCTAATTCTTTTGATCTTTGTTGGATCCATCATGCATTAAATGTCATATCTTCATGCATTTTGTGCATCTTGCATTTATTTGTATGCATTGTTTTGTTTTTTATCTTACTTTTACATTTCAGTTTTGTGTGAATAAAAAATCCAAAACCACATAAAAAGTGATAAATTCAAAAAGTTTGATCGTATATGTTTAAGCACATATTACATGTGAGTTTGGCCTTGTACCTTTGTACAAATGACTTTGTGCATTTACAAGCTTAGCTAGTTATTGTTGCACTTATATCTTTGTAGGAAAAATCTTGACATCTTTGTGTGATTGTTGTAAATCGATCTTCAAGCTTGTCAGGAATGATTAGTCAATAGTCATGTTGATTTTGATACATGCGTAGACTTGTGCTTATATCTCTTCCCACTCTTTTATTTTTATTACTTAAAGAGCTCAATAAATGTAAATCTCAAAATGAAAAGAGATAATGAGCTGTAAAAGCCCTTCACATATACTAGTATTCGACTAGGAAAAAGGGAAAGCGACTTATATGAAAATGTATGATGCCCAAAAAGCCAAAGGCTTGTTCATCAAATTGAAATATCACAAATTTTAGGCATCGATCTCAAAATGAGATGTTTGGATTCAAAATTATCAAATGTTATGAATTGTAAAGAAGCCAAATGAAAAGCTTCATTGTATGTAATCATTTTCTTGTGGGAGGTTATATATGTTCATTTCTATAATTGAGATAGACCACTTGACTTAGTACTAGTTGTGTATGACTTGATTGAATTGATCATTGAAGTTTCACTCTAAACTAAGGACTATTCAACATTTGATACACACACACAACACATATGCCTAATGTTCAATGAATATCTTATTCATTTGTTAAGATTGTACTTGTCTAAATGTGATGTGTGTGTGCTCTATCACATATTGATTAATCCAAAAAGATTTTTAATCATTTTATATGTTTCTGGAAGTGATTTTTATCACTTTTTGTGTTCATGTTTAGTACTTACTTTCAATATTTTTACATCAAAACCCAACCAATTTGAATGGTTTTTCATTCCATTAACAATTCTAAGGTAATTATAAACTCTTTTCATTAATTTTGATCCTTAGATTATATTTTGGAGAGTTTTGTGCTCTTGGTTGAGATTTTTATCATAGGGGTTGAGAAAACTTAATTTTTGTCAAATTTTTTCATGAGATTGGTTTCTTTTGTTGATTTGCATTGGATGTTAGCCCCTTGTGCCAGAAAGAACATGTATTAAGGGTGGATTTCATGATGTTCATACATTGTTTCACATTATTGTTCATAGTGTGCTTGCTAGGTGTTTGATAAAATGCCTCTTAGACATTTTCTTGCTTGTTTGGACTCCGATGAGTACCAAACTTTGGGGTTTCTCATGATTCCTCATTAGAAACATGTTTGATTCATTGGTTGTGTATTTAACACACCTTACCCCACATGTGCATTTTTCGTGCATTGGTCATGCATTGTACACAACCACCTTTTGCACACACCTTTGCTACCCTTGTCATGCATTAGTCTATACCTTGTTTCTTCATCCTAGCATGTCATGTTTACTTTATACTTTGTAGCACTTTGTTTTATCTTAGGTTTGAACTTCATTTTCTCATTCATCTTGCACCCCTCATGCATCATTATCATTGTTCGTTCCTTCATCTCTTGCCCTCGTTTCTCCTTAGCCCTTTGTCTATTCCTGACAAAAAGGGGGAGAGTATACTCTAGAGAGTATACCGGAGTGTTTTGTCATTTTTATATGACTCTTGTACATATCCTTAGGGGGAGAAATTCTATTTCTCATGCACATTTATAAGGGGAGAGTTATTTCATAAGGGAGATGCATATATCAAGGGGGAGAAGAAATTGTGCTAATTAGAAAACTTTGTTCTGTTTGTTTTCTTGTTGGCTTTATGGTGCTTTGAGTTATGCTTTGTTGTTTTCATCGCTTCATGTTTGTGTTTTGGACATGCATACTTCCTTATGCTATTGTGCTTCATTGAATGCATGCTCGGATGATCAATTGCTTTGCTATGTGATCATTGTAGTCATTTCTATATGACTGTTTTGGTGTATGATCTAGTTGCTCACATGTTTCACATCATGTTTACTTGATCGCAATTTACTTGTTACATTATACTTGTCCTTTTATTACTTGCTTTACCTTGAGAGTCTAATGTGTTTTGTGCAAGTGTTTCAAATTACAAGTATATATGTTCCAAGTGCTTCACAGCTTCTCATCACTTTGAAGGGGAGAAACGTTATGCAATTTTAGTTTATATTGTTTAAGTTTATATTCAGTATTTTGTGTTTTGTACCCATGTTGTTTTTGTAAGCTTTTAGGGTTTCTTGTAGGTTTTATGGTTTGTACCATGCTTTATTCAGCCTCTATGATTTTGTTAAATCAGTACTGCTATCCAAATGTCATGCATTTTCTAGTTAAGTACTATCACTCTTGTGCCCTTGTGGGATTGGTCCTAGATGCATATACTTAGTGTATTATGCATTGGTTGAGTGTTGGGCATACAAGTAACTTGCATTGTTCTTGTTAGCTTGTATGTTTAAGTGTTCATACCAAGTGTGAATGAACATTGTGATCAATACCTTGTAGTGATTACTTATTTGATCAAGCCATGGTTTGTTTCTTAACTTCATCCTTGCTTGATCACCTTATGCCTATTTCATATGCATTTCATGTTTTCTGCATACAATGATCATGGTGTATTGTTGTGTTTCAGGAGTTTCATGTTCATATGATTCAAGTGCCTCACAGTTTCTAGAATTAGGTATGAGTGAGTTTTGTTCAGCTGTTCCCAACTCACATGTTAAGTCTAGAGTCTGTTTTAGGGTTTTGTCACGGAATAGCCAAAAGGGGAGATTGTAAGGTTGAATTTAATCAACCATCTTGTTAGCTTTATTCCATGCCAAATTTGCTTGTATTTCAGCAATTAGTAACCCTGTATTTAGGTGAGTTTGTTGTAAGGGTAGTGAGTGAGATAGGGTGTTGAATGCTCAAGAATGTGCAAGAAAACAGAGTCTTGCGGCTGGATCTCGCGGGTGACTCGCGGCTGCAAGCCGCCAGAAGCAGCACACGTGCCAAGCATGCCAGAAGTTGAAGCGTTATGCTAGCTGGAGCACTATAGGACAAAATAGGACAACTGGTCGTTCTATTATTGCGTGACTGGATCTCGCAACTCAGTCAAGCCATGAGGCCAAGCCGCGAGCCAGGCCTATTTTGAAAAACCTGACGTTTCACATTCCTTTCTCACCCTAGTATAAATATCCCTTATACCCACGAAAGAATGAGAGTTTCCACGGAGAATTTTGAGAGAGAAATTCTAGAGTAGAACAAGATTGATTCATCTATAATCTTTACATAAGAGTCTCTTCAAATTCCTCAACTTTCTTCCTCTCCATTGTTAAACCCTTGAGAGGCATTTTACCAGAACTTTTTCTCATCATATCCATTACTGTGAGAGGACTGTTTGGTGTTCTGGGAAGCAGTTAGGAAGGAACCAATTTACATTGGTTGATGCTATGGTCAAGTAGTGGAATCCGGGAAGCTAGAAAAGAAATAGGTTCGGCGACCTCGTTGGAGCAAAAAGCTTAAAGGGCTTAGGTGCACTGGGTAGATTAGGCTTGGAGGGTCTATTGCTGTTCATGTATCCCAACTATATTTTCTAGTGGATTACTTACAGCTTGGAGGGCGGCAGAGAGATTTTACGCCGAGGGCTTCAGTTTCCTCTTCGATAACAGATCGCGTGTTGTCCTTGTGTTTGCATCTTCCTTCCCTTTTATCTTTGCCTTTTATTATCTTCTGTGGGTTGTGATTTTAAATTGGTTTAGATTGTTTTCCAATTCTGTTTTATAACTTTTGTTCATTTTCTGCATGCTAGTTGTTTGACATAAAGCTTGAATTAGTTAATTTGTAAATTGGGGGTCTAAATGTTCAAGAGTGTTTTTACATTATTTGAACTTTCACAACAGACAAGGCTAATCACTTAGGGCCAGCTATATGTTTTAGGCAAAGGAAGGTAGAGCAGAAAAGTTGGGACACAGTCTACTAGGGAATAAAAGCTCTTTTGGGGTGAAAATTTTGGGTATAAGACCTCCTTTATGAGTTAGATGTGCTACCAGTGTCCTTTGCCCACTTGGTAGCATGTATGGGTTGGGGTCATACAAAAGGACCGAAAGAAATTGACCCATACCCTCTAAACTATACTTCCTTAATTTCCCCAATAAGTCACATGGACTTAGGCCATGCTTAAAAGAATAAATAAAATATAATACATGAGAATAAATAAAATATAATACATGAATTGAACTCACAAGAAAGTTGGGCTTGGTTGAGTCAGGCTTGTAAAAAATGTGTCGTGAAAATGGGTATCAACATTAGCCCCCCGATCGTGCATGGTGCTTGTGGCATACGTGTGAGTAGTTAATATTTCCCATTGCTTGTAGATGTTGTGGGTTTGGGAATTAGTTTACCCAAATGCTTCATTTTTTGTTGAAATTTCATGGATTACAAAGCCCACTTGTATAAAAACATTGGGTTGAAGAAGTTCGCTTTGTAGAGATGTCATCGTCACGAGTCCAAGAAAGTCGAGTTGTAACCAAGAGATAGGTCCAACCCAAAATGCTCATTGTTTTTATGTCCACATGTAGCTTTAGAATTTTTTTTTTCTTTATTAGTCTTTACTTTCATACTTGCAATGGTAACTTTAGCATTTACCATAGGAACTTTCAATTCCTTGACACCTTGGTGACTTTGGCTTTCCTCCTTTGTAGCCTTTGACTTTCATACTACATAGGTGGCTTTAGCATTTCTTTTTTTAGAAGCTTGGACTTTCATTTTACTTCCTTGCTTTAGTTTTGCATCAGGTTACTTTTCTTTCATTTGGGATTTAGCCAACAAAATACATCATGCCATTTGTTTTTTCCTTGTCTCTTTTCTTCTCCTTTGGTGGCCTTCATGCCACTTTGCATTAATAGCCCCCCCCCCCCCCACCCTTTTTTTTGATTCATGCCACAAGAACCCCATCCCACTTTTGTCTCTCATTTCAGTTATATGATTACCTCATCAAATTTGCCAAGGTTACTCTTTTTTGTGCTTTCACAAGCCCACCTCCAAGCCTTCATCACTCATGCTACCCAAACCTAAGGAGGGAGATGAGATAGTGGAGGTGAAAAAGGTGTGATCTCCATCAGTGAAGGGCAGAAATTTGAAGAGTTTAGCACCATCCTTTGTTCAAAATGTTGGGATTTAGGGGTGGACGAAGTGCCCTCGCTAAAGAAAAAGGAAAGCTGTCAACAAGGAGTAGAGATGTTCCGTCGATGATGTTAATGCATGTTTGCAATAGATTGCCGCCCATGGCCATGGTACATGTTGGTACTGATATTGGCGAAGCGGTGCCAACAGTAATGAGAAAATAATTTTCGTCAATAAGGATCAAGGTTTTGTTGCAAGAGAATGACATCGAATGAAACTATAAGGTGTTGAAACCATTCTTTGTACAAGCTTGATAAATTGGACATGACACCCACCTCAGTGAGCTAATTTTGTTTTTATCGATCTCTTGGCCATATTTAGCGATGTGTTGAATAAGTTATGTCATTGCTTGTGTAGGATGGATCTTCTTTGGAAAATCATAAACCCACCGCGAGATAAAGACCCTTGAGGCTGAGTTCTTGAGGTAGTTGAAGTCGAATTTCATATCAAAGTCAACTCTCAATTGATTCTGATAGCCGCAAAACATAAAGGTCAATTTGTAGTGCAGCTGTGCTTGAACTTGAGTTGGCCATTGTGTTGAAAGTAGTATAAGTAACGTTCTTGATTGTAAATTCAAAGGCATGATGCAAATGCTAGGTTTGGGTCCATGTGATAAAATGATAATTAATGAAAGGCTATCTTGAATAATTGGACCACATTGGAGATGCTTTAATTTTTTAGTTGCTTGCTTTTTTGTCAATTTTGCGAGATTGTGTTTACCAAGATTAATTGAACACAAATTCGTCAGTAAGAGTGAGCAGATGGAATCCCTTGTAGAATGTGAAGGTTTGCTCAATGAGGGCCACCGGTGTGGTGCCTTCCACAAAGTCTCCGATGCCAAAGTTAGGATAACAATCAAACACAGTAAAGAAGTAAAATGTAATTTCAGAGTATTATTGCATATATCCTCTTCTGTTGGTTGTATGAAAGTTTTATACCTGAGGCCTTAGGGGCTAGCCGTTGGGGCTGTTAATGCTCTCCGAAGTAACGCCCCTGGTCCAGTAATGAGACTTTTAACAATGGTCTGCTTGGTCGGTTTAGTAACTGCTCAGGTCATTGATTGACTGCATTGAATGACCTCCTGCCTTCGTCAGTGATGATGGCTTTCTTCGTTGTTTCTGATGACTTCGTCACGGATGATCCCTTCGTCATTAATGTTATCTTCGTCAGTGGGATGTAGAATCGTCATTCCTGTCATTGTGTATGCTAAAAGAGATGAATGCCACAACTTGTAAGCAAGTGGGAGTTACTTCTTTGATGTGCGATTATAATAGAATGTGTACATGTATGTACATTTTTAGACGTGCACCCAGATTTTCCCATTATATAATGAGTCTCATTGTACTATGGTTTATTGTAAGATGACTTTGGCTCAAACAATCATGGTGCAGCTGTTGGAACTTTCATTCATGAGGCCAATCTCATTGTGAAAACATCATTTTCTAAGGTCGAAGTTGCTATGGATAACAACATAAAGCTACAATAAAGAATGCCATGACTACCGTTAGTAACTTAGAACCCTTTTTGTTCCATTTCTTGATTGCATTGGACATTTGATGAACTTGTTTTCTTGTCATTTATGCACAAGACCTGGTTGCTTTAACTTTCTCCATTTAGAGCCAATATCCAAAGTTGCTACAAACGAAGTTCCTATAGCTCATCTTAAGAGGATCATAAGGTTTCCTTGGTCAAGCTTAAAGAGAATAATAGAAACAACCATGAAGCTTCCCCTTTGCTTTGACTAGAAAGCAACTATGATAACGGATGTACATAGCACTTGGGTTGTTTCCTTGGTTGAGGAGTGATTGTTTGAATGAAGGAGTGTTGCTAAGAACTTGGTTGAGGATGAGGCGATTGTAGAGTTTATTCTTTACTATCTTTGCTACATTGTTGATACATGGTTCAAGTGAGGCTTGAAAGTTCAACATGCATATCATGGCAACCGAATTGTTGAGAAGAGGCAGAAACTTGTAGCCACAAAATCATAGAGAGAAATCACAAGCGAGTGTGCTAGATGCGAAGGCTTTAGATATTGTTGCAAGTATTGATTTTCTTTGAGTCTCCCCATTCTTTTTTACTTGTTTTCCTCTTGTATTTTTGTTGGAATCTTGATAATTTGAGATGATTGTAATGTGCAATGGGAGCTGCTGCCTTGGAGACACTTTCATTTGTATTTAGCTTTTGTGGACAATCCACTTATGCATAGAGTAGCTCCTATTTAGTTGTATTGGTGTCACTTTGAGCTTGGACTTTCATGGTTAGTAAACATAATTTGCATTTTGTACAAAGCAAACATATATATGATATTCGGATGTATATTTTGTATTTTGGAATGAAAAAATAATTTGTATCTCAAGGATATGTATAGTTTGTGTGTTATACCTTGAGAATATGTTTGCATCTTTCTTTGATAGGCTATGAGCATGTTTTTTCTGCACAAACAACTCTTGTATGGCTATGAGTATTAAAGTATGTTGAGGAAAGCTTACTTGAAAAGGTCATGTGCACCTTCTGGTTGAGTAGTATAGTTTTGATAGATTATACATATAGTCTCTTGAGAATAACTCGGTGCTTTATTGGATATGTTGTGAATATGGCTTTGCCTTTGTAAGGGCAAGTTAGTAAACCCATTGCTTGGTTTTCATATCTTTGCAAAAATGTTATGGTTCAATTTATGTTTTACAGTTTGTGCACCATTTGATCAACGCTCTATTAACGGGCATATTTTGGTTTCATAGACAGCAATTCATATACATATTGAAACTTGTCTCGCCACTTGGTAGTCGACTTATACTCGACATGTGTTAGGTCGCTACTTTGTTAGTTTCAAGAAGTCCCCATATATAAAATGTGTTTTCATGCATTATAGCTAATGGTGCACTTGTTTGTCACCATTTCATAGAGGCTAATTGTGTTCTCATAGATTGCGGCTTGAATAAAGCTTGTATTGCTATCAGATTTTGAAGAATGCACATTCTTGCATATAACAATTTATAGAATGTACAATTTTTCCATTTTCTTGAGGAGGAGTTTTATCCTGATGTATAACGAATTGCCATATGGCAATAAGGTAGTGATTTGTTGCGTTGATTTTCCCATATTCTTTAGGGATAGTTATGTCCCTGCATATAGTGAATCATAATGACATTTTGGTTTTCCCTACCTTGTTGAGGGCACTGCACCTTCACCAGTAGGGTCTTGCCATGTATGAATAATATGACATCTTGTCGGTTTCCTAATCATTCGATAAGGCTTACCTTTGAGGACGCATGGGCTTTCCTACCTTGTTGAGGGTTATTTGTACCCTCGCAAGTAGGGGTATCATCATAATAAAATGTCTTATTTATTTGATAGGGCTTACTATTGAGAGAGTATGTGTTTGGCTTTCCCTACCTTATTGAGAGTATTTTCACCATCGGATGTAGAAGTTTTGCCATAAGAGTAATTTATAAGCTTTCTTGCTGCTTCACAAGTTTTACCATTGGGAGAAATCATTGGCTTTCCCTACCTTATTGAAGGCATCACATATTTGGTAGGGGTCTCACCATGCTTGGATAATATGATAATTCGTTGGCTTCCTAATGTTTCAGAGGGTTTTCCCTCGAAAATTTGTATGAACGAGATATATTGTTGTCACTTATGATCTCGAACGAGATGCCAAAACAATGAATGATATGCTCCATGATGAAGTTGGCTATGGCCACTCCTATTGCTTTTCTTGAGTGGAATTGCTTCTGCTGACTTAATGAATTACTTAGAGGTGACAAAGACCCGAATGTACCCATTCAAGGGTGTATGGATAGGCCCAATGAGACCAAGCCCCCAAGTATAAAAGGCTATGGGCTACTCACGTTTTGAAGGCTTATATTGTGTCTGCATATAAGCTTGGAGTGAACTTGGAAGTGTGACAGATTTAGCAAATTTGGTTATGTCAAACCAATGGTATCCCATCGCCAAGAGTTGTTAATGGGATTTATTCATCCCTTAGTACTCTCCATATTTCTCCAAGATGGATTTCAAAAATGGGGTCCCACAATCTGCTATATGGAAGGCAGAATATGATTCTCCTTTGACAGAAGTATGTTGTGTCACAGATAGCGACTCCATACTTTGCTAACTCGACTTCTAATTTTTAGACAATGATAGGCTAAGTATTAGAGATGTTGGTGTAGGGTTGTTTTATTCCCAAAACAAAATTCTCTCCCACGCTTTGGTTAGCCTCTTTGTCAAAGATACGTGGTACTGCTGACAGTGGCTTGACAATGATGGGCTAAGCATTAGAGACGTTAGGATAGGGTTGTCGCATCCCTAATACAACAATTTCTCTAGTTAACTTCTATTCTGCTTATTTCAAGCTTCCACATTGATATTAAGATTCCACTTGAAAACCTTTGGAATGGATTTCTAGCAACTAGGTTGTGATTTTGAGTTGTTTCGCATCAATATCAAGAACGAGGTCTAGAAAAGAATTCTTTAAAGGTGGGCATAAACCCTTCTTATTAGTTGGTATAGTTGTGAATTTCAATTGCAAGAATTGAGTGACAATAATAATTTTCTTGAGAATGACAACGTTGGCGCTTCCATCCTCAAGCATAATCTTGAATTCAATAATGATTAAGGCGTTGGCATGGCTTGGAATGCATGCGTTTTTCACGACTTGAGATATATGAACATGCCATGGCTTGGCGTGTGCGGATCAACCATAACTTTGGATGCGTGAGCTTGTCATGGCATAGAGTGCATGAGCGTGTCATGGCTTCGGTGAGAGGGTTTCGAGTCCAGCATTTCTTCTTTGTCGGATGCTCCAAGAAGGTTTCCATTTTGTCCTCTAGTATAATTACGATTTATATTAGAAAACGATAGTCATGGCTAAGCATTACCATAAACGACTTATAGAAAATATTTTGATTAAAAATTTGAAGGATTGAAATGGTTTATGCGTTATATAAAAAATATGAATTAGCAAAGAGAATGCTTGAGAGTCTTAGCTTAAGTGTACTTTGACGATAGTATATCGCTCGTATGACTTCAAGACTCAGTTTATGAAATGTCGCTATTTGAAGATTTGGTGTTTGGAATATTTAGTGACTTGCGGTGAACCATTTAGCTATGACCTTTAGATGTTTGGTGGAGACCTTCTTTAGTGGTTACATCAAATATTCGGCCTCAAAATGATGCATACACTACTGTTTATACTCATCCTAAAATGAGTTAATCTCCCATAGTAGCCCCCATATACTCAGCGTTAACCCGATGCTAGGGCAAACTCAACAATAAGTGAGACATATGTTGAGGACTTTAGCCGTTGTCGCGAGAGATTCTTGGGTTGAAATGGGAGTTTAGAACTTAGCTTTGTTGATCATTGGTTGGAGCCTTCCTCCCCTTTGTGGTCAGACTTACGGCTCACCACTCTTGCATTTTTAAGCTACAACAAAAATATTCACAAATATTGTATAAAGCAAAAGATGTAGGATAATTCATCCATAATAATAATATCTAAAAATAATATAAATGAGTGGAAGAAATTTTTTTTCCCTTGAATTTGAAAGTCGATTCTCCCTCCATCCTCAAAATTCTTCACTTCTTGGATGGATTCTAGAGGTTAGAGTGATTTTGTCACACGTTTTAAAGCATCTCCAGTAGCTCAATGAGCTAAGGATGAACCTTTTTTCAACTCCACTTCACAATGCTATTCTTGCATGGCAAGGCATCATATGGTTTCTCTTGGAACGACAAGTTGATGTGAGAAACACCATCTCTTTGCTAGTTTCACATCATTGGAGGCATCATTTCTCTTGTTTCAGCTACTTGACTCCTAAGTGGAGTCACTGAAATGTCGAGGACGTTTTTGCGACAAGGGCCAAAAATGCAAAATTAGCCTAAATCTCCCTTTCAGTTCTTTAGAAATGTTTATTTGTAGAGAATCCAGCCCAAAATTCCAAATGTATAATGAACAAAATGTTAATGGTGTTTTAACAAGAAAGAAATCAAAATGCCATAATTGAAATACAAGAAAATGCTGAAAAAGTACACAATTCTGAAATTTCAATCCACAGTCAATGAGAAGAGGAAATTGAGAGAGGTTGTGAGAAAGAGAGGAAAGATTCCCTTGTACCCATATTTCCACCCCTAAAGTTCAAAATTGTGAGAATATTAGCTAACTGGATGGGTTTTTGCTCTGAAGTTTCAGCTTCGAGGGTAAAACGTGGATTCTCCATTTTGAATTTGATTGGGGCCTTTTGTATTGAGTTTGGGGTGCTTTAAGTAACTGGTTTTTAGTCAATAGAAGAGGTTTTGAACCCCAATGTATCAATCAAAGAGGTTATGATTAGAGTTGCTTTAACTGGGTAAGAGGGTTTGCTTACTTTTTGCATAATTTGGGAAATAAAGTAGCCTAAATTCATGGACTGATGTTTCTTAGACATGGCAGGTCCTTGGAGGCTACATTTGGTTATTGCAGTAGACAAGGCCAGCCACTTAGGGTTAGTTATATGTTTTAGGCAAAAAATGATAGTGCAAAAAAGTTGAGCCACAGTCAGCTAGAGAATAGAAGCTGTTTTGGGGCAAAAATTTTGGGTACAAGATTTCCTCTATGAGACAAACATTCTACTAGTGTCCCTCACCCACTTGGTAGCATGTATGAACTGGGCTCATGCAAAAGGTCCGAAAGAAACCAACCCATACCTTCTAAACCATGCTTCCTTATTTTTTCTAATAAGTCACATGGGTTTTGATCATGTTTAAAAGAATAAATAAATTATAATATATGAATTGAACCCACAAGGAAGTCAAGCTTGTAAAAAATTTGTCACAAAAATGGGTATCAACAATGGGTATATATTTATTGTTGTTAAAGTGATGTAGGACAAGGGAGGACAAGGTTTAATAGGGTTTTAGAAATGAAAACAAATGTGAAATTCAAGATTTGGATTACTGTGAATGGAGCTGTAAATGGAGCTATGAATAGTAACTATGAACATTAAATAAAAGATAAATTCCTAAGATTCACTCCTTGAGTTCCTTAGCATCACACCTAGGAATAGTATGCATCACACAAATTGTAACAAGCTTATAGCTCTAAACTCTGGAAATATTATTAATCTCTACCTCAATAGAAAATACCACAACAAGATTAAACCTAATCCTAGTAGAACTAGGATTTCTTAAAAACCTAATAAAACTTGGACTTGGACTCCTTGGGCTTTAATACTAAACCCAAATTAAATAACTAAACTTAAATAAAACTAAAATAAAACCCAATGGACTAATAACATAGCCCATTCCAGCAAACATAAAATTACTAAAATACTCATAACACTTAAAACTAATTAAAAGTCTTAGGACACCTTTAGTAGTTTAGTAGGCTATTTGTATTTTAATTTGGAAGTAAGGTTATTTTTGCATTAAGACAATTAGGGTTTCCTAGTCAATTAGAACTCGGGTTTAGCAATTCTTTATAAGCAACCTGTTGTACTCCTTGAGGAGATAGCTTATATTTTGATATATAAAATAATGGTCTTTTGGTCTCTTTTTGGTATGGTTTTGACTCCAGATCGATCCTAGGTGCTGACTTCTAGTGGTTTTCCCACTTGGTGCTAACTCCAAATCAGACCTAGGTGTTGACTCTAAGCCCAATAGCTTAGTTGCTAGGAAATTTTTGTTGTTGATGCTGAAGTCAGTTTGAATCAGCTCTAATATCACCAAATCAATCTAAACACTGATCAGGAATAAGCATGACCTTGCTTTATGGTCTGAACAGTTTTTTTGAATATCAAAATTTTTTGAAACATTATTGTAATGTGCTGTGAACAATTTTCTGGCTGTCAGGTTGGAAGAGAGTTTTCCGAATGTTTAGAACAAGCAATGGCTAGAAAAGGCCTAAATATGCAGGTAACAGCACTGGTAAGCGCTCTTAGCATGCTTGTACAATTTACCTTCTCTTAATGGTGAACAATAACTTGAAATAGTGTTTTACTATTTTAGGGGATCATTGACAATTTGAAATCGTGGGATGCAATAAGTTAAAGCTTTATTTGCGTATTGTAATTTGCTTTAACTTGATTTGAAAGCTGGTTCACCATATGATATGCGCAAGCCTTGGCGTTACATGATATCTTAGATTTAGTTGATGGTGTTTCTTGCTTACATGTGATATGCAGAGTTTATATTCTTACCTTTGAATTGTTTGGTTAAAGCTGCAACTCCGTTAAGCTGTGAGAAAATAATAGAACGCATAAAGATAATTTAAAAAAATATATTGTGGGGGGGGGGGGGGGGGGGAAGACTAATAGGCCCGTTTCAATATCTATACTGGGCCAGGTGCCCAGTCCATGGAAAAACCCCTCCTTGGCTATAGAAAAATCCTCCTCGGATGGATATAGCCAAGGTTAGAAGAGGTAACAGACTATCAATGGAGAAACTCCAGACCGTTCCACAGGGTAGGGAAAGCACGAAAGCGGAGAAAGACAACACATAGAACGAAAGCGTATAAGGGAAGGCAGCCTTTATTGTATTCAGTACCTTGTGCCTGACACAGCCATACTTCTCTGTCCTTACAACCACTCCCAACAATTGGAGGTAAGGGCGTGAAAGTTCAAAAACGTGTATAAACACCCTTGAACGTTTTGACCCCCAAATAACAAATTAACCAATTCAAGCTTAATGACAAACAACTAGTGTGCGAAAAATGAATATAAGCTATAAACAGAATTGGAAATCAATCTAAGCCAATTATAAATCACATCCACAGCAGAAAATAAAAGGCAAAGACAAAGGGAAGAGAGATGCAAACACAAGGACAACACACGATGTGTTATCGAAGAGGAAACCGAAGCCCTCGGCGTAAAACCTCTCCGCCGCCCTCCAAGTAGTCAATAATCCACTAGAAAATGTAGTTGGGATACATGAACAGCAATAGACCCTCCAAGCCTAATCTACCCGATGTACCTAAGCCCTCCAAGCTTCTTGCTCTAACGAGGTTGCACCGAACCTTTTTCTTTTCTAGCTTACCAGATTCCGCTACTAAACCATAGCATCCGCCATCTTTGGCATCTTCCAATGCTTCCCAAAGCTCCAAAAACACTCAACACTCTGAATGGGTGTGGGTAGTGTTTGGATAGAAATCTCCTCTCAATAGGTATGACAATGAGAGAGGGAATGAGAAGTGTCTACAAAGATTTCTCTCTAAGAATGAGTAGCTCTCTCTAATTGGGTGGGTGTTTTGAAGAAACCTCTCTTAGGGTTTTTCTTTCTGAATAGCCACACATATCTTGTGGGAATGAGGGGTATTTATACTGGTGTGAGAATGGAATACGAAGAGTCAGTTTTTCCAAAAACAGGGCTGGCTGGCGACTTGACCTCGCGACTTGACCAAGTCGCGAGATCCAGTCGCGAGCTAACTTAATGGCCAGTCTGGATCTTTGTCGTGTAGTGCTCCAGGTGGCGTGACTGTTCAGCTCCCCTGCATGCTTTGCACGTGAGCAACTTTTGGCGGCTTACAAGCCGCGAGCCACCCGCGAGTCCTAATCGTGAGTCTCTGCTTCACTGCACTGTCTTGAGCATTTCTTCACACTCTCTCACACACTACCCTTACATGATTCCCACCTAAATACAAGGTTTCTAAGTGCTATATTACAAGCAAACTTGTCATGGAATAAAACCAACACATGGTTGATTAAATTCAACCTTACAGGGCGGATGGGACAAGTACCTACTCTGGGGACCCCAGTCAGGAGGAGGAAAACGACTATAAAAGGGGAGTCAAGAGAAACAAAGGGGAGAGGATGGATCCCGAACATATCGGAAGCACCAAGAAAAGCTCCTCAGATCGTGCCGATGACCAATTCTATCTGGGAAGCTTGGCTCATAAGGAACACCGTGATGGTCATTGTCCATCTAAAGCCCAGCTCTTTGGTCCACTCTCTACAAATTCATTGTATTAGGCTCGCTGGTCAAAGGTTCCATGCATCTTGGGCCTGGCTTGAAAAACAAGGCCCTACAATTGGCGCCGTCTGTGGGAAGAGCTAGAGTGTTAGCAAATGCAACGATCAATCACGGCGAGGTCAAGCTCCTGCCACCAGGAGTCCATCAGAAAGACCGTTATGGCGGTAGTACAAGCTACATGAAAGCCCCTCCCTTATCTCCCAAAACACATCGTCGTTGTCGTCACTCAGCCTCCACTCAGGCCCATACTTCGAAGTGTTGATTACGCGGGAATGGTTGTTAAGTGAAATGTGGTCCTAGGGGCTTCTAACGTTAGACATTTGCCCTAGGCACCTGACAAGGGGCTAACTCTCATGGGCTTAGTAATCCAGTTCGTTGAATCTCCTGTGGAGAGAGAAGTTAATACACAAAGCCTAAGTGCTAGACAGAACCAAGGCCTTGCATAGTCCTCGGACTTAAGCCTATGGGAAAACTAGACACATTGAATGCAAAACCCAAGTGCTAGATAGAACCAAGGCCTTGTATAATCCTCGGACTTAAGCCTACGAGGAAACTAGGCACATTGAGAGCAAAGCCTAAGTGCTAGATAGAACCAAGGCCTTGCATAATTCTCGGACTCAAGCCTACAGGGAAACTAGACACATTGAACGCAAAGCCCAAGTGCTAGACAGAACCAAGACCTTGCATAGTCCTCGGACTCAAGCCTACGGGGAAACTAGATACATTGAACGCAAAGCCCAAGTGTTAGACAGAACCAAGGCCTTGCATAGTCCTCGGACTCAAGCCTACAGGGAAACTAGACACATTGAAAGCAAAACCCAAGTGCTAGATAGAACCAAGGCCTTGTATAGTCCTCAAACTCAAGCCTACGGCATTGAACTCAAAGCCCAAGTGCTAGATAGAACCAAGGCCTTGCATAGTCCTGGACTCAAGCCTATAGGGAAACTAGGCACATTGAGAACAAAGCCTAAGTGCTAGACATAACCAAGGCCTTGCATAGTCCTCGGACTCAAGCCTATGGGGAAATTAGGCACATTGAGAGCAAAGCCCATGTGCTAGACAGAACCAAGGCCTTGCATAGTCCTCGGACTCAAGCCTACAGGGAAACTAGACACATTGAACGCAAAGCCCAAGTGCTAGACAGAAACAAGACCTTGCATAGTCCTCGGACTCAAGCCTACGGGGAAACTAGACACATTGAGAGCAAAGCCGAAGTGCTAGACAGAATCAAGGCCTTGCATAGTCCTCGGACTCAAGCCTACGGGGAAACTAGACACATTGAACGCAAAGCTTAAGTGCTAGAAAGAACTAAGGCCTTGCATAGTCCTCGGACTCAAGCCTACAGGGAAACTAGATGCATTGAACGCAAAGTCCAAGTGCTAGACAGAACCAAGACCTTGCATAGTCCTCGGACTCAAGCCTATGCAGAAACTAGGCACATTCAGAGCAAAGCCTAAGTGCTAGACAGAACCAAGGCCTTGCATAGTCCTCGGACTCAAGCCTACGGGGAAACTAGACACATTGAACGCAAAGCCCAAGTGCTAGACAGAAACAAGACCTTGCATAGTCCTCGGACTCAAGCCTACGGGGAAACTAGACACATTGAGAGCAAAGCCAAAGTGCTAGATAGAACCAAGGCCTTGCATAGTCCTCGGACTCAAACCTACGGGGAAACTAGACACATTGAGAGCAAAGCCTAAGTACTAGACAGAACCAAGGCCTTGCATAGTCCTCGGACTTAAACTTACGGGGAAACTAGACACATTGAATGCAAAGACCAAGTGCTAGATAGAACCAAGGCCTTGCATAGTCCTCGAACTCAAGCCTACGGGGAAACTAGGCACATTGAGACCAAAGCCGAAGTGCTAGACAGAACCAAGGCCTTGCATAGTCCTCGGGCTCAAGCCTACGGGGAAACTAGACACATTGAAAGCAAAGCCCAAGTGCTAGACAGAACCAAGGCCTTGCATAGTCCTCGGACTCAAGCCTACAGGGAAACTAGGCACATTGAGAGAAAAGCCCAAGTGCTAGATAGAACCAAGGCGTTGTATGGTCCTCGGACTCAAGCCTATGGGAAACTAGGCACATTGAAAACAAAGCCTAAGTGCTAGACGGAACCAGAGTATTGCAAGGTCTTTGGATCATATACCTAAAACAAGTTAAAGCTACGAATATCATCGGAAACTAGGGAAAGGACCCTAATGCCCGACGACCCCTTCGGACAGTTAATTTCAGCTTGCACATCCTTAGGCGGTTACTCTATTTGCAATATGGAGCGTGCGACTGTTATCCTGGTTAGTCCTGTATAGTTAACTTATTTAAAATTGGCACTGTTGTGCTCATAGATTTCGATAAATAACTCTACCGACCAGGTCATCGGTTCTAAATACGATTCAAAGGAAAAAACACCAGTACATCCATTCACACGATAATCATTGCAAAAGAGAAAGGATACGTAAAATGCGATAAAATCATCTTTTATTAGATAAAGAGACAGTACAATATACATAAAGGGTCTTAGACAAGCCTGAAATCATAAGCTAACTGAAAATAAAAGATTATAACATAAAAAATACACGGGGACGATAGATCCTTCAATTTTGCTCTAACGACGGTTAGGCAATTCTGGGCGGCTCAAGTGATGGAAGAGAAGAAGAAGCAGAGGCACCTGGGTGGCGCCAGTGATGGAAGAGAAGAAGAAGCAGAAGTACCTGGATGGTGCCAGTGATGGTAGAGAGGAAGAAGCAGGAATGCCAAATCCCCGTACCAGCTCTAACAGCAATCGAGCAAGAACCATATTAGCAATAATCGAGCGGGAGCGAATGGTACCGGCGATGGGAAATCTCAATGCTGTCGCACCAAAAATCTGATGCGACATCCACCTGCTTTGGATTTTGGCTGAAGGAAAAAGAGGTTCCTTTCTTGCCGTATCGAGGAGAAGAAAGGACTTGAGCCTTTGTCTCCCTTGTTCTGAAAGGGCCATTCTGAATCTTGGAGATACCCAAGACTTCTGAAGGGGATTTTGTTCCTTCACCCTCACCCCAACCATGATTATTTCGCTCCCAAAATCTCAGTCACTCTCGTAGTAGGGACTTTAGGAACTTTTGAGGAGATAGAAATTTGAAAATTCAAGACTTTGCAAATAAGGAGGGACTGTCCCTCACTGCACGTCTTATATGGAGGACGAATCTAGAGGTAATCAATTCGCTCCAAAACCCCAGGAAAGAATTACAAACGAGATTAATCTCATTCGAATTCCAAAGTAGCCTTAAACCATTGGATTTATGTCACCTCGTGAAAGAGCCCTAATTAAAGCGCACCTCGTGTATCGAAATGACAGAGATGTAGTTGGGATAGATTAAAAGAATATCCCATAGCCAAGAACGCGCCTCGAGCAAACAAAGAGACTCTGGCATTAATGGAAGGCAAGGCTTGGGAAACCGTGACAGAGGCCCGATGTCACCAAAACCTTCCTGCCCGTTCGAGGAGCTGAACAATAGGATTTTGAGGGGCTATTGTGGGGGGAAAAAGACTAATAGGCCCATTTCAATATCTATACTGGGCCAGGGGCCCAGTCCATAGAAAAACCCCTCCTCGGCCATAAAAAAATCCTCCTCGGATGGATATAGCCAAGGGTAAAATAGGTAACAGACCATCAATGGCGAAACTCCAGACCGTTCCACATGGCAGGGAAAGCACAAAAGTGTATAAGGGAAGGCAGCCTTTATTGTATTCAGTGCCTTGTGCCTGACACAGTCATACTTCTTTGTCCTTACAACCACTCCCAACAACTGGAGGTAAGGGCGGATGGGACAAGTACCTACCTTGGGGACCCCAGTCAGGAGGAGGAAAACGACTATAAAGTGGGAGTAAAGAGAAACAAAGGGGAGAGGATGGATCCCGAACACACCGGAAGCACCAAGAAAAGCTCCTCGGATCGAGCCGAGGACCAATTCTATCTGGGAAGCTTGGCCCATGAGGAACACCGTGATGGTCATTGTCCGTCTATAGCCCAGCTCTTTGGCCCACTCTTTACAAATTCATTATATCGGGCTCGCTGGTCAAAGGTTCCATGCATCTTGGGCCTGGCCTGAAAAACAAGGCCCTACATATATATTTAAACACAACTACGCCTTAATCTAAAAATTTATTTAGCTATACATGAATCCTTGTTTCACTTTAAGCCCATCAAAGGCCACGATTTTTGAGCCAAGAAATTGTACATAAATTTATAGTACATACCATGAGTCTTTGCCTGACGTGGTTACGTGTTTGATTTATGTTAGTTTTTCCTAATCATACTACATAATTAATGCCTTCTGTGTTAATATGGTGCCTTTTATTTTTTAATTTTTTTTATATAAATGATATAAATTTTATTTTAGCATAATTTAAGTGTATATGTGTGTGAAGCTCTCTTCTGGGAACTTAAATCCCGGCCCTTGCCTCCCACACCTCACAAGTATTTATACTTGTAGAGTGACTATCGCATTAAAGGTGTGTGGTGGTCACTCCACAAGTATATGGTACCTGTTAATACAATCATAATAATTTCTGAGAAAGCTATGATACATAATAGATCTTTTTGAAGTTTTTAGGCTACTAATATTGACCTAAGTAGGTATTGTGGACAAAAGTGGCCTTTGCTCCTTTCTATCAAACAATCCAGCATTTTGCCTCTTTTCTCAAATTAATTAGGGAAATGCCCTTCTTTTGAAAATCGATTTTCTCAAAATCGAGTTAAGCCCTATAGTGACGTTTCAAGGAGCTTATAGTGGTGTTTTGGAACTCGAGCACCATGAACTCGAGTTATAGGTAAAAAAAAACAAAAACTTACATGGAACTCGAGTTCATGGAGCTCGAGTTCCAAAACGCCACTATAGGTTCCTTAAAACGTCACTATAGACTCCTTAAAACGCCACTATAGGGCTCCAGAATATATATATATATATATATATACTTTAAACTTGATTTTGAGAAAATCGAGTTTCAAAAGAGGGGCATTTTCTTAATTAGTTTGAGAAATGGGACAAAATGCTGGATTGCTTGATAGAAAGAGGCAAAGGCCAATTTTGTCCTAAGTATTGTTTATAGCTTTCTATTGGATTTTACTTTCCTATTCCACTGTTAAAATATCGCAATCTTTTTTAAGGGCAAACTGTTAAAGGTAATAAAATTGAACTTATCAGAAAAGAAAAAAAAAGGGTAATATCATTACTTCTTGAGTAGATATTAACCACCATTCTGATAGCTTTAGCTCTTAACATATTTTGTTCGTTATTTTTGAACACATAGGATATTGTCCATTAAAGGAGGTCCTGATTATCTTACAGTTATTCTTCTTTTTAATATATAGTTATGGTTTTTATTGCTTTTAAGCGACGAGATGAAATTAGGGTTGTGTTTGGCATTGGCTTAAAAAGCCAGCTTATTTTACTCTTTAACTTATTTTTGCTATTATTCATAAGTCCCATTACACTTTTTGGTACTATTCATGGGTCCTGTAATATTTCAGCGAACTTTTACCTTTATTTATTGTACTTTCAGCAAAAAAAATTCAATTTCAACTAAATAAACTGTTCCCAAATGGACACTTAAGTGCTACATTTTTCCACAAACTGAAAAAACAAAGAAGTAATTGATATTGTATGAGTCATTGATCAATAATAATAGTGGGAGGGAGATATGGTTGTTAGGATCCTAATTAAATGATGTTATTGTAACCATTTTCAGCGTTGAAAGTTGAAATCGATAGCTTGGTATTGTAAAACATCTTTTAGAAAAGTGATTAATGGCCATATGTATGTACAGTTTATGATGTGTGTTTTCTATGAATTTATGTGATGATTATGAAATATTTAGTTAAAACCTAGTTGGAGTAGATTCGCTTAATTAATCAGTATATAGTATTAACATATAAAGATTGAACTTAGAGTGGTTCCTTGGTCAACCTTGGATGACTTTGTAAGCTTTCCTTGTGGCCCATACAGAATCGTTCTACCATTTTTACGAAGTTTCTGTGCGAAACAGTGGATATGAGGATATCTCATTATGATAACAACATATTTTAGGCCTTTTGAGTGTGACAAGTTCTCTTGCATGAAATATTATAACCTGTTAAGCTATTTATCTTAGCATTAATTTTTATCATCAACATTATCTTGACGTTGGAAATGTGTATATTTACATGATGATGAGCAGATGGGTTCAGCTCTTTTGAGGGGTAATAGTTATTCCTTTTTTTTAACACAAGTTCTCTTGCATGAAATATTATACCTTGTTAAGCTATTTATCTTAGCATTAATTTTTATCATCAATATTATCTTGACATTGGAAATGTGCATATTTACATGATGATGAGCAGATGAGGTTCAGCTCTTTTGAGGGGTAATAGTTATTCCTTTTTTCTAACCCTCTGATAGATCTATTATTTGTTTTGAGCGATTTCCCCTTTCTACTCAACCTCAAGCTTACTGGGCTTTGGCCAATCTTAGCGTTTGCGTGTAAACTATCAATCTAGGCACTTCAAAATTCTAATCTATTAAATAACATGCACGCGTAAGAACATGCAATGTGACATGTAACTGGTTTGTGTTTATTTACAACTCGAGTTACTTGTGCATCTATTGCACTTAGATTTTGTGCATAATTTTATTTATGCTCTTAAGCAGGTTAATGATACAGTGGGAACTTTAGCTCTTGGACATTATCATGATCCAGACACTATTGCTGCTGTTATAATTGGAACAGGTACAAATGCCTGTTATTTTGAGCGGACAGATGCTATCAATAGGTGTCAAGGGGTTCTTACAACTTCTGGAGGCATGGTATCCTCTCTTTGTGTCTCTAGACTGACATCATCAGATTCTTTATCTTATGAATTGATTTAGTTTGTTATATATTTGTTAAAGTTGACTCATCCTTATTTGCATCAGGTTTTCAACATGGAATGGGGAAATTTCTGGTCATCTCATTTACCGAGAACTTCTTATGACATCAGTTAGATGTCCAAATGATCAGGTAAGGTTCGGTTGCCTTCCCAGTTAACATTACTGGTACTGTATGTTTGGGGATTAAATCAAATGTATGATATTTTGTCCGGGGCTTTGAGAAAATGATATCAGGAATGTATCTTGGTGACATTGTGAGGAAAGTAATTATGAGGATGTCACAAGAGGCAGAAATATTCGGAGATATTCTTCCAAAGTTACCAACGCCTTTTATTTTGAGTCTCTCTCTCTCTCTCTCTCTCACACACACACACACATACACAGCAACGTATGCAGACACAAGAAATTTGCATTTGTGTTGCTCACATGAGACTCTTGCTATGTTGTGCTTTCAATCCTGCTGCCTGTTGGCTCCTAATTCTATATAAAGATGCAGTTTTAGCTTCCTAAAATATTAAGTGTAGAGTCCAATACTATAATACTGTAGCAAATCTCGGATAATAAAAAATAAAATGAGGATCTACGCAAGCTATTGTCTTTTTCTAGGGCCTCTATATAGTGTTTCTGTTTTGTCTGTGTGCATAGGTAAAAATTTTTCATTTGCTCGATGTTATTTCAAATAGCTTGATGGTATTTTTATCCATTACTTTTTATTTTTTTATTTATTTTTTTTTATACAAAATAGAAATTCTATCATAGTATAATTTAAGTGTATATGTGCGTGAAACTCCTTCCTGGAGACTTGAATTTTGACCCTTACCCCATTACATCTCACAAACACTTATACTTGTGAAGTGACCAGGACACTAAGGGTGCACTGTGGTATTTTTATCCATGACTATTGATGTTTTGTATCTTTGCTAGAAAATGATTAATTGTGTTTTGACATTTATTGTAATTTAATGTCTAGGCATTCAAATGTAATAGTGATCTTATAGAAATATAAACAACTAAGTACATAGTTATTTATTTATCAACTAAAAATGAATGGAATTATAATATAGCATATGCATTTGGAGATTGTGAGAATGTGAAGAAGTGTTTGAAGAAACCTATCAAGGTGCTTTAGATGAAGGAACAATGAATTGAATTGTATCAGGAAGGAATAATGATGTAGTTAAACATTTAAAAGCCTGTAAATCAGAACCAGATTCGTAACTCCTAGGAGCTAAAGGCAAGTTTAAAATAATAACGATATTACATAAGAATACAATTACACGTGCCTGAACTAGGATTCCTTGATATTCAGCATATTCTTTTGCATTTTTTTGCAGTATTGTTATGCTTGTAATACAGTTTAATGCCTTCTGAACACTCAATTAATGCAACAGGTTATAACTTTGTTCCCTTTTTTGTTTCAGGACACGATTGATGGCTGAGATGCATGAGGATGACTCTCCTGAGTTGACAAAGTAGCAAGAATCTTGAAAGACACATTGGAGGTAGACACAACTATTACATTCAGTTTTCCTGTTTCCTGGTTGAATGATTAACCTCAAATGGATAAATTGGTTCTTTGATAACGTGTTTATTTGATGGGCTTTTGTCATTTCAGATTCCTGATGGCCCTTTAAAGGTTAGAAAGCTCGTTGTAAAGGTATGCGATGTGGTGACTCGTAGGGCTGCCCAATTGGCAGCTGCTGGTATTGTAGGTATCTTGAAAAAGATCGGCCGGGATGGAAGTGGTGGGATCACAGGTGGAAGGAGTAGAAGTGATATTAAAATGAAAAGCACAGTTATTGCAATTGAAGGGGGTTTATATACAAGCTATACAATGTTTAGGGAATACTTTCATGAAGCCATGATAGAAATATTGGGGGAAGAAGCAGCTCAACATGTCATTCTTATGGTCACAGAAGATGGATCAGGCGTCGGAGCAGCTCTCCTTGCCGCGACACATTTTCCATATCTTCTTGTATAAAGGGTAGGATTGTCCACATATTTTTTTCTTGGTGAGATTTCCATCAATTTATAATTTGATGCTGGCAATGTGAAAATGGTGTTCTTTACAAAGAATTCCTCTTCCAAATTTTTATTCTGAGTAATTCATTTCATTACCAAATGTTAAGTATTGGGGCATTTGACATTAATAATCCACATCTGGGGTGATTCTTAACTGTTGACATTTTGATCCAGTTTCAAAAGGGACATCTCAGTCTCACAAACAAGTATATAATATAAGCAAAATTATTAGGTCTCCATTGCAAGACATTGAATGTTTTCAACCCCAGATCACATTAAAAGAAAAAGAGATTGTGTAAGAAAGCCCTTTCAAAGCTAATTTCTCTCTCTCTATATATATAGTAAGAAAACTCATTCAAAGCTAACTTCTATATATATATATATATATATATATATATAGAAGCTTCTATGAATAGGTGGGAATTAAATTCAAACGAAGAAAAATATCTTAAAGGTATAGAGTTGTCGTATGAATATGATAGGTGACAATCGAAAATAGCAATCCTTTTCTAGGGAACAGGGCCATGCATATTATGAATATAGTATTACTTTTTTGCAGGTCAGTCGAAGCTGATCAATAAAGTCAATAAGATTACTCCTATTAGCTCTTAATTACTATATTGTGAAGCTCATTGGACATTTTCATGTATCACTTAGGCTTCGTTTGAGAGTTCATAAGAGAAGGGAATTGAATGAACTGATCATAAGAGAATGGAAAAGAATGGAATAGAATGGAATGTATTTAAGTAAGGGAAAAAAATGGAATGGAATGGAATTAAGTAACCTTAATTGGATGTTTTAAAATTAAAGAATGAAAATGAATGGAATTTAAGTAATCTTTTTTAGGAGTAACATAGAGGGAATAGAATAAAATCATTTTATAATAATATTATTATTAGACCCTTATTTTAAAATAAATGGCTAAATTTATAGGGGTATTTTGGAAGTTTTAGTAAAAAAATCATTAAATATAATTTCATTTCCTCCCATTCCTCCCAAATTGGGGGAATAAAAATTTGAGATTTAAAGGGAATAGAGATGAATGAGTGTTCCCTCCTACCCATTTCATTCTCTCCCACTTAAACTCTCAAATAAGGGAATTGACTTTCTATTCACTCCATTAAAACTCCCAAACAAGGGAAGGGAAGAGTATTATAAAATTATTCCTTTCATTCCTTTCCATTTTATTCCACTCCCTCCTCCCAAACGAGGCCTTAGGCAATGAGGTTTAAACTTTAAATCCAAACAAAATCCTGCCATAATATAGTGATTAAGACCATGTTTGCGTTCAATAATTATTATGTCAAGCATTTCACATATGCATCATTTCTTTAAAGACATATACGAGTCTTGTACAATTTTGGAATCCACATGTTGTAAGAAAGAGGATAATATTTATTTTGTGTGACATGTATATATAATATAAGTCTGGTTAATGTATGCCTTTAGGACATATATTAATTATTAATTTTAGGAAATTTTTTATGAAAATTGAAAAAATTTAGTCACTTTTTCATTTTTCTATAAATAGTTTTCTAAAATGGTTTGTTAATAGATACCCTAAGAGCATATGCTAGTAAAACCCATATAACATATCTCCTTTTCTAGCTTAAAAAAAAAAAAAAAAAAAACTCTTTCATACGGGGTGGAATCTACAAACATAGGACTCACCCTCATATAAGATAGATGTTTTATATTCTCCTTACACTAAAGGATTGATTGAAACCGTGATTTTAGATTTAAAAATCGTAACTTCAAATCATTATTTCAATTTAAAAATGAAATGTGTGTAAAACTATGCAACAAATATTATCCTTACACCAAATTCCACCTTGAGTATATAGTTTATACTAGTTAGAGATATTTGCATCATTGTAAGACAACTTCTATACGTTTCAATAGACATGTACCTCGACAATAATGTCAAACTAAATTACTAAAGTCCAAAATTTCCATTTCATCACAGTCATTTATTATGTTATCATGATCATTAAATGTTTGCAGTAAAGTGGCATCTATTTATATTTCTTATGACGATGCTTGAGATAAGTATGGTCCAAATTTGTAGGGTTACTTAGAGCTCTTTTTGGGAGTTAACCTTATCTGGAAACCGTATAAAGAAGATGAAATTGTCATATTTTTTGTCCAATGGCATGCCTTTATTTTATTTTATTTTTTATTATTCAATTAATTGCAAGGAAGAAATGGGTGAAAACCTCGTTATAAGTGTACCCCACATCACCCCAAAATTAATACTTTGAGATTTAATGTGGTTTTGACACTTATAATGTGTGATTGTCGTTTCTTGAGATAAACTTGAATGTTGCTTGAATTTGGGGTTCAAAGTCATGCGATATTAGTGGTGGACATGGTTGAGAATCAGTAAAAATTGATTTTATCAACAATTTGTAAAAATATTATAAAGTAGTTTCTAGATGTAGCATTACCTAACCTGTATACAAATAATTATACCTTTTTTGCCTTCGTGAGGATTAAGGACCTGAAAGCTATAACCGATTGTGAAAACCCAAAGGCAAATTTTCCTCCCACTGAAATTGCTTGTGGTGGCAAATACGTCATCACCAATACTCTAAGACTATTCAATAGTTTCAAATGGCAAGGGAGAAGCTTCGGCTACATGAAGCTGTTTTCTTAATTAAGTCAAATATAGTAAACAACCCCAAAATTTGAGCTAACTCCAACGAACCTCTTAATCTGGGCTAATGCCAACCAAACTTCGATTGTTAACTACATTTTAGGAAAAGCCTAAGACTATATAATTTTTCAAAACTTTTTGTCACAATTGCGACTTGGCAAAGTGCGATTGGTAAAGAAAAATAGTAGGTCTATGTGTAAGTGATAGTTAACTACTTACAATCTACCACGAAATAGTTGTGACAAAAAAATTGTGAAATAATTTATGATCCTAGAACTACTCTACCTTTGATCTTTTTTCTAAAAGCAAAAATAGAACTACAAACCTACAGCCACAGTATAAATAAAGGACATGTTAACATCTCTGTTTTGCACCCACCACCAATTATAAAATTACAGACAAACAAAATGAGTCATTTCAATAAAAACTTATCACCATTGTTGTTGCTTGCACTATTTATAATTGTTACTAATTTCTCTATGAATGCAGAAGCTGCTTCAATTGAAATCTATAATAACGTGACTGCTAAAAACTTGAATGCTACAGCCGATTGTCAAAACACAAAGGTTAATTTTTCTCCCACTGAAATTGCCTATGGAGACACATACGTCATCAATGATACTCTAAGAGTATTCTGCAGTTTCAAATGGCAAGGGGGAAGCATTAGCCTCATGCAGATTTACGATTCTGATAATTACATATGCGATCCCTGTCTTTGGTCGCTTCAACCCAGGGGTCTATGTTATAATGCTACAGGACCTACTTTTTTTGTTTATTGTTTTGATTATGATCATTAAGTTTATGTTTTTCCATGGTGTGTTGTAATAAAGAAGATTCATCTACAATAGTGTTCTCTTTCTGGGTTTTCGAATAAAATAATCATAATATTTGGGGTATTATGAATGTATGTTCTTGTGAAACAACAATTTCAACAAGATTTTTATAAATATATATGTTCGAGTTTGGATGAATCATATCACTCCATTTGTTTCGATGGAGATTCTTGTGTAAAGATTGTTTTCCGTGTTTTTAAGTGTTTGGTAGTATAAAAAAAGATGAGTAAAAGGAAAACTATCTTTGATTAACATAAATAGTATGATTTATTTTTATAGATTATTTGTACTAATATTTTTTGAAAAGCAACTCTATCTCATAGTAATTTAAAGGAAAGTTAGGAGATTGTTTTTCGACTCATTTAAAGTTGCTACCAAATATTGGAAAATGAGATAGATTTATGGAGAATGCTTCTTGGAAAATGACTTATTTTCTAGAAAATATCATTGCTAAATCAAACAAAGCTTAGTTTAGTGGTAATAACATCATTTGTAGTACCTCACAGTGGCAGCCCTAAGAATTTTTTTCAGGGATTGTCATTAAAAAACTTAAATTATACAAGATCTAACAAAAAGAGAACTTTATATATTGACAAAAAAACCACGCAAATATATTAAGTCTTATAATTTTCTTCAACTAATTTTCTTGTTTTGAAATCGTTTCTCATTGCCAATGCTGCAAATTATATCTCTTTCAAAATTTTAGTTAAATAAATTTTTTCTTGGGCTTTTTCTTTTTATTTGTAAGGACGTAATAAATTGTTAATGAGACCAAAGTAACTTAGTTGTAGCTGATGGGAATGATGAGGTTACATTCTTGAGTCGAAGCCAACGCTCATGATGAAGATATCCTGAATGATGAAGAAACCAGTCATCACTGACGATGGTAGGAAAGTCATTCAATGCAGTCGATTGATGACCTGGATGGTTACAAAACCAGCCAGGCAGATCGTTGGAAACCTATTAAAAGCTCCATTATTGGGAAAGAGGCGTTACTAAGAATGACATTAACAACCACAACGGCTAACACCCAAAGCCACATATATAAAGCCCTCACATTGTCATCAGGAGGTACATATTCACACTCTAAGAAAGCACCCATCACTATCTTGCTCATTTTCTATTTCACGAATTGCTTTTCTGTTCTAACTTTGGCATCAGAGGCGTTATGGCAGGCACCACACCGATGACCCTCTTAAAGGATACTTACGTGTGGACGTGGAGTTCCATCTGCCCATTTCGATTGACGAAGTCATACTTCATCAGTTTGGCGCCGTCTGTGGGAAACGTTTTCGTGTTCATATTTGAGAACATAGTTTCCGTCAACTCTCTACATTCAGATGGAACCTAATCTAGATTCTGCAGCTTTGGCCTAACAAGTTCAAGCTCTTGCGGCCACCATTGAAGAACTCACCAAGCAAAACCAGGAAATGAAGCTACGACTTCAGCAGGTCCAATAGGCACAACATGAAGAGAACCAGTCCAAAGATAACCTGGAGGGAGAAGGGGATAGCCATAGGAGGAGTACACATTAGAGGCCAACTACTCTGGAGGAGCAGAATTCAGATCTCTTTAGAGAAATGAGGAAGGAAATGGACGAACTGAGGAACGCCATTAAGGAGAAAACGGACCAAAGTGTAGACAGAATGGTAAGGGCCACAGATTCGCCTTTCACTACGGTGGTACTTGAATGCCCTGTACCGTCAAAGTTTCGCCTACCACTACTTGAGCCGTTCGACGGACTCAGAGACCCTCAGGATCACCTTAATACCTTCAAGACAACTCTAGGTCTTCAACAGCCACCTGACGAGATACTATGTCGTTCCTTCCCCACTACTCTCAAAGGAGCCGCACAGGAATGGTTTACAAAGTTGTCAACTTCGTCCGTAGACAACTTTGAGCAGTTGAGCAATGCCTTCTTGCATCATTTAATAGGGGACAGCGTCCAAAGAGGCTCGTCGACCACTTACTCACCATTAGACAGGGAGAGAAGGAAACCCTGAGGTTGTACGTGAAACGCTTCACTCGGGAGACTCTGGAGGTGGATGAAGCTGATGACAAGGTGCAGCTGACGACTTTCAAAGCGGGACTGAGGTCCAAAGATCTCGTGGCCTCCCTTGCCAAGAACCCCCCTAAAGACAATGGCGGAAATGCTCCTGAAGGCACAGAAGTACATGAATGCCGAGGATGCTCTAGCAGCCATAAAGGATGTAGAGAAACCAGGAGACAAGACAAAGAAGGGAGACGACCGTAGAGGTCAAAAGAAGGAATGTCCAGATCGTCGGAACAATGATGGGAATAGGAGAAAAGATGATAAAGGCCCTCGGACGATAAGATTCACGCCCCTAGTTATGCCTGTTGACAAAATCTTAACGCAGATCAAGGACGAACACTACCTCAAATGGCCAAGGCCATTACACTCATCCCCTAATGTCTGCGACAAGAACAAGTACTGCCGATTTCATAAAGACCACGACTATAACACAGAAGATTGTAGGGACCTTAAGGAGCAAATAGAAGACTTGATACGGAAAGGGAAGTTACAGAAATATGTGAAGAAGGGAGAGTATCATAAGTTTGTGGATGATAATAAGAACCAGCACGGATCTTCTTCCCGGGGTGACGACCGCCCGTCCCAACCCCTGCAGGATGTGATCGAGGAGATAAAGACTATTATAGGAGGGCCATTCTCAAGAGGATCATTTAAATCCCTCAAGAAAGCCTACCAGAGGCAAGTAAATAGTGTCCACACCATACCTCCGTCCAAGCAACAACGAATAGATCGAGACATGTCCTTTAATGAAGGGGACACCAAAGGAGTGAAGCAACCCCACAATGATCCTTTGGTCATAATGTTGAATATAGAGGGATTCAACACCAAGAGGATCCTCGTGGACAACGGCAGCTCCGCAGACATCATCTACCTTCCTGCCTTCCAACAGCTGAAGCTAGACCCAAGGAGACTACGCCCATTTGACTCTCCCCTCGTCAACTTTAGTGGAGACAGGGTATACCCCAAGGGTATAGTGACGTTGACGTTGACAGTGACAGTGGGGACCTACCCGGTGTAGTTGACCCGTCAGTTAGACTTCCTTGTGGTGGACTGCCCCTCATTCTATAACGTCATCATTGGAAGGCCCACACTCAACAAATGGAAAGCGGCGACGTCCACCTACTGTTTGAAGGTAAAATTCCCAACAGATAATGGTGTCGGTGAAGTAAAAAGGGATCAGGTCCTGGCAAGGGAATGCTATCAAGCCGTCTTGGCTGCGAAGGAGAACCACACATGGATGATTGAAAAGAAGGAAGAAGATATAGTGGAGGACCTGGAAACAGTGGAATTGGTTGAAGGAGAAGCGAACAAGACAACAAATATAGGAACGACGCTAAGCCCTGAGATGAGAACAAGACTCATCCAATTCCTTAAAGAAAATATTGATGTCTTCGCATGGAGCCATAAGGACATGCGGGCATAGCTCTTGAAGTCATCCAGCATAAGTTGAATGTGAACCAGGAACAGAGACCCGTCCAGTAAAGATGAAGAACCTTCACCCCGAAGCGAAATCAAGCAGTTGCAGAAGAAGTTACCAAGCTCTTGACGGCAGGTTTCATCCGGGAAGTGTACTATCCTGAATAGCTCGCGAACGTCGTCCTAGTGAAGAAAGCAAATGGAAAATGGAGGATGTGTGTAGACTTCACCAACCTGAACAAGGCATGCCCAAAGGACAGCTTCTCTCTACTGAGAATAGACCAGCTCGTGGACTTTACAGCCGGGCACAAATTACTGACGTTTATGTACGCATTCTCTGGATATAACCAGATCAGGATGGCTGAGGAAGACCAGGAGAAGACCGCTTTCATCACAAGTCAAGGACTCTATTGTTTCAAGGTAATGCCTTTTGGATTGAAGAATGCTGGAGCTGCGTATCAGAGGTTGGTGAACAAAATGTTTAGTCAACAGATTGGCAGGAACATGGAAGTATACGTGGAAAATATGCTCATCAAGAGTAAAGAAAAGCTCACACATCTGGACAACTTGAAGGAGACGTTTGCAACCCTCAAAAAATGCCAGATGAGGTTGAATCCAAGTAAGTATGTTTTTGGGGTAGCTTCGGGTAAATTCCTGGGATTCATGGTGTCTCAAAGAGGAATAAAAGTTAAGTAACAAGATTCCGCTTTGACGGATGTAAGTTACTGACGATCCCACCAACGGGTATAATGCGTAAAAAAAAAAAGCTAAGTAACAAGATTCCACCTTGACGGATGTAAGTTATTGACGATCCCACCAACGGATAAAAGGCATATAAAGTTAAGTGATAAAATTCCGCCAAGAAGAATGTAAATCACTGACGAACCCTAAGTGACAAGATTCCTTAAATGGATGTAAGTCACCAAAAAATTGCTAAGTGATAAGATTCTGCTTTGACGGATGTAAATCACCAACGAAGCCATAAATGCAACAAATATTCCTTTAATGAGTATAAGTCAAATAAGAAGCCCGGCCTTGACGGGAACAAGTCGCTGACGTAGGCACAATCCTTTAGCAGGGGCAAGGGATGAGATACCTCTTGACAGATTCAGGCTACCGACGAATCCACAAAAAAGAGAGAGAAGAAGAAGAAAAGGGACAAGAACCTTGCAACAAATCAAAACAAAACTCAGGCTATATCCAAGCCCTTCTAGAGGATCGAGAGTAAGAAACAAATTGTTGACGAATGGAGAGATTACAGCTAAGAAATTTATGCTAAATACAAGGTGTGGACGAACTCAAAACGCCACAAACATGTCAGGTACAAACAAAGGTACAATCATACAAACAGGAAAGTGCAAAATCATAAAGTCAATTAAAGGCCAAAAACAACGGGCAATTATCCTTGTTCTTTCTAGTGATCCATAAACGCTGGGCCACAAGCATTGTCTTCGAAATAAGATAACAAATAATTGTTTTGAAATTAGATTTACCAAAAAAAAAAAAAAGGGGGCCCAAAATATGACAGGCGTCCATACAAAAAGATTCTAAGTAACTAAGTTAGGCATCATTGGCCGGGGCGTCAATAGCGGTTCTAGAGACATCACCTTCTGGAGCGGAGGATTGAGCAGCTTTGTCCATTGCCATCTCCTTATCAACCTCTTCCAGGTCTAGACTCTCTATGTCGACCCCAGCAGGATGCTTGACCAGATATCTCCTGAGAAGCTCGAAACCTTTGAAGTACCAACTGAAAAGTACTGTGTTGTACTAGTCAGTAGTCTGGAAGGCCTCAACTGATCTGGCAGCAATCGTTTTAAGTTTCTCCTTGGCAGAAAGGAGCTGCTCATCCTTCTCCTGAGTCAATTTGCGCTCAACTCTCAGGTCGTCATCTAGGGTCTTAACCTTTGCCTTCAAAGAAGTTGTCTCGTCCATAGAGACGATCAAATTCTTCTTCAACTCAGAATTCTCCCTCTCTAAAGCCTCCATCCAAGATGTTAGGGATGCCACCTTGGCCTCTTGAGTGAAATATTCAGAGGTGATATGAAGGCTCTCCCCCAACACCTGGAAAGAAGTTCTTAAGTTGTCAGCTAAAAAAAAAAAAAAAAAAAAGGTGGGAAAGATGAACACCATACCTGGACGAGCCTGTGGACATGACGAGAGGCGACCTCGTTCAGTGACATGTCAGAAAGGGCCCTAAAATCTGCTAGAGTGACAACCTCGTGAGCCCTGTCTACAGCCAGCCTCTCATCATCCCATATCGTGGATGATCGGGAATCAACCTTCTCCTTCTCCTTATCAGCCACGTGTGGTCTTTTGGAGCCTGGAGTAGAGATCTCCTCTATCGACGTGGTTGGAAAGGTCGTCCTCATCGTCTCAGTAGTAGAAACCATAAGAGTCACGGAGCCAAGGGGATTGATGGAAGGGCCCTTCCCGGTTATGCGCACGGCCTTCTTCCCCAAGTTGTATAGCGGTTCGTCCTTTTTGGACCTCATCTTCGCATACATGTCCTTGTTAAACTTGGTCGTCATTTCTGTAAGAGGAAAACACTTAGCAGGAAACCTTTAGTGTACATGAGAAGAACCGACACTGATGATGACAATACTTACTTTTTTTTTCCTTCAATGCCAATATTATAAAGGACATAAGGAGACGGGTCAGGTCCAAGGTTGTAGAAGGCAAGGGTCCGGGGATCAACCAGATTGTCCCAGCTTTCGATTGACTCTGCGTATCCAATCGCGGTTTTGATGCGCTCCTTATGCCTGCTCCTAAGCTTAGGCTGTCTCTTAACTGTGCCAAATTGAAGACAAAGGAGTTAGTGATGATAAAACATCAAAGCAACAAAACTGAAACGATGGAGAAGAATACTGACGCACCTAAGGTCGGGGTTCCCTACGGACGAAGCAACCTCGGGATATCGCCCCAATCACTGCTGGATTGAGTCTCGAAATCATCCCCGGACACAAAGAAAAATCGTGACTTCCAATATCTGAAGGACGAAGGTAAACCCTTGACAATCCTAGTTCTTCTCTCCCAAGGAACTAATTCATAATACCCGTACTCCTTCGACTCCTTCAAACGGTATAGATAGGTGAGTTCACCTACCTAGATCATGTCTCCGTTGGAGGCCAACCATATTTACATATAGTTGATCACAATCCTCCACGAGTTGGGCATGAGTGCCCCGGAGCAATACCAAAATGGGCCAGGAGTTCCATCAGGAACGGGTGGACGGGGAGCCTAAGCCCGCAGGTGAAGGTCGACTCGTAAAAACATACCTCACCTGGAAAAAAATGACAGGCCCTATCCTCGTCATTGGGTAGACGAACACAAACTCGTGTCGGAAACTGAAACCTATCCTTGAATCTACTCACAGTTTCAGCATCCAACCCACACACCTCCTTAAGGGCATGAAAAGCCCTAACCTCCCGAGGAGCAGAGACGGCTGTGTCCCCTTCCACTGGGTCGCTGTTAGACGATAGCCCAATCTTGAGGTTGCTAGACCTAATCTCAGACATCACCTCTCTCCTTCTTACTAAACCCTCGAACCAATTAAGTGATCGGTGAAGCAAAGGCAGCAAATCGCCCAAAACGACACTCAGACAATTACCCTCAAACACAAGATTCTCTAAATGCTGGAAAACACCCAAAGACCCCCCTAGGCGCGCAAAAAGAAAGGAAATCGATGGGCAAGCTACCCTAACCTCAGAACTATTAACCATGGAAATACAGAAAACAAAGGGCAAAGAAGGACAACACAAGCTAAATCCCCAAGAAAATCAAAGACCAACAAAAGCAAATGAAGTAAAGAAAAAAAAGAATCAGAAACTATACTACAGTAAGACAGAAGGAAAAGGTAAGAAAAAACGTGTAAGGAAAAACATACCTCCACAAATGGCGAAACACCAAGGCGCAGCACACTGGTTTGGAGAAGAAGGAAGCTCGAAACAGCGTTTGGATTTGTTATCTGAAAAGTAAAAGAAACTAGAAAAGGAGAAGTTTCAAGTTAAGGCTAAAAAACGATTGAAAAACCAGCGGGAAACCCAAGGGGTCATGCCATTAACTCCATAGATCAGCGCACCTACGTGGCCACATTGCATGTAGCGCCGCCACTACGCATTAAATTTGGAGCAAAACCCCAAGAGTCATAGACAGCTCAGGAAAACTTTTCATCTTCTACGGTCCTCATGACACGTCATAGACGACCATAGAACCTGGGGGGCAACTGATGGGAATGACAAGGTTACATTCTCGAGACGAAGCCAACGCTCATGACGAAGATATCTTAAATGACGAAGAAACTAGTCATCACTGACAATGGTAGGAAAGTCATTCAATGCAGTTGATTGATGACCTGGACGGTTACAAAACCAGCCAAGCAGACCGTTGGAAACCTATTAAAAGCTCCATTATTGGGAAAGAGGCGTTACTAAGAATGGCATTAACAACCACAACGGCTAACACCCAAAGCCACATATATAAAGCTCTCACATTGTCATCAGGAGATACATATTCACACTCTAAGAAAGCACCCATCACTATCTTGCTCATTTTCTATTTCACGAATTGCTTTTCTGTTCTAACTTTGGCATTAGAGGCGTTGTGGCAGGCACCACACCGGTGACCCTCTTAAAGGATACTTATGTGCGGACATGGAGTTCCATCTGCCCATTTCGACTAACGAAGTCACACTTCATCAGTAGCCTTAGACAACAACTCTCACTAAAAAAATTAACAAGACTATATATTTCGAAAATCTAACCGTTGAATTGCATGTTTTAGATCTTTATGTTCTTAAAACACATGTCAAATTTAATGCTAATCGGATATTATTTGCTATTCAGTACTTAAACTTATTTTTTATATATAATTTTAGATTACAAAAACACGAAATTTAAATATTTGATTGGTGACATAGTTATTAATCTTTGATCTTCATGAAATTTTGAAAGTATGAAGGATATAAGAAGAAAATGTAATTCAAAGGTGGATTTGTCAAAATTCACATCCAATAAAAAAAATATTAAGTGGAGTTATAGTCTTAGTTTACAACCAAATTTGTTGCTAAATTTTATCCAAAGTTTAATCATGTTAGGCCTAAAAAGATTTAGGGTGGTCACAATTTTTTTTTAAAAAAAAAATTATATATAATAATAATTTTTATCATACTTTGAAAGTGTGTTAAAATATATTAGTACTTTAAAAAAAAAAAAAGGTGAGATTTAAAAAAAGTTGTACATAAAACTTAAAAGTTAAAAATTGAGCTTATAAATGCATGCCAAATGGACACTTGGTCAATATGATATAAGTTGTTAGCAAATATGACAGTTATAGTATCATGTGACTTTGTACTATTTATTTGAAGTAACACAAAAAAAAGGGCTTATCATTTGACATAAAACCCCAAAGGTAGACTTTATCTTATTTTACCATAAAGTGACACAAAAAAAAAAGGCTTATCATTTGATATAAAACCCCAAAGGTAGACTCTATCTTATTTTACCATATCATAGATTAAAATACAAAATAACATAAAAATAATTAGAAAATAGTAAAGTTAATGTTCAATGTGATATGCATCATCAACTGATTTGATGAAGTGATTGTCATGTATAGTATATATACTATACCCATTAAAAAAAAATCGGTTTCATTATGTGGAATTCCTCCAAATTATTATACTAATATAAGGTAAATATTGTGATTGAAGGAAAATTATTAAGTATTCTCAATGTGCAAAACATGATACTTCTCTCACTCACATGAATGGTAAATCCTAACATGAATTTAATTAACAAGATCTACTATTATGTAAGAGGGTCACTATATGAAAGATTCATGATAGAGAATATTTTCTTTGGTTGAAACAAGGCCGGCGACAAGTGAAACTTAGGGGTTCACTTGCCGCCTAGGGGTTCAAATGAACCCCTTGAGTTGGCAAAAAAAAGAAAAAGAAAAGAAAAGAATATGTATAATAATTTTGTTTTGATCATTTAAAATAAAATTAGGAACCCCCTTACCCAAATTTTTTTAATGTTCAATTGAAATAAGCTTGAATATGATCCTCTTGACAATATTTTAGCTTTTTTAAATAGGACATGTCACACAACATAGAAATTAAACAATTAGGCATGGGTGTTTCTAAAAAATAAAAAATAGAAAATAGGCAAGGGGCATGGGACAAGGGAATGATTGGAGTGAAGATAAATGCAAATGTTAACACAACAAAATTTTAAAGAGAAATTGAAATAATAATTAATGCTCACTTATAACTATTAATGCAATCACAATAATAAGGGAAATAATACAAAAAGAAACTGAATAATACTTCTAAATATTATTTATTTGAAAATAGAAATACAAAACATTATTTGGACTGAAGCGTGACACTCGCTCTCTTTAAAGAGATTCAAGACTTTGGTTGGCTAAACCAGTGCAGTATGGTTAGAAAAACCTCTGTACAAAGTGTTCAAACTTTGTATTGGGTCTGAATGGGTCTATTTATAGGCTCAATGGGCCTCACGAAATTATTACCCAAATTAATTTGATTAATTAGGTCCATCATCCTAATGAAGTAAGCATTACGAGATTAATTGCTGGACATAAATCTGATGGGCTGGAGTTACATAATTAATAGACCAGATAAAGAGTTTTTGAAGAATAAATATACTCAAATGGCTAATCCATTAAGTGGGTGAATGACTATTCATTTTCCATAATAAAAAGGTCATTTCTCACTAATGAATATGAAAATTTATTCTTAATGTATTTTGCCCAATATTTGAAGTCATACATATCAGCACATTAATTATTTCAATTAAAAAATAAAAATAAAGAGTCTCTCTCCTTTTCAATGTGGGAGTAAACATTCCACTAACTTTTTATCTTCTATATTAACTCCCACGTCTTTACAATTACATTTATGTTGTAATATAAACCATTTTAATTAAATAACATTAAAATGCTCCAATAATAACAACAATGATTAATATGTTTATTGTATTTAGAAACAATAGATAATTTCTAAAATTTAATCTTAGGGTTCGTTTGGATACTGCTTATTTTGCTGAAAATTAAAAACAGAAAACAGAAAACACTGTAGTAAATAATTTTTAAATGTATGAATAGTGCAGTGAGACCTATTTTTAATGAAAGTTTTGTTGAAAAAAAAGGTTTATGGGTCCAATGAACAGTGCATGGGACCCACTAGAAAGCACTGAAAAGCGCTTCTCAATGAAAAAAAAAAGGCATGAAATGCGAAATGCCAAAACACAGGAATAGAAACACTATGCAAACAGGTATTTAATAACAATAATTAATATGTTTATTGTATTAAGAAATAATATATTAAATGAACTTATAATTTATCTTTTGTTCTCTTTCCAACACTATGGACAAATTTGTATTAAAAAAACCACATAAACTGCAAAACCTATTTCTAACTTAAGATACATCTTCTTAGTTCTTACTGACCCTCCTAGATTAGTGATATTGGTTAAGACATGACATGGGTGAAAAAATCATTTAAAAAAAATTACAAAACATGTATGAATAACCTTATTAGCCCTAATTTAAAACTATCTAATAAATTCTACATATCCATCCTCCTAATTAAAAATATATAAATTTTTTACGCAATTAAACAAAGAACAAAGTTTCTCTCCAAACTAGTTTGGAGAGAAGCTCTTTAAACTTCTCATATATTTCTTTTTTGGGTGTGAATTTTGAAAATCTAACCATTTAATTTAATGTTCCTTATATTCTAAACATACACATCAAATTTCGCTCAAATCGGATATTATTTACTATTTGATCAATTAACCTTTTTTTATTATTTTTTATATAAAACTTTAGATTACAAAAACTTGAAATTATAATATTTATTTGATGACATAAAAATTGATCTTTGATTTTCTTGAAATTTTGTAAGCATTAAAGATATAATAAGAACATGCAATCTAACAGTTAGATTTTCAAAATTCACACTCAATATAAATATATATGATGAGTTTATAGGGTTTCTCTCAAAACTAGTTTGGAGAGAAACTTTGTTCTTAAACAAATAGTAGTTGTTAAACAAAAAGTTGATTTGACTGAAATTTAAGTTACCTACTTATGATTTAAAATTTGACACTTTATCCATTTAAGGTTTGATTGAAATTTAAGTTGCCTGATTGTGGGTTGAAATCATAAAATGCAATTATTCCGTTTGATTTTTTTTGATCTTATATTTTAATGTTTTTGAAAAAGAGGTGCATAAAAGTAGAATAAAATTACATATTTAATAATATTTTTAACAAAAGTAAATTATATAATTTCACTGAGCTAACTTCACGCGGTGAAAGTGTTAAATTCAAACCTCAGGCAACTTTAATTTTGACAAAACCACGCGTGGGTGGTGGGTTGTAATTTGAAGAAAAAAAAAGGGGTTCCATCTCGAACTGAGTAGCACATAAACCTTCGAAGGTTGGAACAAACACTCTAAGAAAAACGTTCGAACTATTCTACTTCTCTCTCTGTCTGTCTCTCTGAATATGGGGACAGAGAACAAATCGAAGTCACACACGAACGACAACAGAGGCAACAACAGCAGGAAGAGAAAGCCGCGCTATCTTCCCCACAATGTCTCTCTCTCTCTCTCTCTCTCTTCTTATAGTATTGTTTTTGTTGTGAGCTTGGTTATTCATCATGTACATGGTTTTTTTTTTTTTGTGTTACAGAAGGCAGTCAAGAAGAAGGGTTCGTACCCATTAAGGCCAGGAGTACAAGGATTCTTTATCACCTGTGATGGTGGCCGAGAACGCCAGGCCTCTCATGAAGCCATTAACGTTATTGACTCTGTATGTCTCTGTGTTTTCTATTATTTTGTTTGTTGGAATTAATTTTTTGGTTTTTGCTCATGAAATTGCCTTATGGGTATATGTTTATTGTTGTTAAAGTCTATTTCTTTATGCTTTCCTTTTCTGGGTTCTCAATAATTAACTTACATCATGTTTCTTTAGTATTGACAGAAGTTTGGGGTTGAATTAGAATGACATTTAGTAAAATTACTGTTTGTTGTGTGACATTTTTTTTATTTTTAAAAAGTTAAAATAAGTGTGTGAAAGGAAAAAGAAAATGGAAATTTTTGCCTAATTAGGTTGGAGATTTGGGAAAAGTATGGTTTTGCTTGTTTTCTGTTGAATATATGGATAAATAATTTGAAGAATTAGTTGAAATGCAAGTGGAATCTGGCTGAGTATTTGAAAGAATGAAAAAAAGAAAAAGAAAAAAGAGAAGGGTTTTCAAGGTCAAATTGTTTATTTGCGACATGGGGAAAAATTGGGTTTTGGGTGCTTAGAAATGATTTCATTGGAAAGTTGTGAATCAAAGGACAATAATGATATGCATTTAATCTTTGAGGATTTCACATTCTCCCTATTCAAAGATAATTTCTATGATATTTCTTTTTTTTTTTAGTAAAAAATTAGGGAAAGGAATATTGTTTATGTTTTCTTATTATTTCTTCTTCATTTTTAATAATCTACCCCTTCAATATTCAATTCAAACATAGTGTTCATGCTTGTTCAATTCGAATTCAACAGTATTTGTTGTCTCTTTATGCTCCTTCTAAGGTAGTTGTGATTATAGTGATGTGATTGAATGGGTCTTGTGCTTCACTTCTAGTTCCAACTTGATTTTCAAAGTTCTGTTGCCTGGTTTTCATTGAAATTTGGTCAGACATAGATAGAACCTGTATAAGCTTTATCGTAACTATGTGTGTAAGCGGAAGTGTTTCCATGTGACACTGTTGTTTATGAAGCTTGACAAAATATATAGAGAACCTTGGAATGAGCTTTATATCATGTTTTGTGTGTGTGTGTGATATTTTTTATTCTTGGATGCAGAAAAATACAAAATTCTGAACATTATGTTCCCCTTATCAATGAGGTGGAGTTAAGGTAGCTACTCTAAGTGTTTGTTTGGATATCACTTAAAGTGCTGCATCTGCGTTTCCTCTTTTTTTTTTTTTTTCCTTTTCAGCCGCAACTGTTGACCCAGTCTTCTGTAAACAGTGCACTTGTGCACTGTTCACAGGTCCCACAAACTCCACTTTTTATAAACTTTTTCATTAAAAATGGGTCCCACAGCACTATTTACATATTTAAAAATTATTTTGTTACAATGTTTTCAGTTTTCAATTTCAGTAAAATAAGTTTTATCCAAACAGACCCTAATGCTGGTTGATTTGTTTTTTTCCATTTCCTTTAAGTTTTATGAAGAGCTAGTCCATGCGAAGGATTCGGGTGTGAAGCTTGCTGAGTTACCTAATAAACCTTCAAATAAGAAGATTAAGTTCTCATATTCTGACTCTTCTAGTAGCGATGATGATGATGATGAGGAGGACGAGGAGGAGGAGGACGATAAATCAGATACTCGTGGGGATGATACTGCTAGTCATAAATCAGATACTCATGGGGATGATACTGCTAGTCATAAAGATGTGATAAATCAGGAGTCCAATCCTCAAGATGCAATAAATCAGGAGTCTGATCCTCATACAAAAGATGATGTGAACCGTGGAAATCAGACTGAAGAAAAAGATAATGATAATGACGGGGATGGTAAGAATGATGAGAATCAACCAGATAATGATAATAATGGGGATGGTAAGAATCATGAGAATCAACCAAAAGAAACTGAGGAGCCTCCAACAAAGAAACAATGTGTAGAAACGGTTGCAACGAAATCTGTGATCCATGCAAAAGTGGAGGAGAAGTCCATTGATAAACTAATTGAGGCTGAACTGGAAGAATTGGGAGATAAGAACAAGGTGAGTTAGCTAGAGCTGCTATACTTTCTGGCTTCATTTGTTCTATTTTATTTTAACCGTATCAGATTTGAAGGCCAAACCTGAATATGTCAAATTGTTCTCAAGTTTCTATCTCCCCAAATTTTTTTATATTTTTGTTCTCCTTGTGCATTTTCCTGGCCCTTCTTCTAATTGTTGTTATTTTATCTTATTAACTTCTGTTCAAATATTTTTATCTCTCCCCTGCCTCTGTAATATTGTGACTATTGTACTTTAACAGAGTTGAGGTTTCAATTATCAAGATGAAATCCTTTATTTGAGTGGTGCCACCCTCTTGGAACATGTGATATGTGTTCTGTGGTAGATTTTGTAGATTCTCTTTTAGATTGTGACTTTATTTTAATGTGGTTTTTTAGGAGAACTGTGTGTATAATCTTAGAGTTTATTATTTGTCAAAAAAATATTTTGGCTAATTCTAGAGTTCTTTACGATTCAAATATGATATGTGGGCAGTAATATTTCTATCCAGGCTATGCTAATAATTTTTGGTTGCTGATGCATCTAGTCATTTCTTCTAGCAATTTGGTAAAGTTTGCTACTGTCATGTTATGATATCTTGTGTGTTGTTTCCAAGCTCTCTCTGGACTAAAATTTTCAATTTAATGCCACTGTGTTCATCTAAATTGTATTATACAAATTCTTCTTGTATCACATTTTAGCTTCATTTTTTAAAGAGCATTGCAGCCTCATTTTCAAATGGATCAATTTGATAAGCTCAAGTTTGATTCCAATTTACATTGGCCTGTGAATTGAAGAATTCTTCGATATTCTGATGTATTTATAACTTCTAAAATAATTAATGTGAGAAATTGTTATTATTGATTCTGCCCTTGCTCATATTTATCATGGACGGCTCAGAATGAAATTCTATCACTGATGTTAGTCGCACCACAATCAACCATTATTGAAGGTGGTTTATATCAATCCTTTGTCTTGTTCACATAGACAAACTCACTGAGGGAAGAGAACGTCAATGAGTGAAGTAAAAAAAATTGATGCCACAACCCCAGTGACAACTGTACTTCCTTTAATCAAACTGTTAGTTCCAGTCCTTGAAACCCTATAGCACCTTTTGAATCTGAATGAAAGGGAGATATATATATATATATATATATCTTTTTTCACAACTGTTGAGTTGGTATACTGTAGTTATTGTACAATATAAGTGGTGTCAGTGATGGGCTCACTTGAAATTGATTTTGCACCAATCACACCTTGCCACCTCTATAAGTTGTGAAATTTGTTGTCTCTAGAATTGCTCTATGATTTATCTTAAACTGATGTTATGTCAAATATTTGAAATTGAAAATAATGATAGAGTGACTTGTTATCATCAGTCACCAATTTTCTTAATCATTTAGTTGAATAACAAGTACTTCATGACTCATTGACATTTTACAACAGCTGAAAGTGCAAAATTATCAGTTATTCCCATTAAGTTGGGCAGTGGATGCATATTTTTTATATACATCACCCTTCTAAGGGTCCTCATATTGTGAAGAGTTCACCATATGTTCACTGCCCTTGCTGCTGGTGGCATTCTTGCTTTTGTCATTTTGTTCTGACTCAAAAACTTGTGTGTGCCTTTAGTATTTTTTCTTGAGCTGACGGTAGATTGTTATACAGAGGCGCTTTTTCAAGCTTGATACATCTTGTAATGGTGTTGTCTTTATTCAAATGCGGAAAAGAGATGGAGAACCCAGCCCCATAAATATTGTGCAGCACATGATGACATCTCTTGCATCAACAAGGAAACACATGTCAAGGTTCTTAAATTGCTTTTCAGTCAAATCATACAAAGGACATAGACAGAAGATATGTTATATTGGTGCTGGCAAGCTAACATGTTTGTTTTCTTGTATAGGTTCATCTTACGGATATTACCTATTGAAGTGGCCTGCTATGCTTCTGAGGAAGAAATTTCAAGAGCAATCAAACCTCTTGTTGCAGAATATTTTCCAGTGGAAACTCAAAACCCACAAAAGGTAATACTATTAATCAACTATACCATTTCATATCGTATCTTTCTGATAAACCGATTCTAAATTATTCAAAGCTGCCTAAGTGATAATTTCCCTTGAAACACCCTATTGGACATATATTCAACATTGTTAACTAAGAATCTAAATTATATTTTTCCATCAACGCTCTTTTACTTCCCAAAAGTGGCAAAATTGAGCCTTTCTACCAACAGCATTAATAGGATAAACTCATCAGAGGTCCTTTTTTTTTTATTTTATGACTTTTTTCTAGTTTTTGTCAGTGATGGTTCAAGCTGGTTTTAGTTATTTGACTTTGAACTTAGAATGTAATATGGTGAAAAAAACAATTTTCAATAGATCTCAGATTTTGTCAATAAATTGAAGTGAATTAAGTTTGATTTTGCAAGATCTTTATTTTATTGGATTTCATCAGAAGGATGCAGAATTTCCAATTTGTTAGAAATTTTGAACTTGTTGTATGTTTTATTCTTCTTTGGGGGTAATTTGGGTACATAGCCTGTGTACTTGATTCATCCTGTTGAATTTTTGTATACTTCCTTAGTTGATTAATACAATTATTGTTACTTTTGGGTTACATGCTTTTCATCTTACTAAATCTGTTATTTATCCCTGCCAAAAAAAAAAAAAAAATTGTTATTTTAAAAAAAATGACTGAAGTGAAACTGGCCCCAGTTCAAGCATAACAATGATGCACATAACTAGAAACCCACCTAACCCTAATCATAGTGCTAGAATCAGCTCATTGTGGGTTTGATTTGAAGATGAAAGTGTATTCGAGCATATCATGATATTTATATTCAGTGAAGTCATGACTAAGGGTCAAATTATAGATGCAGGGTACCTGAATTGAATTGAGGTTAATTATAGAATAGTCAAATGCTCTGTCAAGAATCCAGTCATGGGAAATGAAATGGGCCAGAAATTTGGGCAAAGATATTGCAAATTTCATATCTGAAGGGAAGGAATTTAAATAACTGAATAGATGGACAAAGGGTTTAGCAGTTAGTGCTGACTTGGGATTAGAAATTCACAATATTCACAACTGATAACCTTGATTTATGTGGTTTTCAAACTTACTAGTTAATTGTTAGCTAGCGGATGGTATGCACCAATGCATTTTTTAAGTTTTTATTCCAGTTTGATATGTACATTGCCTCTTTTTTCACATTTGGTGGACTGTTATGATCTGAGATTGCTGCGTGCTGTAATCTAGTAGTACACGTTTCTGAAAATAAGAATGACTAACTCAACATCAATCTGGATCTTGACCTTCCATTGGATTTATTCCCTGTGGTTGACTATATATATGCACAAATATGGTCATTGTATTCTAGGCATGTGTGTCTGAGAGAGAGTCCAGGACAATGTGATGATATCCACTTTCAAAGTTCCAAATCCTTATTTTTTAAGTCAGGGACTCAAGCAAAATACCTAATGTAAATTGATGACCTTAATCTAATTTCGCATTCATCAGCTTTGAATTTAGGAGGTATATAATTGGGTGAAGATCTTATTTAATTTAGACTGACCAGTTCTCTTCCCCGCCCCACTCTCTCTTTTCATATTCCCAGCACTGTAGGAAACAAAATGAACTAAAGAAATTGAAGTATAGAATCACCAGGTTTTGTTGGCTATTTGGTTGGGTCCCTATATAAAATCTGTGCAAACTGCATCCCTTGGCTACTGTGTATATCACAATCTAAAATCTTATGACATACTGAGATGGATTTTGACTTTTCTAAACTTCTGTGCAGTTTGCGGTATTGTATGAAGCCCATGCAAATAGTGGTATTGACCGGATGAAGATTATAAATGCAGTTGCAAAATCCATCCCTGGACCACATAAAGTTGATCTTAAAAATCCTGATAAATCCATTGTAGTTGAAATTGTCAAGGTAAGAATGTTCTCTTGCTGTTGCTAAAAAAGAACTTGAATTTTTATGCTTTCTTGTTCATCTTTTACACCGTCTTTTGCTATTGCTAACCTTTGGTCTCTTGTTGGGTTGAGTCTGAATCTTGTTTTGTTGATCCGGTACCATGGTTATATAACTTAAAACTCTATCAGCAAGAGTTTCAGAGAACTTTGGAATTTTGACTTTCATAATTATTTTTTGAACTTTTACTAATGGCTATAGGTGTTGCATTGCATCAAATCCAACTTTCATGTCTTGATTGTGATACTACTCTGTTTTATCTTTTCGCTTTGTTTCTTTTATTTACTTTTTCTTCCATGTACCCTGAAGTTTTTTGTAATGGTTTAGAGGTTATGCTTGTAGAAACTGTTTTACTAATGTTAGCTAATTCTCTATCAAAGCATTAGCTTTCATGCATTTCAATTTCGAATAAAGCAGCAACTCATGTGAAAGGACTGAAGTTTTACTTGTTGCTAGATGTCTGTTATTTGATGAACCTTTCTTGACTATGATAAATCTTTTGTTTTTTTCAATGTTGTCAGACTGTGTGCTTGATTGGGGTCGTTGAAAAGTACAAGGAACTGGCTAAGTACAACATAAGGCAGCTTACATCATCCCAACCATAACCATATCAACCTTTTTTCATTTTTTTTGGGTAATTGGAACTGCTGACATTTGATATGTAGGTTTTCCATCTTGTATTGTAGGATGGAGTATTTAACAAGTGGGGTGACAGCGAGTTTAAACCACAAATAATCTCATTTGAAGAATAATATGTCATAATGAAAATTTTGCGAAGTTTAGATGCCTGCTGCATTCTTCCTTTGTTCTCTCTCTCTCTCTCTCTCTCTCAAATAACGATGTCTGATACGGCTAATCCAAATGAACTAGTTTGTTGGTCATTAGCACATTTTGAAATGCTAAGAACCATGACCATGCAAATTGTAAGAATCATTCTCAAATTCTTCACAATCCAGTAGCAATGATGAATCCTGCATTTGCAAGTTTTATTGGTTGTCCAATTATGAGTAACCAGGTGATAAATAATGTGTATGCACCTCGTATATACTCCAATTTTAGATGTGCTAACTTCATTCTATATGTACTCTTTCTCTCTCTCTCTCTCTCTCTCTTTTTAATTTTTTATTTATTTTTTAAATATATGTTATTAGATGTGTACTCTAATTTTTGATTGACCAATTTAGTAAATATTTATTTTGATGGTATTTGTATATGAAAATATTAAATATAAAATTTGATAATTATGATAGTTATTTATTAAGATTGCTTTTTTTTGGGGGGGGGGGGTTATAGATTTTTTATTTAAAAATTTTAATAATAGATATTCATCATAATAATTAATAGGTATATATTATATATGGTTTTTTAATTTAAAAAAAAGATTTATATTAATAAAAAACTTATTTGGAATATGACATTCCTACTCAAGTAGTCAAGTTTAGTTGCTTTAGTAACAATTGAAACAAAAAATCAACAGAACATAAAAGAAAATTTAATAATACATGCATTAAAAAAATATAAAAAATGATTATGCTATTAAGTAAGTCACAATAACTAAATATTTGTGAGCTCATTAAAACAATATGTCATATATTGAATTATATAAATCATAATAATTCATATTTCCTCTAGTTTTAATGACATATAGTATAACTACTACATAATGGGTATTATACATGAACTATAAATATAATGTTTTACAAAATATAGAACATGAGCTATTTATCTTAGCATTAATTTTTATCATCATCGTTATCTTGACGTTGGAAATGTGTATATTTACATGATGATGAGCAGATGAGGTTCAGCTCTTTTGAGGGGTAATAGTTATTCCTTTTTTTTTAACCCTCTGATAGGTCTATTATTTGTTTTGAGCGATTTCCCCTTTCTACTCAACCTCAAGCTTACTGGGCTTTGGCCAATCTTAGCGTTTGCGTGTAAACCATCAATCTAGGCACTTCTAAATTCTAATCTATTAAATGACATGCATGCGTAAGAACATGCAATGTGACATGTAATTGATTTGTGTTTATTTACAACTCGAGTTACTTGTGCATCTATTGCACTTAGATTTTGTGCATAATTTTATTTATGTTCTTAAGCAGGTTAATGATACAGTGGGAACTTTAGCTCTTGGACATTATCATGATCCAGACACTATTGCTGCTGTTATAATTGGAACAGGTACAAATGCCTGTTATTTGGAGCGGACAGATGCTATCATTAGGTGTCAAGGGGTTCTTACAACTTGGAGGCATGGTATCCTTTCTTTGTGTCTCTAGACAGACATCATCAGATTCTTTATCTGATGAATTGATTTACTTTGTTATATATTTGTTAAAGTTGACTCATCCTTATTTGCATCTGGTTTTCAACATGGAATGGGGAAATTTCTGGTCATCTCATTTACCGAGAACTTCTTATGACATCGAGTTAGATGTCCAAATGATCAGGTAAGGTTCGGTTGCCTTCCCAGTTAACATTACTGGTACTGTATGTTTGGGGATTAAATCAAATGTATGATATTTTGTCCGGGGCTTTGAGAAAATGATATCAGGAATGTATCTTGGTGACATTGTGAGGAGAGTAATTCTGAGGATGTCACAAGAGGCAGAAATATTCGGAGATATTCTTCCAAAGTTATCAACGCCCTTTATTTTGAGTCTCTCTCTCTCTCTCTCACTCTCATACACAACAACGTATGCAGACACAAGATATTTGCATTTGTGTTGCTCACATGAGACTCTTGCTATGTTGTGCTTTCAATCCTGCTGCCTATTGGCTCCTAATTCTATATAAAGATGCAAGTTTAGCTTCCTAAAATATTAAGTGTAGAGTCCAATACTATAATACTGTAGCAAATCTCAGATGATAAAAAATAAAATGAGGATCTACCCAAGCTATTGTCTCTTTATGGGGCCTCTATATAGTGTTTCTGTTTTGTCTTTGTGCATAGGTAAAAATTTTACATTTGCTGGAAGTTATTTCAAATAGCTTGATGGTATTTTTATCCATGACCTTTTTTTTTTTTTTTTTACAAGATAGAAATTCTATCTTAGCATAATCTAAATATATATATGCGTGAAACCTCCTTTTGGAGACTTGAACTCCGGTCCTTGTCCTATCATATCTCACAAACACTTATACTTGTGGAGTGACCACCGCACCAAGAATGCGCGGTGGTATTTTTATTCATGACTATTGATGTTTTGTATCTTTGCTAGAAAAGGATTAATTGTGTTTTGACATTTATTGTAATTTAATGTCTAGGCATTCAAATGTAATAGTGATCTTATAGAAATATAAACAACTAAGTAGATAGTTATTTATTTATCAACTAAAAATGAATGGAATTATAATATAGCATATGCATTTGGAGATTGTGAGAATGTGAAGAAGTGTTTGAAGAAACCTATCAAGGTGCTTTAGATGAAGGAACAAAGAATTGAATTGTATCAGGAAGGAATAATGATGTAGTTAAACACTTAAAAGCCTGTAAATTAGAACCAGATTCGTAACTTCTAGGAGCTAAAGGCAAGTTTAAAATAATAACGATATTACATGAGCATACAATTACACGTGCCTGAACTAGGATTCCTTGATATTCAGCAAATTCTTTTGCATTTATTTGCAGCATTGTTATGCTTGTAATACAGTTTAATGCCTTCTGAACACTCAATTAATGCAACAGGTTATAACTTTGTTCCCTTTTTTGTTTCAGGACACCATTGATGGCTGAGATGCATGAGATTGACTCTCCTGAGTTGACAAAGTAGCAAGAATCTTGAAAGACACATTGGAGGTAGACACATCTATTACATTCAGTTTTCCTGTTCCCTGGTTGAATGATTAACCTCAAATAAAATAAATTGGTTCTTTGATAACGTGTTTATTTGATGGGCTTTTGTCATTTCAGATTCCTGATGTCCCTTTAAAGGTTAGAAAGCTCGTTGTAAAGGTATGCGATGTGGTGTCTCGTAGGGCTACCCGATTGGCAGCTGCTGGTATTGTAGGTATCTTGGAAAAGATCGGCCGGGATGGAAGTGGTGGGATCACGGGTGGGAGGAGTAGAAGTGATATTAAAATGAAAAGAATAGTTGTTGCAATTGAAGGGGGTTTATATACAAGCTATACAATGTTTACGGAATACTTGCATGAAGCCATGATAGAAATATTGGGGGAAGAAGCAGCTCAACATGTCATTCTTATGGTCACAGAAGATGGATCAGGCGTCGGAGCAGCTCTCCTTGCCGCGACACATTTTCCATATCTTCTTGTATAAAGGGAAGGATTGTCCATATATTTTTTTTCTTGGTGAGATTTCCATCAATTTATAATTTGATGCTGGCAATGTGAAAATGGTGTTCTTTACAAAGAATTCCTCTTCCAAATTTTTATTCCGAGTAATTCATTTCATTTCCAAATGTTCAGTAATGGGGCATTTGACATTAATAATCCACATCTGGGATGATTCTCAATTGTTGACATTTTGATCCAATTTCAAAAGGGACATCTCAGTCTCACAACTAAGTATATAATATAGGTAAAATTATTAGGTCTCCATTGCAACATATTGAATGTTATCAACCCCAGATCACATTAAAAGAAAAAGAGATTGCGTAAGAAAGCCCATTCAAAGCTAACTTCTATATATATATATATATATATAGAAGCTTCAATGAATAGGTGGGAATTAAATTCTAACGAAGAAAAATATCTGAAAGGTATAGAGTTGTCGTACGAATATGATAGGTGATAATCGAAAATAGCAATCCTTTTCGAGGGAATAGGGCCATGCATGTTACGAATATAGTATTACTTTTGTGCAGGTTAGTCGAAGCTGGTCAATAAAGTCAATAAGATTACTCCTATTAGCTCTTAATTACTATATTGTGAAGCTCATTAGACATTTTCATCTGCCCTCTGTACCACACTTAGGCTTCATTTGAGAGTTTATAAGGGAAGAGAATGGAATAGAATGAAACAATCATAAGGGAATGGAAAAGAATGAAATGTATTTAAGTAAGAGAAATGAATGGAAAAGAATGAAATTGAATGGAATTAAGTAACCCTGATTGGATATTTTAAAATTAAAGAATGGAAAAGATTGAAAATGAATGGAATGTAAGTAATCTTGTTTGGGAGTAACATAGAGGAAATAGAATGAAATATTATTATAATAATATTACTATTAGACTCTTATTTATTTATTTTTTTAAATGTTGAATATATAGGGGTATTTTAGGAGTTTTAGTAGAAAAATCATTAAATCTAATTTCATTCCCTCCCATTCCTCCCAATTTCAGGAGAAATGAAAATTTGAAGTTTAAAGGGAATAGAGAGGAATGAGTGTTCCCTCCTACCCATTCTATTCTTTCCCACTTAAATTCCCAAACAAGGGAATTGACTTTTCATTCCTTCCATTAAAACTCCCAAACAAGGGAAGGGAAGAATATTTTGAAATTATTCTTTTTATTCCTTTCCATTCCATTCCATTTCCTCCTCTCAAACAAGGCCTTAGGCAATGAGGTTTAAACTTTAAACCCAAACAAAATCCAGCCATAATATAGTAATTAAGACCATGTTTGCGTTCAATAATTATTATGTCAAGCATTTCACATATGCATCATTTCTTTCAAGACATATATACGAGTCTCGTACAATTTTGGAATCCACATGTTGTAAGAAAGAGGATAATATGTATTTTGTGTGACATGTATATATAACATAAGTTCGGTTAATGTATGCCTTTAGGACATACATTAATTATTAATTTTAGGAAATTTTTTTATGAAAAATTGAAAAAATTTAGTCATTTTTCATTTTCCTATAAATAGTTTTCTAAAATGGTTTGTTAATAGATACGCTAAGAGCATATGCTAGTAAAACCCATATAACGTATCTCATTTTCTAGCTTAAAAAAAAAAAAAAAAAAAATCCTCTTTCATACGGGGTGGAATCTACAAACATAGGACTCACCTTCATATAAGATAGATGTTTTATATTCTCCTTACACTAAAGGATTGTGTTTATTACACACAAATTGAAACTGTGATTTTAAATTTAAAAATCATGACTTCAAGTCATTATTTCAGTTTAAAAATGAAATGTGCGTAAAACTATGCAACAAATATTATCCTTACACCAAATTCCACCTTGAGTATATAGTTTATACTAGTTAGAGATATTTGCATCATTGTAAGACAACTTCAATAGGTTTCAATAGACATGTACCTCGACAATAATGTCAAACTAAATTACTGAAGTCCAAAATTTCCATTTCATCACAGTCATTTATTATGTTATCATGACCATTAAATGTTTGTAGTAAAGTGGCATCTATTTATCTTTCTTATGACGATGCTTGAGATAAGTATGGTCCAAATTTGTAGGGTTACTTAGAGCTCTTTTTGGGAGTTAACCTTATCTGGAAACCGTATAAAGAAGATGAAATTGTCATATTTTTTGTCCAATGGCATGCCTTTATTTTATTTTATTTTTTATTATACATTTAATTGCAAGGAAGAAATGGGTGAAAACCTCATTAAAAGTGTACCCCACATCACCCCAAAATTAATACTTTGATTTAATGTGGTTTAGACATTTATAATGTGTGACTGTCGTTTCTTGAGATAAACTTGAATGTTGCCTGAATTTGGGGTTCAAAGTCATGCAATATTAGTGGTGGACACGATTGAGAACCAGTAAAAATTGGTTACATCAACAATTTGTAAAAATATTGTAAAATAGTTTCTAAATGTAGCATTATCTAACCTGTAAACAAATAATTATACTTTTTTTGCCTTCGTGAGTCTTAAGGACCTGAAAGTTACAACCGATTGTGAAAACTCAAAGGCTGATTTTCCTCCCACTGAAATTGCCTGTGGTGGCAAATACGTCATCACCAATACTCTAAGAGTATTCTGCAGTTTCAAATGGCAAGGGAGAAGCTTCAGCTACATGGAGCTGTTTTCTTAATTAAGTCAAATATAGTAAACACCCCCAAAATTTGAGCTAACTCCAACAAACCTCGAAATCTAGGCTAATGCCAACCAAACTTCGATTGTTAACTACATTTTAGGAAAAGTCTAAGACCATATAATTTTTCACTACTTACTGTCACAGTTGTGACTTGACAGAGTATGATTGGTAAAGAAAAATAGTAGGTCTATGTGTAAGTAATAGTTAACTACTTACAATCTGCCACGTAAGAGTCGTGGCAAAAAAATTGTGAAATATTTTGTGATCCTAGAACTACTCTACATTTGATCTTTTTTCTAAAAGCAAAATAGAACTACAAACCTACAGCCACAGTATAAATAAAGGACATGTTAACATCTATGTTTGCACCCACCACCAGTTATACAATTACAGACAAACAAAATGAGTCATTTCAATAAAAACTTATCACCATTGTTGTTGCTTGCACTGTTTATAATTGTTACTAATTTCTCTATAAATGCAGAAGCTGTTACAATTGAAATCTATAATAACGTGACTGCTAAAAACTTGAAAGCTACAGCCGATTGTGGAAACACAAAGGTTGAGTTTCCTCCCACTGAAATTGCCTATGGTGACAAATATGTCATCCGTGATACTTTAAGAGTATTCTGCAGTTTCAAATGGCAAGGGGGAAGCTTCAGCAGCATGGAGATTTACGATTCTCAGTCTTACACATGCGATCCTTGTGATTGGCGGCTTCAACCTGAGGGTCTATGTTATAATGGAACTACAGGACCTGCTATTGGTGTTTTTTGTCATAATTATGATCATTAAATTTATGTTTTTCCATGGTGTGTTGTAATAAAGAAGATTCATCTACAATAGTGTTCTCTTTCTGGGTTTTCGAATAAAATAATCATAATATTTGGGGTATTATGAATGTATATATGTTCTTGTGAAACAACAATTTCAACAAGAATTTTATAAATATGTATGTTCGAGTTTGGATGAATCATATCACTCCGTTTGTTTCGATGGAAATTCTTGTGTAAAGATTGTTTTCCGTGTTTTTTAGTGTTTGGTAGTATAAAAAAATATGAGTAAAAGAAAAACAATTTTTGATCAACATAAATAGTATAACTTATTTTAATAGATTATTTGTACTAATATTTTTTGGAAAACAACTCTATCTCATAGTAAGTTAAAAGGAAAGTTAGAAAATTGTTTTTAAACTCATTTAAAGTTACTACCAAATATTGGAAAATGAGATAAATTTATAGAAAATGCTTCTTAGAAAATGACTTATTTTCTAGAAAATATCATTGCTAAAACAAACAGAGCTTAGTTTAGTGGTAATAACATCATTTGTAGTACCTCACAATGGCGGCTCTAAGATTTTTTTTAAAGGATTGTCATTAAAAAAACTTAAATTATATAAAATATAACAAAAAGAGAACTTTATATATTGACAAAAAAACCCACGCAAATATATAAAGTCTTATAATTTTCTTCAACTAATTTTCTTATTTTGAAATCATTTCTCATTGCCAATGCTGCAAATTATATCTCTTTTAAAATTTTAGTTAAATAAAATTTTTCTTGGGCTTTTTCTTTTTATTTGTAAGGACGTAATAAACTGTTAAGGAGACCAAAGTAACTTAGTTGTAGCCTTAGACTACAACTCTCACTAAAAAAATTAACATGACTATATATTTCAAAAATCTAACCGTTGAATTGCATGTTCTAGATCTTTATGTTCTTAAAACACATATCAAATTTAATGCTAATCGGATATTATTTACTATTCAATCCTTAAACTTATTTTTTATGTATAATTTTAGATCACAAAAAACTACTCGAAATTTAAACATTTGATTGGTGACATAGTTATTAATCTTTGATCTTCATGAAATTTTGAAAGTATGGAGGATATAAGAAGAAAATGTAATCCAAAGGTGGATTTGTCAAAATTCACATCCAATAAAAAAAATATTAAGTGGAGTTATAGCCTTAGTTTACAACCAAATTTGTTGCTAAATTTTATCCAAAGTTTAATCATGTTAGGCCTAAAAAGATTTAGGGTGGTCACAAATTTTTTAAAATTTATATATAATAATAATTTTTATCATACTTTGAAAGTGTGTTAAAATATATTTGTACTTAAAAAAAAAAAGAAAAAAAAAGGTGAGATTTAAAAAAAGTTGTACATAAAACTTAAAAGTTAAAAATTGAGCTTATAAATGCATGCCAAATGGACACTTGGTCAATATGATTTAAGTTGTTAGCAAATATGACATTTATAGTATCATGTGACTTTGTACTATTTATTTAAAGTGACACAAAAAGAGGGCTTATCATTTGACATAAAACCTCATAGATTAAAATCCAAAATAACATAAAAATAATTAGAAAATAGTAAAGTTAATGTTCAATGTGATATGCATCATCAACTGATCTGATGAAGTGATTGTCATGTGTAGTATATATACTATACCCATTAAAAAAAATCGGTTTCATTATGTGGAATTCCTCCAAATTATTATACTAATATAAGGTAAATATTGTAATTGAAGGGAAATTATTAAGTATTTTCAGAGTGCAAAACATGATAGTTCTCTCACTCGCATGAATGGTAAATCCTAACTTGAATTTAATTGACAAGATCTACTATTATGTAAGAGGGTCACTATATGAAAGATTCATAATAGAGAATATTTTCTTTGGTTGAAGTAGGGCCGGTGGCAAGTGAAGCTTAGGGGGTTCAAATGAACCCCCTGAGTTGGCAAAAAAGAAAAGAAAAGAAAAGAATATGTATAATAATTTTGTTTTAATCATTTAATATAAAATTATGAACCCCCTTACCCAAAATTTTTTAATGTTCAATTGAAATAAGCTTGAATATGATCCTCTTGGCAATATTTTAGCTTTTTTAAATAGGAAATGTTACACAAAAGAGAAATTAAACAATTAGGCATGGGTGTTTCTAAAGATAAAAAATAGAAAATAGACAAGGGGCATGGGACAGGGGAATGATTGGAGTGAAGATAAATGCAAACGTTAACACAACAAAATTTTAAAGAGAAATTGAAATAATAATTAAAGCTCACTTATAACTATTGGGACAATCACAATAATAATGGAAATAACATAAAAAGAAACTGAATAATACTTCTAAATATTATTTATTTGAAGATAGAAATATAAAACACTATTTAGACTGTGGCACTCACTTTCTTTAAAGAGATTCAAGACCTTGGTTGGCTTAACCAGTACAGTATGGTTAGAACAACCTCTGCACAAAGTGTTCAAACTCTGTATTGGGTTTAATGGATCTATTTATAGGCTTAATGGGCCTCACGAAATTATTACTCAAATTAATTTGATTAATTAGGTCTATAATCCTAATGTAGTGGGTGTTACAAGATTAATTGCTGGACATAAATTTGATGGGCTGAAGTTAAATAATTAATAGACCAAACAAGGAGTTTTTGAAGAATAAATATGCTCAAACGGCTAATCCATTAAGGGTCCGCTTGGGAGTTCATAAAGGAATGGAATGGAATGAGATGGTCATAAGGGAATGGAAAGGAATGGAATGGAATGTATTTAAGTAAGGGAAATGAATGGAATGAAATAGAATTAAGTAACATTGATTGGATGTTTTAAAATAAATGAATGAAAATGAATGGAATGTAAGTAATCCTGTTTGGGAGCAACATGGAGAGAATGAAATGGAATCATTTTATGACAATATTACTATTAGACCCCTATTTTAAAATGAAGGGTTGACTATATAAGGGTATTTTAGGAGTTTTAGTAAAAAAATCATTAAATCTTATTCTTAATAAAAGGTCATTTACTCACTAATGAATATGAAAATTTATTCTTAATGTATTTTGCCCAATATTTGAAGCAATACATAATCAGCACATTAATTACATATGGTATAACTACTACATAATGGGTATTATACATGAACTATAAATATAATGTTTTACAAAATATAGAACATGAGCTATTTATCTTAGCATTAATTTTTATCATCATCGTTATCTTGACGTTGGAAATGTGTATATTTACATGATGATGAGCAGATGAGGTTCAGCTCTTTTGAGGGGTAATAGTTATTCCTTTTTTTTTTAACCCTCTGATAGGTCTATTATTTGTTTTGAGCGATTTCCCCTTTCTACTCAACCTCAAGCTTACTGGGCTTTGGCCAATCTTAGCGTTTGCGTGTAAACCATCAATCTAGGCACTTCTAAATTCTAATCTATTAAATGACATGCATGCGTAAGAACATGCAATGTGACATGTAATTGATTTGTGTTTATTTACAACTCGAGTTACTTGTGCATCTATTGCACTTAGATTTTGTGCATAATTTTATTTATGTTCTTAAGCAGGTTAATGATACAGTGGGAACTTTAGCTCTTGGACATTATCATGATCCAGACACTATTGCTGCTGTTATAATTGGAACAGGTACAAATGCCTGTTATTTGGAGCGGACAGATGCTATCATTAGGTGTCAAGGGGTTCTTACAACTTGGAGGCATGGTATCCTTTCTTTGTGTCTCTAGACAGACATCATCAGATTCTTTATCTGATGAATTGATTTACTTTGTTATATATTTGTTAAAGTTGACTCATCCTTATTTGCATCAGGTTTTCAACATGGAATGGGGAAATTTCTGGTCATCTCATTTACCGAGAACTTCTTATGACATCGAGTTAGATGTCCAAATGATCAGGTAAGGTTCGGTTGCCTTCCCAGTTAACATTACTGGTACTGTATGTTTGGGGATTAAATCAAATGTATGATATGTTTGGGGATTAAATCAAATGTATGATATTTTGTCCGGGGCTTTGAGAAAATGATATCAGGAATGTATCTTGGTGACATTGTGAGGAGATTTTAGTCCAAAACTTATATAATTATTTTTTTAGAGAGAAACAACTTATATAAATTTATGTTACTTTTGAGGGTGTAAATTAAAACGATTTAGGAAGTTCAGGGTTTTAATAAAACTTTTTAATATTTACAGTTTAGTTTTGAACCACCCTAAATTATATAGGGAACTATGTACTAATTTCCCTAGTTTTTAATAAATGATAGTCACTTGTGAAAGAAGAATGTAGTCACTTCCTATAGAGAGAAATAGCTTCCTATTGAGAGAAATAACCATTGGATGCAATCATGACTGATAAGACTAAACTTTTATTTTTGGTTAATAAACAAACTTAGGGGAATGATATCATCTTAAACATTAGGGTTGAAAATCACGTCTATGATGAATTGGGTACATCCTGCATAGATGCATCACCATGCCTTGAACTTGAAGAGAGACTTCCGTTGTCATCGTGTATAACCACATCATGTGTTCCTTCAATGGAATTCCTTGAGTGGATTTGCATATCATCAATACTAGGAGAAGGTTCAAAAACGTTGGGACTTGCTACAACATGTACCTTTGGTAGGGATGGCAATGGGGCGGGGCGGGGCGAGGCCGAAGGATGGGGTCTTCGTTCCCGCCCTATATGGTTTTGTCTTACTCCATCTCCGCCCCGCCCCGCCTCGCATGACGGGGAATACTTTCTCACCCCATCCCCACCCTTTGGGGCCCCACGAAGCCCCGTCTCACCCCGTAAAACTCTACTTTTTGTTAATTTGTCCTACAACTAGTACAATTTTTTTAATGAAACCTATTTCATTAATAAAAATATACTTGAAATTACAACTAAATTTATCCCATCAAATCAAATCAATTTTTAGAAACAATTGAATAATATATCCAAGTGTTTAACAAGACAATCATTAAAATAAATAAATAAATAAAAATCTCATAGTATAACACAACAAAATAAAGGCAGAGAATCACATTAGATAGAATAAAATATGCTAATATTAATATGTTTGTTTAAATAGTAGGGTTTTAGAGTATGAAAATTTTATAATTATAACCTTTAGTAATGTGGGGCAGGGTGGGGCAGGGACGGGGAGGGGCGGGGTGGGTCTAAAAAGCCTAAACCCATCCCCGCCCCGCCCCGCCCCGCCCCGCCCCGTGGTGCAAGGCTAAAATCTTGCCCCATCCCCACCCCATCGCCTTTGCGGGGTGGGGAAAACTCGCGCGGGACGAAGCGGGGAGGAGCGGGTTAAGCGGGGCGAGGAAAAATTGCCATTCCTAACCCTTGGTTCTTCTCTCTGAAATGTTTGTGGATCTTTCTTGTCAAAATGTTTTGCCATTTCAACTAATTTGGACCAATAGGAGTTGGCAGGATTGTTGTTGCCCAAAGTAGACCAATGTGAGTAAAAGAAGTTAAAAACATAAACCAAGAGTGAGACCACGGAAGTGATTCCTGCAATAAGGAAGAGGCCCCTAAAGTTGTCCACACCAAGACTAGGACCATGTGAAGAGATTGTGGCGCTTTGATCTTCACAAGTAGTTTGACTTCCAAAGTACTTTTGCTCAATAGCTCCAATTTTATCTCTATCTTGAGTGACATTCAAAATTGCCCTCAAAATGTAAGGGACTAAAGGGGATCCTTGTTGGAAGGCCTGAAGAAAAATGTTACAAAATTATAGCATTCTTTTAAAATAATGCAATGGCATTCTTTATTGCATTCTTAAAATTAAAAGAATAATTTGGGGTGGTTTTTTTTTGGGGGGGGGAGAGAGAGAGAGAGAGACTCACAAATCCAAATCCATTAGTTTTATAGGTGGGTCCAACCATAGTGTACCTAGAGCAATACTTTGCAAGGAAGAGCTTGATATAGGGGATTTCATCAAAAATAGCTGCAACCCCACCATTGTGGGTTCCTTTTGACAATGCTTCATGCTACTCCTCAGAGGTCGAATATGGCTTCAACTGGGATTCATGAAAATCCAATTGTTTTATTAGAAGTCCCTTAACAAAGGAATGATTTGGTATCCAACAAAATAACCATTATTTTTAATCTCTTTTATGTCAACAAATGTAGGCTGCAATCTCTTTACTGTCAATATTGAGGTTAGGCTTGCCGTATAACTTTGAGTCAGGATGAGTACAACAAAAATCCATATGATTAGCACAAATCTTGACCAGTTGTTTACCACTTTCTCCCCTATAATTTCCATAAATTATTTTTAATATTAACATGCATAATGAATATCCATGTTTTGAATTCAAACAAACCACAAAGAGAGAATAAATTTTTTGGAAAATATACACAAAACTCTATGTGATTTCTACGTAAACAAAAATCCCTTTGAGGTTTTGAGTATAACACTTAATCCTCGTTAATATTGCTTTGTGTGTAAACCATTAATTGGCTAATATCGAAACCCCACTTTGGTAATGCTGTATGTGAAAATGAATCCCTAAATTTGGACACATGTCATCACATGAGCAACTCACTATTTAGTTTCATGGGTGTTTAATGGTTTACACACAAAATAATACCATGTAGGGGTTAAGTGTTACATTACAAACTTCTGGAGGTTTCTATGCGTTGCAAAGATATCACAATGGGGTTTTATATACTTCTTCCTAATATCTTCTAGAGGGTTGAAGAAAATTTACTGTGAGCGAAGACAAGTGTTGAAAAGGAGAACCAAAAAATCAAGCCAAGTTGTTGATTTGGAGGACCTCTAAACTTAGTTTTTACACGGTGTTCAAGAACCCATATTACCAAACCTATAAAGATGAATGATACACCAATTGTTAACCATAGATTAATGCTTAGCGGCTTTAAGAAAATCCACAAGTTTTTGTTCTCATCATCTTTCACCAAAACCACCATTGACACGTCTGATTCTGTATAAGGCAAAGTGAAATCAACATACAATAAGCGATTAGCAACAATTGCTGTGTCTCCAACAACTGCATCGTAAACCTACATTTAGAGAGAGAATTATGAATTTATGGACTTTAAGAAACGTTAAATGAGGTAACTAATTGACACCCACCTAAGGTGAATAAAATTCTTATGTCCTACTTTGACTATTCTATGTTATGCTTCACCAATCATAAGCCTAGCACATGTTTTCCCCTTCCCTTTTTCTTATAAAGTAACCAAAATTTAAAATAGAAAAAAATCAGCAATATGACATGTTGTAAAATAAAAATAAAAATCAAATACATTTAGATGATATATTGCAATTGATGGAGTATAAAATGAAATCCTCAAAGTGGAATGAAGGATGAGTGATACTACAATTATAAACTTTTTTACAACATCTTTACAAACTGTTAAGATGGGAAATTTTTAGTGGTCCTTCATATGGGCCTACACTTACATCATTTTTTTACTTACCAATAACTAATAACTATTTACCACATTAGTAATTTGTAAAAAAAAAATTGTAAAAAAGTTTGTAACTCTAGCATTTTCCTATAAAGGATTTTATTCACCTAGAGGCATATGCTAGAAGAAAAACCTTGGGAGAAAAAAACTCACCTGATTTTTAATTTGATAAAGAAGTTGGTCGTATGTCCCATTAATTTGCTTATGTTTATTCATGTAGGGAATAAATTCATGAGGAAGGGGAAAAGGTAATGCTTCTTGTACAGCATGGAAAACATCAATGCAGAACCCCGATATACTTGGCTTATCATCAGTAGGAGAATGCCATTCCACTTTTACGAATTCCTTAAAACCAGATGTCACTGGAACCCCAATCCTTAACTTTGACGGTTGCTCTGTTGTGTCTCCTGGCCAGATAGGTTGTTTAAGTTTGTCCTTTGATGTTGAGAATGCCCTTTCACTAGTTCCATTCAAATCTTTTGAAAATCCTCTTTGTCGGGTCCAATATCCGATAATCCTCTCAGTTTTTCCTATCACATTGAATAGTTCAAAGGTTGAAGGCTCTAACTGCCCCTTAACCAAATGAAAGTTCCCGCTTAGGCCTTGAAATGTAGTACTTAGAATTGTATCGCGAAGCCTTGTACCCATTTCAAAAATGCCTAAAGCTGCAAGATCAACATTATTGTTGCTAATATTTTGCTTCAAGAAGCTAGAATGCACCATGCTAGCCTTTTCTACGGCCATAGCCAATGCCCAGATTGTATCGTATGCCCATAATCCAAAAAAGTTTAAGCTAGTAATACTTTTGCTCTTTGTTCTAATTGAGGTTAAATTTCTCTTCCATTTCCTTTCAAAATCTTTGAGTTGTTTAGATGGGGGTAAGTATGGCCTGATTCCCAATACACCTTGCATGGAGTCCATGACCTTTGAGCTCATAGGATCTAGCAATGATGATAGCCCTTCTGTGAGAATCCATGCATACCCTTCACTCATCATTCCTGCATTCTTTGCAAGTGCAAAGAGTTTGGAGCCAAGTGAAGCTGTCATGTGAACAAGGAATATTCTTTTATGATTTGCCTTTAACTTGTTAAGCTCTTCACTGATTTCAGTATTATTAGAAGATGGATGAATTTCACTTCTGTAAGAAACCCGTGTGTCAATCTCTTGTAAAGCATCCAACATATATGGAATTAAGCCATTGCCATAATCTGTGTCTTCATAAATGAGGACAATTTCCCACCAACCAAAGGCCTTAACAATGTCTACTACGGCTTTAATTTGTGCGGAGTCATCATGGGTTGTACGTATGAAAAACGGGTTCTGGGATGGAGAAAGAGAGGGACTTGTGGCTGAAAAGGAAATGATGGGAACCTGAGCTTTGCGGCCAAGTTCTATCGCAAACCTAGCTTGTGCGGAGCTTTGAGGTCCTATAATGGCCTGCACTTCTTTATTCTTCATTAAATCCAGTGCTGGATTTCATTTTAACAGTGAAATGAATGACTTAGAAAGTGGAAAATTTACTTGCAATGTTTAATAACAAAACTGATACTTTACGATATGCCAACATATGTCTGTAAAAAGGTGAAGGTAAATGTTGATAAATTCTGAACTTCAATTGTATCTTTTTTTTTTTATTAACTTCAATTGTATCAGACTATATGATGAGAAGTTCGTATATTAATACATGAAGCAAAATTCCCCATGGGCATCCTTTAAATTAAACTTGAGATATGCAGCAATTCAAAAGTTCCTAGTAATAAGTTGAATAAAAATCCTGTATCCCACTCTGCATGTGAGTATTTCACTTCATGCTTCATTAACTGTAAATAAACCAAATGTTTGATTTTTTTTTTTTTTTTTTCATTTAAACTTTGGTCACTTTATAAGGAAAAATAAATTGTGGTAAGTTATGATTAGTAAAAAATAAAGTAGAACACTAAAAGTGGACATTAGTCCTTTTTCTTTTTACATGCTTTAGTGGGATCATTGTACCATCTAAGATTCCCAAATGGAAGAATCACAAATTGTAAACAGCTGGATTGTTTCTTTGACTGTAGGAGTATTACTTAAGCCCCAAATATTAGCATCCCACCCCCCAAAAAAAAGAAAAGAAAGAAAGAAAGAAAGAAGGGAAGAAAGAACTCTTCTTTTGGCTCGTGGGATGTGCTCTAAGTCTTGCCTCTTCTTTTTCTTTAGGTGGGAGATTTAGAGTGTAGAACATATAATCCCCACTATGAGTGGCAACGAGGTGGTTATGGGATGAGTTTTCTATTCCCCACCCTTGGTTGTCACTTTGGATAAGTTTTTTTTTTTGGTCCAATCCTAGCAAGCATCTGTGTGTGCCTACCTTGCCCCATCCCACTCTATTTTTTTGTTTTATAATTTATTAAAATTTGATTTAAAATATATTATTCATTAAACTAAAAATCATTAGACATAAAAAATAAAATAAAATTCTAACATTACAAAACCTTTTAGAAGCATAACAATGCAATAATGTAAGTATTTAAAATAATAAAAATAATTCAAACATGACAATACAACAATTGAAATCTTAAACATAAAAATATAAATTCAATAATACAACAACAAAAGATTTTATAAGTCTAAGTTTGAATGTTAAAGACCATATATATAAGGGCACTCTTTCCCCCAAACCCGCCCTGTAGAATGCATGTTTTTAATGTGATTTGTTGGTTTATTTTCGTTAATTTTTTTTAGTATTGTTTAAAGTTAAAAGAGTTAGGGTTTTTTTATTTTTTTTTGAAGGATTCGTTGCATCTCATGTGGCATAAAAAATAATATTTTAATATTAACGTTAGCCAAATAAGTTTTTTCTATCAATCACTTAATGGGAGGGATTATTTTGACACATTATCAAAAGATTAGCAACTAATATGACATATTTTGACACATAGACCCAGTATTAGGGATCAAAATAGTAATTAGCCCTACATTTTATAAATCAGTTTCTATTACTTTACACCATAGTTATGAATAGTTATAAATTCCATTCCATTCCACCCGAAAAGGTCGGAATCTTCCATTCCAGTTAGTTAACATGTACAATCAAGGTTTTGAAAACTGAACTGGACTGGCCAGTTTAATCGAAAACTGTATCATATTCTAAAAAACTGAAAATATGTGGTTCAACCGGAGAAACTGCAAATCGGGCTGATTCGACTGGTTATGGGATGGTTCAGACTATTGTCAAATATAGTCGTTTTTTGGAAAATTCAGTCGCCTCACCTCTAAACTGCACACTTCGGAAGTTATTTTCTGTCATATATTCCTTCAGGTTGATGAAATGACAAAGAACAACCCATTGATTCTTCCTTGTAGCAGAGGAAGATCAGATTTAAAAAAAAAAAAAAAAAAAACATATAAGTCCACAACAATGAGAGAGAGAGAGAGAGAGAGAGAGAGAGAGATTTGATGACAATGAAATCTCAAAATCCAAACAGTCACAGAGAATCCTTACATAAAACGTTCCTCTTTTCTTAAAGAAATGATATCTAGGCCTACAACCTTCATCATTGAAGAAATGATCCCCAAGGCAGCAAGCACCATTTCAGTATTTTACCATATTTATTTGTACTATAGAGTATAGATAATAAGTTCATCGCAAAAAAAAAAAAAAAAAAAAAAAAAAAAAAAAAAAAAGAAGAAGAAAAGTTGGTCTGTTGGTGGTAGGCTGGTAGCCGATCAAAGACAATAGTGGGGTGCATATGGGTTAGGTGAGGATATTCCTCGTTTCATTTTGCTTTTGGTTGTAGAATTTTTCTATTAATGTATAGTGATTCAATTTTTTTTTTTTTTTTTTTTTTTATAGGAAAATGTATAGTGATTCCTAGTTGCCAGTTGTTGGCCATTCCACACAACAAAAATTTAGCATGAATTTTACAGATGGCATAAATAAAAACCACAAACATAACAATAAATTCAAGGAAAATGTTATAGTTACTACAAGTTGTACAGTATAAAGTTTACAAATTAATATGACAATTCTCTGATAAAAAATTAATATGAGAATAAATGTGATTGGTAGGCTTCAATCGATTTAAAATTATTATTTGAATGGCCACTTTATAATTAGTTACACATTAGTTTGTTAGCCTAATTTAATAAATTTGCAGTACCTATAAACTATAGCACTACTCTAAATTTAATAGATGGCTATATATATATACTCATACATACACACACTTAGTATATAATTATAAATATCTAAATAATTATATATTAACTAAATAGTCGTTATTATATATGTAATAAATATACATAATAATTAATATATAAACTAAATGAAAAAATATAAATAAAATTAATATAAACTTGTTCTATGCTAATTCATTTGTTATATTTTTTTTTATCTAAATATTATTAGTTATTTTTCAATAATCTTTTAAAAAACTAAATATTATTAGTTATAAAATTATTGTATATTTTTATAATTTTAAAATTATTAATTAGTTATTTATGATATAACCGGTTTGACTATCAGTTTGACTCTGATTAGACTAGAGAACTGAGAACCACTCCCTATTTTGGTTCTTTGACTTGTCCAATTAAATTTTTAAAAGCATGGTACCAATTACCCTCTATTTCATCTTGTTTTAAATTTCCGCACATGCTAATCCATTCCACTATAGTAACAATTATTTCCACTAAATTTAGTCTGATATGGTGATTTCAGCTAGTATGTAAATGAATCATTATATATATATATATATATATATTTCTAAAAACTCTTTTTTTTTTTGTATTATTATTACTTTAATCACATATGAGATGTTTTTTTTTCTTCATCAATTTTTTTTAATTACTCATATATGACATATTATATTATGTAATAATGATTTTGAGAATGTACAATACATGATTTTGAATCAATAGTTTGATATAATATAATATTATGTGATGCAGATCTAAGTATATAAATGCCTACTTGAAAATATATCTTTTTTTTTTTTTTTTGCTGGGTAATTGGTTTATAGGGGGATCGAACCCCCGAGCTTGACGAGGCACTAGGGCCTGGGTACCACTCAGGCACAAGGCCCGGTGGTACTTGAAAATATATCTTGGATATATATGTAAAAAATATATATATAAAATCGAGTCTTCCAAAGGTTCTTTAGATAAACTTGAATACAAAAATTTAATTAGCAATTTTGCATCTAGAAAAACAATAGTAAGACACAAGAAACATATATTTTAAGTAAATATATATATATATATATATTTTTAATATTTAAATATATATAAAAAAAGTACATTGTTGCATTATTGAACCTCAAAATGCATAGAGCTGGCTTTAATAGAAAAATTATGTTTCTCTTGACAAGATACTAACATTAGAAATGTTATTACCATGCTATATCTTTCATTCAAGAAAAAAGACAAAGAAAAAGAAATGTTATTACCATGCAACAGTTCAGCCTTGAAGGCCACACTATCCTAATATGCTATGTAATGTAAAACTTTCCTGACTTTTTGGATGAATTATATAGAAAAAATTTAGTACCACAAATTAATTTGATCACAACATCTTGTCACAACTATAATGTGATAGTGTGAATGGTAGAGAAAAAATGATGAGTCCATATATAAGTGATAGACAAGTATTTACAATTTGCCAGATTAAAATTGTGACAAAGAAACTGTGAAATAGTTTGTGTCCCTAAAACAACTTGAATTATATATATTGTGTCGTCAAGAAATTTTTATTTTAAACAAAAACACATCTCCAGTGGCATTTCATAAGGTACCTGTAGACGCTGCAGTAATGACATCATCCCCAGAATCCTTTGCGAAGAGAGTGAGTCTGGTGCGATAGTTATGATTCACTGCATAAAAGTTAGAGCGAGCCATGGACATGTAGCTCTCTGCCACCCTTCCCACGGGGGACTTCAAATCAAGAACCACGCCTACTGGTATGACCTCCTTTGCCAACACTAAAGGCTCATGACCCCAGAGGCAGAGGGAGAGAGAGAGGGTGAGTAAGAGAAATGATAGGAAAGAGAACAGGTGCTTCTGGTTTGCCATTGTCAATGTTTAACTGAGATCAAGCTAACCTTGCCAAATGCTAACTAGAGAAAGCAGAGGGTACTACACGTTAGTATTTTGCAAAGTAAAGGGGTCTACACGTTAAGTCGTTAACTTTTAATTGTTTGAATTGAGTTTAGAAAATTCCATTTCATTCCATCCCATGTTGAAAACTTTGGGCAGCTGACGGTTGACTGGCTTACTTTGCGTGGCCCAAATTTACAGGCACAGCTAGCCTTCATTTTGTTTGCCTTATTAAAAGGCTCAAATAGCTATGGTCGGACACATTACACACGCCATGAATGCCATGAATGCAACAAGAGCAGTTGGACACACGGGAATTTGGTGATGACTTTCCAATTTCAATATTCGCACTGAATTTTGTGGCCATTTCATTGATCATTTGTATCTTTGTCTCAAAATCAAATTTCCCCTTGCCGATGCAAGCTAGACCTATGCCCGCTTGGTTAATTAGCACTTAACTTATTCGACCAAAAGTCATGTTGGCTAAGTGCATTCACATCAATTCATTTGTAATAGAAAAAGGTCTAAAATTTACATAGTTTTGCCTAAAAACGACCCGCATCACTCAGTGTATATAATTGTATAAATTTACAATTTTGCTACAATAATCATAACACTATTCATTTTGTATTTAGTTATTTATTCTTTTTTTACATACCTCGAAGATGAAATAAAATGGTAAATATGGTTGTTGTGTGTAAAGAAAGATAAACCATTTTAAAAATTAAAAAAATACTTTAATGAAAAATAGCGTAAAATAATAATCTAATGTAGAGTATTTTGAAAATTATGTAAACTAGAAAAAGTAATTTCTTATACTAAAATAAACATGAATTTTTGCTCGAGCTGACATGAATGCTCTAATATGGAGGAAATAAGCATGTTCTACATTTGAGACCAGAGAGTCGCAATACCAAAATACAAGAGCCGCAATTATGGAAGAAAGTAAGGAAATGAGATCTCTTTAAATATTCCTTTTTTGAATTTACATAGTCTCCCTAAATTACCCTCACTTTTATCTTCTTTTTTAATTTTTTTTTTATTTTATATATTTTTTATATACAAAATAGAAATTCTACTCTAACCTAATTTAAATTACCCTCACTTCTATCTTAAAATCTCATTCTTCTTGTTCTTCAACTTAAAGCATTCATATTGGTCGTCCTAAAATATTTAGTAAATTTTAGCACCTAAAAAAGTTACTTTATTTATTTTAACTTACTATTTTATAACTTAATATCTCAACTCATCATATCACAGTCAAACACACACACACACTCTCTCTCTCTCATCAAACATATACACACCCACTAGCCACCACCACCACAAATCGAAACCTACCCCCATCCACCACTATAAACTGAAACCAACCCACCCACCAACCACCACATAAACTAAAACTCACCCACCCACCACCACTGCAAACCCCAAACTAAAATTAACCCAACAAAAAAATAACATCCTAATCACCATCGTGTCCACAACTTAACCACCGCCGTCGTGGCCACAAGCCAAAATCAAACCAAACACCACCAAAAGGACCCACAAATCATCCCAATTAACACCCAAAATCAACCCAATTTTTGTGACCCATGACCCATATACACAACCCAAAAACCAATGTGTTGCCATCTTGAGATTAATGAAAAATTAGATTGAATAATAATAATTATTATTAATAATAATAATAATAATAGTACTTTTTTCACAAAGGAAAAAAAATTGATTATTATTATTGTGTGCTTCTTTCATCTTTTTGCCATGTATCATTGTAGTATGTTTTGAGAATGAACGCGTGTTATCATTGCATGCATCCACCGATTTGAAGATTCAACTTTTATAATATACTAGTATGTATCCCTGTACACATGCACGAGTACAAATCACGCTCATGCAATTGCTTCAGCATTATCCATAAAAAAGGTGGGGGTGTCCACTTAGTACAACCAAAAACAGTTTTTTTTTTTAATATTTATATGATATGATTTAGACTAGAGTTCATGATAAATTAATTTTATTGTGAATATTTTGATAACAATAAGTCAGTAACTAAATGACATTCTAATATAGTTTTAAAATTTGCATATAGTGTGCCGGTCTTATAATTTTACATGGAAGAAATTTGTGTTTAGATTGATTTTAGTCCAAAAATTATATAATTTATTTTTATAGAGAAACAACTTTATAAATTTATGTTACTTTTAGTTAATAGTAACTCATTAAGGGTGTAAATTAAAACAATTTAGGAAGTTCATTGTTTTTTTTTTAATATTTACAGTTTAATTTTGAACCACCCTAAATTATATAGGGAAATATGTAATTTACCTATCATTATGTAATCAATGATAGTCACCTAGTGAAAAAAGAATGCAGTCACTTCCTGTAGAGAAAAATAACCATTCAATGCAATCATGAGTGATAAGAATAAACTTCTATTTTCAGGTGATAAATGATTAAACAAACTTAGGGGAATGAGATTATCTTAAATATTAGGGTAGAAAACCATGTCTATGATGAATTGTGTACATCCTGCATAGATGCATCTTCATGCCTTTGAGCTTGAAGAAAGACTTCTGTTGTCATCGTGTATAACCACACCATCTGTTCCTTCAATGGAATTCCTTGAGTGGCTCTGCATCTCATCAATACTAGGTCTAGGCGAAGGGTCCAAAACGTTAGGATTGACTACGGCATGAAACCTTGATTCTTCTCTTTTGAAGTCGTGTGAGAGATCTTTTTGGTCAAAATGTTTTGCCATTTCAACTATTTTGGACCAAAAGGAGTTGCCAGTACTATTGTTGTCATTTGAAACTGGCCAGTGTGAGTAAATGAAGTTAAACACATTAATCAAGAGTGAAACTATAGAAGTGATTCCTGTGATGAGGAAAAGGCCCCCAAAGCTATCCACGCCAAGACTTTGACTATATGAAGAGATTGTGGTGCTCTGACCTTCACAAGCAGTTTGACTTGAAAAGTACTTCTTCTCAATAGCTTCAATTTTATCTTTATCTTGAGTGACATTAAAAATTGCCTTCGAAATGTAAGGGACTAAAGGAGATCGTTGTCGAAAGGCCTGAAGAAACATTTTTAAAAAATATAGCATTTTGTAAATAAAAATGAATAGAATAGTCAATTTCATAAGAATTACTATATGAATTACATATTTATTAAATATAAGAATTAGTTATGAAGCATGAAGAGAATGACCAGGAATAAATAATAAAGGGGATTACTGAAGAAGTAGTTGGTGTTATTGCATTCTTAAAATAAAAGGAAAACTCGTGGGTTTTCTTTTGATTAAATTATAGTTTTGTTCTAAAAAGTTTTGGTCCTTTTGGATTGTTTTAATTTTGAGAATTTTCATTTTGGTCCTCCAAATTTGATTCAATTTTCAAAATGATCATTCAATTCATGTTTCTAACTAATTTGGCCATTAAGAAAGAAAAACCAAAGGAACCAACATTGTTTTGTTAGTAGGGGCAATGTTAGTCACTATTTTAAAAATAGAAAAAAACATTTTGACAATGAAATCAAAATAAAACAACCCCAAATTTTAAGACTTAGAAGGGTACTAAAGAGGGGGTGTGGAGGAGTGGAGAGAGACTCACAAAGCCAAATCCATCAGTTTTGTAGATGGGTCCAACCATGGTATACTTAGAGAAATACTTTGCAAGGAACAACTTCAAATAGGGAATTTCATCAAAAATAGCTGCAACACCACCATAGTGGGTTCCATTTGACAGTGCTTCGTGGTACTCCTCATGGGTTTCATATGGCTTCAACTTGGACTCATGGAAACCTAATTGTTTTATTAGAATCCCTTTAAGAAAGGAATTCTTTCGATATCCAACAAAATAACCATTCTTTTTAATCTCTTTAACATCCACAAATGTAGGCTGCAATCTCTGTACTGTCAACATTGAGGTTAAGCTTGCAGTATAACTTTGAGTTAGGATGAGTACCAAGAAAATCCATATGATTAGCACAAATCTTGACCAATTATTTACGACTTTCTCCCCTGTAGGCACCATTAAATTATTATTAATATACAAATGCATAATGAATATCTATGTTTTGAATTGAAACTAACTACAAAGGGAAAGAATAAAGTCTTGGAAAAAAAGTGCACAAAATTTATCATGGTTTTCTCGTCAAACACAGAAAGCCCTTTAGGTCATGAGTGTAACACTTAAGCCTATGTGGTATTATTTATGTGTAAATTGTTAATTGTGTAACACTTAATCCCCTTGAAGTTTTTGAGTGTACCATAAAAACCTCATGAGGTTTTTGAGTGTAACTCAAAACCATCATTTAGTATTATTTTATGTGAAAATGCATTTCTAAATATGAACATGTGGGGTTAAGAATTACATTCGAAATTTTAGGGCTTTCCTGTTTTGCTAAGAAGCCACATGGAGGATTTTATATACTTTTCCCTAAATTCTTTCTATAGGGTTGAAGAAAACTTACTATGAGCAAAGGCAAGTGTTGAGAAGGAGAACCAGAAAATCAAGCCAAGTTGTTGCTTTGGAGGGCCTCTAAACTCCGTGTTTACACGATGTTCAAGAACCCATACTACAAAACCTGTAAAAATGAATGCTGCACCAGTTGTTAACCATAAATTCAAGCTTAGTGGCTTTAAGAAGATCCACAAGTTCTTGCTTTCATCATCTTTCACTAGAACTACCATTGACACTCCTGCTTCTGTATATGGCAAAGTGAAATCAACATACAAGGCACGACTAGCTAGGATTGTTATGTCTCCAATAACTGCGTCGTACTTCTGCATTGAGAGAGAGAGAGAGAGAGAGAGTTACTAATTGATGGACTTTGAAAAAAGTTCAATGAAGTAACTAACACACACCATCTAAAGTGAATAAAAATTTTATGTCTTATTTTGAGGGTTTTACATTATACTCCATCAATCAAAATCTAGAACATGTCATTTTGTTTTCTTTATAAAGTAACTGACATTTAAAATAGAAAAAAAATCAGATACATATGACATATTACCGTCGGTGGAGTATAAAGTAGAACACTCAAGGTAGAACATAGGACTTTTATTTACCTAGAGTCAAAAAGAAAATCATTTAAAAAAAAAAAAAAAAAACCCACCTGAGTTTTAATTTGGTAAAGAAGTTCATCGTATGTCCCATTACTCTGCTTATCTTTATTCATGTAGGGTATAAATTCGTAAGGAAGGGGAAAGGGTAATTCACGTTGTACAGCAAGGAACACATCAATAGAGAACCCTGATATGATAGGCTTATCAGTAGGAGAATCCCATTCTACTTTCAAGATTTCTTGAAAAGTTTTTCTCACTGGAACCCCAATCCTTAACTTTGTAGGCTGATCTGTTGTGTATCCTGGCCAGATCAGTGGTTTAAGTCTCTCCTTTGAAGTTGAGTATGCCTCTTCACCATTATCATTCAAATCTTTTGAAAACCCTCTCTGTCGAGTCCAATATCCAATAATAATCTCAGTTTTTCCTATTATATTGAACAGTTCAAAGGCTGAAGGCTCTAGCTGTCCCTTAACCAAATGAAAATTCCCACTTAGGCCTTGAAATTTAGTAGATAGAATTGTATTGTGAAGCCTTGTACCCATTTCAAAAATGCCTAAGGCTGCAAGATCAACATTACTGTTGCTAGCATTTTGCTTCAAGAAGCTAGAATGCACTATGCCAGCCTTTTCCACTGCCATAGCCAATGCCCAAACTGTATCATATGCCCATAATCCAAAGAGGTTTAAGCTAGTAGTAGTCTTGCTCCTTGTTTTGATTGAGGTTAAATTTCTCTTCCATTTTCTTTCAAAATCTTTAAGATGTTTAGATGGGGGTAAGTATGGCCTTACTCCTAATACACCTTGCATTGAGTCCATGACCTTTGAGCTTATAGTATCTAGCAAAGATGACAACCCTGCTGTGAGGATCCATGCAAACCCTTCGCTCATCATTTCTGCATTCTTTGCCTGTACAAAGAACTTGGAGCCAAGTGAAGCAGTCATGTGCACGAGAAATATTCTTGTATGATTTGCCTTTAACTTGTTAAGCTCTTCTCTGATTTCAGTATTATTAGAAGATGGAGGAATGACACTTCTGTATGGTACCCGTGTGTCAATCTCTTGTAACGCATCCATTAAATAGGGAATTAAACCATTCCCATACTCTGTGTCTTCATAGATAGGGACAATCTCCCGCCAACCAAAGGCCTTAACAATGTCTGCTATGGTTTTAACCTGTGCAGAGTCATCTTGGGTTGTACGTATGAAAAATGGGTTTTGGGATGGAGAAAGAGAGGGACTTGTGGCTGAAAAGGACATTATGGGAACCTGAGATATGCGGCTAAGTTCTGTCACAAACCTTGCTTGTGCAGACTTTTGAGGTCCTATAATAGCCTGAACTTCTTCATTCTTTATTAAATCCAATGCTGAATAACATTTCAACAATGAAATGAATGATTTAGAAAATGGAAAATTTACTGGCAATTTTCAATAATGAGGACAAAAAAAAAAAAAAAAACAATTATAGCAACAACATACAATTATTTGAAAGATTTTCAAAAGATGATGGATAATGTTTGTTAGAATATAAGCCCAATTAGATCCCAGAGTCCATTATACTATCTATGTAGTTTATACTTTGAGCTTCATACTACTGTAATTATGTACTTCTGTATTTCTATCATGGTTTTAAAAACCAGTACGGTTAAAGAACCGAAAAAGAGACTGATTATCGGTTTTCTGATCCGATTGGGGTTGAACCGATGGTCCGACCGGTGATGTCATACATATTTATTTTATAATTTTTCAATTATAAAAATAATAAATTTATGACTAATAATATTTAGTTTTAAAATACATATATATATATATATGAATTTGGTTTTCTTGTACTGTATTTAGAAAATTAATCTACAACTTATAAGAGTATATAAGAAGTTATATGTATTAAATATCAAATTAACTCTAAGAAAAAAAAGTATTAAATTAACAATAGATAATAAAAAAGTTGTAGTAAGGTTGGTTTATTATTATGTTTATATATATGATACTTATATAATTAGGTCTGTTTGGATAGAATTTATTTTGTTGAAACTGAAACTGAAAATACTGTAGCAAAATAAATTTTAAATGTGTGAATAATATTATAGGATCTATTTTTAATGAAAAAATAACTGAAAAGTGTAATTTATGAGACCCATAAATAGTGCACAAATATACTGTTCATTACTTACTTGGTCAAAAAGTGCGGCTGAGGCAAAAAAAAAAAAAAAAAAAAAAAATTAGAAACGCAGCAGGAATCCGGATCCAAATCGCACCTTAGTCCCACTGTTTGTTTTTTTTTTTTTCTCCTTTTGGTTTAAATCCGGTGTCAGTGATGTGATTTTCTAGGATTAGCGTGCAAATAGCCCCACCGTATAAGCTGTAAAGTAACGTGGGTATCTAGGTCTAGGTAGTACAAAGAAAAAAGTATTAATTAATAAATGCACTCCCCATTAAATATCACACCTACCTCTCCAACCCCACTAATTTCCACTTCAATTTTTTTCTTTTATTCTTTAATGGTCCGTTTGGTTGGAGGAGTAGAAAAGTGGAAGGATGAAAAATTATGGGAGGATGAAAAATATTTAGTTTTCTCTCATGTGTGTTTGGTTGGAGGGATGGAAAAGTGGGAGGATGGAAAACTCTTTTGTTTGGTTGAAAAGAAAAGTGAGAGGATAGAAAAAGTAGTTTATATAAATTGACTATTAAACCCTTCTTACATAATTGGTAAAAAATAGATTTATTTATACTCATTAAATAATATAAAATTTACCATCTATTATATTTTTCAATAAAAAGTGTTACGTCCACAATATTTTTTGCAATATTTTCAAAATAAAATTTATGTGAAAAGTTGTTACTAGTTCTAATTTGAACCCACCACAGACTTTCTCAAAAAAAAAAAAAAAAAAAAACCCACCACAGAAATTATTTTTTTGCTCACCAATATTAACTAATAACAATCTGTTACTTAAAATTTATTGTGAAAATATTGTAGTAACATTTCTCAATTAAGATTTTTTATTTTTTATATTATTTCTCTTTTCAATCTTTTCATTACAGCCATACGTTTTTCTTTTTATTTTTTTTCTTTTTTTATGCTATCTCCTCCACCACACACGTTATCTCTATCCCCACCCCCTTCTTTTTCTTTTTCTCCACACACGTTCCAGCACTCTCATTCTCCCTTCATCTTCTCCAGCTCGCTCTCTCTGGTTTTTTTTTTTTTTTTTTTTTTTTCTTCTTCTTCCTCCATACACATTTTTCCTTATCTCTTTATCTCCCCCTTCTTTTCTTTCTTTTTCTCCCTCATTCAAGAAGTGCTTTCTCTCTTCTTTTTTTCTCCAGCTCTCGGTCTATGGTTTTTTTTTTTTTTTTACTTGATTCCAGGACAACCGTTGTGTTTGTGAGAAGGGTAGGTAGGAGAGGGCATTTGTGTAATTTCACGGTAAGAGCAGCTTTCTCTCCACAGTTTTCCTCCCTATTTGGGAGGAAAAAAATTGGTGGGTCCGGGAGGAAAATTTTCTCCCGAATTTTCCATCCTCTCTGTTTTCCTTTGCTTCCCAAACAATGGAAAATACTGTTTTCCACACCATTTTCCACCCATTATTTTCCATCCTCCCTATAATCCCTCCAACCAAACATAGCCTAAGTCTGATCCAATCTCTGAAGTCTCCAAAGCCAAAACTGCTTCGGCTGAATTGTTTGGGTCTGCATTTTTCTTTTTCTTTTTTTCTTTTTTTTTTTTTCACGTGTTTTAGGACTGTTATGATTCCTCTTTATGTACAGTATATGAACAGTAACTAAAAAGTTTGACTTGTCAAACCATTTTCAACAAATCAGGACACATCGTGCATTGTTCACAGATCCATAAATTTCATTTTTTAGCAACTTTTTCATTAAAAATAGGTCTTACGATACTATTCACACATTTAAAAATTATTTTGTTACAGTATTTTTCAGTTTTCAATTGTATCCAAACGGATCCTTAGTCCCTTTCATTGTAGCAAAACTCCAGATAAAAAATCAGTGAGCTAAAGAAGTTGAAGAAGCTAAAGGATATCCACCTCAAGAAATAGTGAGGATCACACTCTCTTTGTAAAACACATATCACGGTTCTAAATTCTTTTTACCTATATTTCATATTCTTTTTTTTTCCTCTTTTTGTTGTAGCTGCTATTGTTCAAAACGACAGTGTTTTAATCAATCATCAAACATTCCAAAACCGGTTCAACCATACCAGTTTCCAGTTTTTCGATTGAACCAACCGATTTTTGAGTATTTCCAGTTTTTAACTCTTTTTCGGTTGTTTATTATAATCGGATTGGATTCATGACCGGTTCCCGATTGAACCGGTCGGACCGATCAGTCCGGACTGATTTTTAAAACCATGATATCTATGCGCCTATATAGAGGTAATCTTTGTACGGTTTTACAAACAATCCATTGTGCAAAATTCAATCTTTTCAATGTTAACAAGTTGGAGCATCAACATGCCAAGAATTGTTTGTAAAAAGGTGAGGATGCAAATTCAAAAGGCTGGGGGTAATTCTGAACATAAAAAGAATAATTTTAGAATATTCTTCCCTTCCCCTTGTTTGGGAGTTTTAATGAAGGGAATGGAAAGCTCATTCCCTTGTTTGGGAGTTTAAATAGAAGGGAATAGAATGAGTAGGAGGGAACACTCATTCCTCTCTATTCCCTTAAAATCTCAAATTTTCATTCCCCCCAAAATTGGGAGGAATGGGAGGGAATGAAATTAGATTTAATGATTTTTTTACTAAAACTCCCAAAATATTCCTGTATATTCAATTATTTATTTTAAAATAAAGGTCTAATAGTAATATTGTTATAAAATGAATCCATTCCATTCCCTCCATGTTGCTCCCAAACAAAATTACTTACATTCTATTCCTTTCCATTCCTTCATTTTAAAACATCCAATCAAGGTTACTTAATTCCATTCTATTCCATTCTTTTCCATTCCTTTCTCTTGCTTAAATACATTCCATTCCATTCCATTCTGTTCCTTTCTATTCCCTTATGATCATTCCATTTCATTCCATTCATTTCCCTTATGAACTCCCAAACGGAGCCAAAATGAACCAGATTGCATGTTTAGAAGTTTGTTAGTACCTAGAGGAGCAAAATTCCCCTGAATCCCTGAATGTGCTTTGTTGGTAGCTTATTTGCTAAAAATACTATAGAAAAATGAAGTGTGATTTTTTGGTGCTTGTCAAACGCACAGTATAAAGACTAGGATCTGCAGCAATTCTAAAGTTCCTAGTGCAAAGTATATTTCCCTTAACAAGATCCTAATATTAAACATCTAAATATTATGCAAAACTTATTAATTTTTTTTTTCTTCTTCATTTTTTAAAAAATAATTATACTTTTAATCTCAAAATTTGGGGTTATTTTCATTTTGGCCTATCAAATTTGATTCCGCATTCTAAATGGTTATTTCATCCATGTCCATGACTAATCTGATTAAGAAATTATATTGTTTTACTGGGATTTTGTTAGGAATATGAAATAATTGTTGTAATCCTTTTAATTAGGTAGTTAGCTAGTTGATTGAAATTAGGATGAGTTAGTTAGGATTTGAGTACATGTATCTCATTTAACACATGGCTTTATTCATAGAACACATGTTGAATTAACTAGCAAATTATTTTGAGCTATGTAGGCCAATGACATTAGAGTGAGTTTCCTATAAATACATTATTGTAATCCAACATTAGATATCAATTGAAGAATAAACCAACTTCTTAGTATATTAGTGCATCTCTCTCTCTATGGAGGATGACTACCTCTAATTAAGTCAATTTTCCTACTATTTCCATAAATCCCCCTATAATTCCTATCCACCCCCATTAGAAACCACCGGATTCCAAACACACTTAATGGTCAGATAAGTTACAAAGCTGGTCATGAAAAGATGAATTTGATAATTTGATAATAATTATCACACTTCCCCTCACATTCCCCTCACATGTGAGCTCAAACTCCCCCTTAAAAAGTGTAGTCTAGCAACGTGAGATTTTTTACATTTAAAATTAGAGAGTAAAGACAATAATAGAACTCAGAAACTCATTTTAATACCATAATAAATTATCAATTGTTCCAAAAATTCAAGCTATCAAGGAAAATAATGAATATAATCATAATTCTAACATGAATGATCATTTTGAAAATATAATTAAACATGGTAGACCACAATGAGAATTCTCAAACTTAAAGAACCAAGATAAAAACAATCACCTTTAAAGGTCAAAAGTATAATTCAGTCCTTTTTTATTATTTTTTTTGGGGGGAAAAACTAATATTTTAATTTTTGTACTCTTTTTCTCTTCTAGTGGGAGCCTTGTACAAGTCTTAATTAAGTTGCTTAGACCTAAAACAAGCTTGAGCATGTGAGCATGTCCTTAGTTACATGCGTAGAACATTTAGAAACGTACCTGCAGATGCTGCAGCAATGATATCATTCCCAGAATCCTTTATGAGGAGAGACAGTCTTGTGCTATAGTTGTGATTCATAGCATAGAAGTCTGAGAGCGCCATGGACATATAGCTCTCTGCCACTCTTCCAACTGGGCACTTCAAATCAAGAACAACTCCTATTGGTATGACCTCCTTTGCCATCACCAAAGGCGGCTGACCCCAGAGGCTGAGGCTGAGGCTAAGCAAGAGAAAGGATAGGAATTTAGAGAGGAGGGGCTTCTGGTTTGCCATTGTCAAACCTTTGCAAATTGGTAGCTAGAGCCTAGAGGGGACTACTCTACACTTCTTATTTGCCATTGTCAATGTCGACTAGGGCTGTCCACGGGTCGGACGGATCGGGTTTGGGTTCAAACCATCACTCGACCCGCTTAGGTCGGGTGAACAGATTTCTCACCCGTTGTTGACTGAATGGTCGGATGAAACCGTTTGTCTCGATTCTTCAGTTTGGCGGGTCGGATTCGTCGGGTGATCGGTTTGAAGGAAAAGAAAAAAAATAGAGAGAAAAATCAACCAAAGAAAAAGTTTGAAATGGAAAAAACCAAATATTTATGAGCTTGGAACAGAGATAAGGAGAGAAACGAGAGAAGATAAAAAGAAAAATGAGATTTTGAAATCATATTTGAGAGAGAGGACACCCAACACATGTTATCCAACAGGAAGCGAAACTCATCTGCAATGGTCACAGATGGTAGGAAGAGTCAAGCTACGGTTTGAACTTTAAGAGAAATTATGAGATTGGGATTATGAATACGGAGCCATTAATATTATTATTTTCATTTGGTTATTAAGATGAAATTGCATTAAGCCCAGCAACTACAATAGGACAAAGCTATTAATGCCCACGTAATAGCCACTGCCTAACAACGATTCAAAGTTCAAACTGACGTGAACAGCTACTGCCTACTAATATTGATTCAAACAATTTTTTTATAGTTAATTTTGTGGTGAAAAGCTATTGACCTTTTTTCTTTTTTTGACTAAAGAAGGTAGAATTGAAATAAAAAATGGCAAGAATACACAAGTATAAGAATAGTTAAAATAGTATTTTTCAACTATTTTAATAATTAATTTGTGGTGAACAGCTACTGTCCACTGACATGACAAAACACAGGGAGAAACTTACCCAGTACCCACACACGTGAAAGTGAAATTAAATTTGCAGATGCAGCAGTAGTTTCGGTCGGGTCGGTTGCTACGGTTTTCAAACTTTTAAATCATCACTCGAACCGAAACTTCGGTTTTTGTAACAGTTAGACCCGCATCCGACAGACTGTTACTTGTTTGAAAATTCGGCTGAATGTTGAAGTTTGGCGCAGCTGACCGTAGACTGCTTTACGTGGCCCTTCTTAATGGAAAAATATTTATTCACACGCAATATTTTACACAAATATCAGTAATTGATGCAGGAATATTCATATTTTAAAAATGTTGACATTTTAACTCATGAAAGATTACGTGAAAAAAGAGACGCAAAATAATAGATACGTAAATATCTGAGAAACAAGGCCAAAACTTGGGTCCATTGCGTTAAATGCGCTTGACTTGTTGTGATGATGGCATTTGGCACAACAAGTCTGGATCCAAGCTATTAAGGCCGAGAAGGGCAAAAGTTTGGTTGCCTCAAGTTGCTATGGTTAGGCAAATTACGTGTCATCTGACCCCAGAGGCAGAGGGAGAGGGAGAGAAACGATAGGAAAGAGAACAGGTGTTTCTGGTTTGCCATTATCAATGTTTAACTGAGATCAAGCTAACCTTGCCAAATGCTAACTAGAAAAAGCAGAGGGGACTACACGTTAGCATTTTGCAAAGTGTTTGAATTAAGTTTAGAAAATTTGGTCTACACGTTAAGTCGTTAACTGTGAATTGTTTGAATTAAGTTTAGAAAATTCCATTCCATCCCATGTTGAAAATTTTGGGCAGCTGACAGTTGACTGGCTTACTTTGCGTGGCCCAAATTTACAGGCACAGCTAGCCTTCATTTTGTTTGCCTTATTAAGAGGCTCAAATAGCTATGGTCGGACACATTACACACGACATGAATGCAACAAGAGCAGTTGGACCCACGGGAATTCGGTACTGACTTTCAAATTTCAATATTCGCATTGAATTTTGTGGCCATTTCATTGATCATTTGTATCTTTGTCTCAAAATCAAATTTCCCCTTGCTGATGCAAGCTAGACCTGTGCCCGATTGGTTAATTAGCACTTATTCATGTAGGGTATAAATTCATAAGGAAGGGGAAAGGGTAATGCATGTTGTACAGCATGGAACACATCAAAGAGAACCCTGATATGATAGGCTTATCAGTAGGAGAATCCCATTCTACTTTCAAGAATTCTTCAGAACTTTTTTTCACTGGAACCCCAATCCTTAACTTTGTAGGCTGATCTGTTGTGTATCCTGGCCAAGATCAGTGTTTTAAGTCTCTCCTTTGAAGTTGAGTATGTCTCTTCACCATTATCATTCAAATCTTTTGAAAACCCTCTCTGTCGAGTCCAATATCCAATAATAATCTCAGTTTTTCCTATTATATTGAACAGTTCAAAGGCTGGAGGCTCTAGCTGTCCCTTAACCAAATGAAAATTCCCACTTAGGCCTTGAAATTTATTAGTTAGAATTGTATTGTGAAGCCTTGTACCCATTTCAAAAATGCCTAAGGCTGCAAGATCAACATTACTGTCACTATCATTTTTCTTCAAGAAGCTAGAATGCACTATGCCAGCCTTCTCCACCGCCATAGCCAATGCCCAAACTGTATCATATGCCCATAATCCATATAGGTTAAAGCTAGTAGTACGTACTCTTGGTTTTTGTTTTGATTGAGGTTAAATTTCTCTTCCATTTTCTTTCAAAATCTTCAAGACGTTTAGATGGGGGTAAGTATGGCCTTATTCCTACTACACCTTGCATTGAGTTCATGACCTTTGAGCTTATAGGAACTAGCAAAGATGATAACCCTGCTGTGAGGATCCATGCATACCCTTCGCTCATCATTTCTGCATTCTTTGCAAGTACAAAAAAGTTTGTGCCAAGTGAAACAGTCAAGTGCACAAGGAATATTCTTGTATAATTTTCCTTTAACTTGTTAAGCTCTTTAATGATTTCAGTATTATTAGAAGATGGAGGAATGACACTTCTATAAGGCACCCGAGTGTCAATCTCTTGTAAAGCGTCCATTAAATAAGGAATTAAACCATTTCCATACTCTGTCTTCATAAATAAGGACAATCTCCCGCCAGCCAAAGGTCTTAACAATGTTTGCTATGGCTTTAACCTGTGCAGAGTCATCTTGGGTTGTACGTATGAAAAATGGGTTCTGGGATGGAGAAAGAGAGGGGCTTGTTGCTGAAAAGGAAATGATGGGAACCTGAGTTTTGCGGCCAAGTTCTATCACAAACCTTGCTTGTGCTGACTTTTGAGGTACTATAATGGCCTGCACTTCTTCATTCTTCATTAAATCTAATGCTGGATTTCATTTCAACAGTGAATGACTTAGAAAATGGAAATTTACTGGCAATATTCAATAACAATGACAACAAAAACAATTAACAAACCATGATAATAAACTTTATTATAACATGTTGGAACTATATATGTTGTGCACCACCATGTTTGAATATGATCAACAGTCTCTCTATCCCTGAAGCTTATCACTGCTACAAAACTGATACTTTACAATATGTCAGGAATTGTTTGTAAAATGGTGAAGGTGCAAAATCAAAAAGCTCATATTAATTTTCAACTTAATCTGAACCAGACTGCACATTCAGAAGTTTGTTAGTATGTAGAGAAACAAAATTCCCCTAAATAATGGAAGTGCGTTTGAATGTGCTTTGCTGATCACTTATTTCCATTGACAAGATCCTAATATTAAAAATGTTATTAATATGTTACACTTTGGCCTTGTAGGCCACACTATCCTAGTATACTATATAATGTAGCACTTCTCCTCGCATTTTGGATGAATCATCGTCATGTTATTCCGAAACAAAGTTTTAACGTACCTGCAGACGCAGCAGCAATGTTAGACTTAATAAAGAATATAATGAAGAAAATGTAGCCACTTGGCAAATTGAGAGACCAGACCCTGGATCTATTTATGAAGGAAGTTAACAAATCAAATTTACAAGTAAGATAGGAGAAGGTCCATCTCATGTGAAAAGAAATTGTACAATCTTTGGAGAACAGAGGACCTTGCTTCTCTTGAATCTTGTATCTTAATGTGATGCAAGAAGCACTGAGTAAATTCTATTTTAATTTAGCTTTATTTAATTTTAGAAGTCATTGTATTTTTATTGGTCAATTTGATTTGATTTTAAGCCTTATTTGTTAATTAGGTTATTAGTATTACATTTAAATTCCTAGATTCAAGGGTATTTTTGTAATTCAATAATTGAGATTTCCATAAATTAGAATTAGGCTTTAGTCTAGATAGTCTATATAAGCATGCTATTGTACTCACATGGACACAAATTTTTGTAAAGTTGTGCAAAATAGAAAAAGTAATAGATTTTACACATTTTGAGCCAAAAAAAAACCCACATCAATAGGTGTAAAGTTGTGCATAAATGCACAATTACTACAGTAACCGTGCATATATGCACGGTTATTGTAGCATGTGTATTTAATATTTTAACAATTTTTCTCTCTCTCGGTCTCAGTTGCTCTCACTCTCCCTCTCACCTCACTCTCCGTGATCAACATCAAACCACTGCCGCACGAAGAACTCACCTGATCAAAATCAAACCAATGACAGAGAATGACAATAATTGGAAAAACAAAACATTAAGGCAAGTTGGGTCAGCTTTTTCCTTGGTCCTAGATTCTGTTTTGGTTCTCAAATCTCAATCCTTCAAAGACCTTGCCATAACGTCTTTGCATCCCAAAATGGTTCAGTTTCGCATCCCAATTTTGCATCCCAGAACGATGGTGTGTCGAGAAGTCAAGTGGGTGGGTGGGTGTTGATTTGGGTTTCAGATTGAGTGGGTTTCGGCTTGAATGGATTTTTGATCTTGGGTTGGTTTGATCTTGAATGGTTTGCCGATCGAGTAGTGATGATGATAGTGGTTGGGTCTAAGAGGGAGAGAGAGGCAGTGAAGAAAATAAGTGAAGAAAATTGTAATACCTCGAAAAAAAAAATTAAAATTAAAAGGAAGGGTATTTAAGTAAATATTTTGTGGGGTTAATTTTATAATTTATAATTATTTGGAGTTATTTTTTTAGAAAAATAGGGTTGAAACCCTAGTTATATAAGCTTATTAAGTCAAGTATATGGGGGGATATTTTTGAGGGGGGAGACGGTGAGAAAAAGATGTGTTGGAAGCCAGGGCAAACGTAGCTGAGAAAAAGATTCCTGAACTGAATTTAAAACTAGAAAATCTTCAAAAAAAATTGGTGATGAACAGAAGACTAGAGTTCGTAAAGCTGAACATCTTCTGAAAGTGGCGGAGGAAGAGATGTTGATGGAAAAATTGGAGGCTGCTTTAATATCTGAAGAGTTAGTGAAGGTCCATAGATGGTGGGTTCCACGTTGGCTTGCAGTCCATTTATGCTATTTCCAGTCCTATATAGTGACTCACTGGAATGATCATGGAAGGCCAGCCTCGGATTTGTTAATCCAAAAAGGCATAGGAAAAATAAAGCTTAAGTTGAAAAGTGGGCTGAGCCTTACATTGAAACAATGACGACTAAATGGCTACCAAGCATGATGGAACAATGGTTGACATTTGTAACCTCTCTTGAACCACATATTCATTCACTTAATGCTAAAACGTTTGAGGCCTACCATGCATCTAAGAGTTCTGTAGTACCACATGTTATAAAGGTACAAAAGATGGCAGATCCTTACGTTCAGGGAGCTGGGAAGTTCACACAGCCATAGTTCAATCAAGTGATATCTAAGGATTTTAGAAGAAGTGTTAGGGAGAAGTTCCTTTTGGTATGGCTTTTGGAGGTAAGTAACCTTATCCCAATCATGGTTTCACACCGGACCATATGGTCCGACTGGAAAAACCGTGAACCTCTCAATTTTGCAATTTTTTTAGCTTCAAGAACCGTTCTACGGGAAGAAAGCAGGAACCCATGCGAACCGTGGTCAGACCGTACGGTTCTGAGAATTGTGACCGGTTTTTGAGGTTCGGACGGTTTCTTTTTGCTTCAGCTTTTTCGGTGAATTTTGGGTACACCGGTATGAAGTTATGATCAGATCTAGAAGAAATGAAAAAGAAATGAAACAACACAACGAAGAACAAAGATTAGAAGGAGATCTGATAATTTTTGGAGGTGCTTAAGCTTCACTGATTCACAATCTTCAAATCTGTAGCAAAGAGGGACAAAGAGCTTTTTTGTTTTTTTTTTATAATCAAGAGAAGGAACTCTTTTTGATTGATAACACAAACACAAACATAGACACAAACACAAAGAGACCACTGATGAAAGAGCAAATTGTTGATTGTGGAGAAGAAACCCAGCAAACAGATGTAGAGACAGAGAGCTCACAGAAGAACATAAAGGAAAATATCGAATAATGAATAATGGTTTCAACGACCAAAAGTAAAGAAAGAGAAGTGGTCAACGTAGTAGGTGGGGTAGGTGGGAGATTTATTGGAGGTTCACGTTTTGCTTTGCTAGTGGTTGAAGTGTTTAACTTTTTATGTTTTGTTTTTATTTTGAAAAAAAATTGTTGATTCTTATATTACTGGTGGCCACGTTGTAGACATGCACTGCAACCCAAATATCATCCTTTCGTCCCTTAAAAAAAAAAAAAAAAATAGAGAGAGGTACCATGTTTACAATAGTTTTACAATATTTTCACAATAAATCATAGGTGATTAGTTGTTATTGGTTCAAATTTGAACCTAACGCTTAGATTACTTTTTTACTCCAACAATAACAACCAGTAACAATTTACCACTTAGGATATGTTGTGAAAATATTGTGAAAATATTATAGACATATCATTTCTCTTAAAAAAAAATTAATGCATTCATAATTTTATAAGTGCCATGTTGCGGTCATGCAACACAATTACACAAAAACCAATTTTTATATGTATATTTTTATTCTAATTATTATATTATTAGATATTATCACAAATTTAACTAATCAATGTAAAAAATACTAGGATTTAATATTTCTTAAAGTTATAAATTATGATATAGAAAATATATTTGAAAGATAGATCTCTTTATTTCTATAAAGGAATAATATATCTCTATATTTAATTGCACTATTTTAGTTAATTTTTTTAAATATTTGTACTAATTTAATATAATTATTTATGTAGGTGCTCAAGAATTTTTGCCTTTGGCTTTGGCTTTGGCTTGATTGCCTTGCCTTGCCTTGGCATGAATTCTTGTTATCCCACATTGGAAAGATCTCTTTCCTCTTCATGCCTTATAAGGCATGAACCAATGGATGAAGAGTACCACTAGTTTGGTCAAGGCAAGGCAAGGCAATCAAGCCAAAGCCAAAGTCAAAGGCAAAAATTCTTGAGCACCTACAATTTATATTTTAAATAATTATTAAATTAATTATGACGTTATCACAGTTCGGTTCGACCTTAAAAACCTTGAACCTCTCCCTTTTACGGTTCAATAAACGGTCCGGGTTTCAAAACCTTGATCCCAATTGGTTTTATTTTGATTTCTATTGCATTTTTAACTACTAGAATTGTTTATAACTGTTAGAATTTTATCTCAACTGGTATTACTGATTTCAAGTAAAGAACTATCACAAATGTATCTGATTACTGAATATATGATGTATTTTATTTAATTGTTTTTAGCTATACTGATTCAAAATAAAGAATAAAGAACTTTTTTTTTTTTTGGTGAAAGACGATAACATTAAGAAAGCTAAACAACAAAAGAAGAGTCAGGACATATCCTAACGGAATACATCCCAATGAGGTCTCCCTCAAAAACATCTAAAATGTCCACAGGCGGACTATCATATCTAAGGAAATCAATAGACATCCTTAAGCTTTTCTTGGCTAGACCATTAGCACATTGATTTGCTTGCTGGAAGCAATGCTTAAAACGGATACATTAGAATTTGCTTATCAAAAGTCTACAATCATCCAAGATAGGGGAGATAATGTTATTAGCATAATCTGGATTCCCTACAACATCAACAATGGTCTTGGCATCCATCTCAACTTCAAGACAACTAATATTTAAGTTGCAACAAAGCTGAAGGCCTTCACGCAATCCCCACAGCTCAACGGCAAAATTGGAAGTGACCCTAATCCGCTTACTAAAACCAGCAACCCACTGCCCATTTGCACTCCTAACCAAGCCCCCACAACCAGCCAACCCATGAAGCCCCATGCAAGCCCCATCCGTGTTCAATTTCTTCCACCCTTGCTCCAGTCTCTCCCACCGAATATATATAGTGATTCTCCTTATTCCTAGCCTAGGCGTTGACACACAATGAAAATACTCTTTAGCTTGGTACACAATCTCCACAACCAGCTTTGGATTCCTAGCTTTCCCACTAAAGATGAATACATTCCTACTCTTCCAAATGTTCCAAATAGCAAAAGGAAAAACCACTTTCCAAGGCAAAGGACAAAGTTTAGTTACAAAATTAGTTGTAGCCTTAGGCTACAAACTTACTTAATATATTTTTATTGGATGTGAATTTTGACAAATCCACCATTGGATTACATCTTCTTCTTATATCCTTCATGCTTACAAAATTTCAAGAAAATTAAAGATCAATAGCTATGTCATCAATAAATTTTTTAAATGGCTTTGTAATTTAAAATTATACACAAAATATAAGCTTGTAGATCATATAGTAAATGATATCCAATTGATACAAAATTTAACAAGTGTATTAAGGGCGTAAAAAACATCCAATTCAACAGTTAGATTTTCAAAATATGTTGTAGTATTTATTTTATTGAGTGAGTTTGTAGCCTTAAGCTACAATCAATTTTGTAGCTAAACTTTGTCCCAAGGCAAACCCAACTCATGCAGATTAATATTGGATCTAATAATAAGAGACAACCAATCTATCAAATTGAAGTGCCAAAAGTCAAAGTTAGAAGCATTTACCCCAAGCTGATTCCACACTTGCTTCAGGTGAGTGCAATCTCTCAAGGCATGAAGGATGGTTTCAACACCATTGCAGCAAAAAGGACAAACCTCATCTTGGACCGCTCCTCTTTTCCTTAAACAATGTTTGACACCAATACTATTATGGGCACACAACCACAGAAACATTTTAATTTTTGGAGGCAAATCTACCTTCCAAATCCAACTAGCTGAAAAAGTACTAGTATTAGTATTAGAAGACTCCATAACAATCCCATTAGTGCTTTTAACAACAAAAACCCCCTTAGGAGATTTGGCCCAAGTCAATTTATCTGAGCCAGCACCTAAGATCGAAATAGGAATTGCACTTATCATCCCTTTGATTTTATCAGTTAATTCAAACGTAAGTTTCTCCCAATCCCAGCCCACATCAAGCATAATGTCTTTAACTTCCAAACCATTGGCTTCTTGGGAAATAGGACCTTGGATCAGCTTTCTAAGGGGGCCCCTATTCGTCCAATTGCTGTGCCAAATATTCAGGTTACTGTTTTTTGTCACCAGCCATCTACTTCCCTTATTAAAGGTGTCCACCCCTTTCTTCATAGCTGCCCAAGTTGAAGAACAAGGGAGTGTATCCGCATTTGCAGATTCTCTTCTTCTTTGGCTACAATACTTCATCTTCAAAACTCTCACCCACGGAGCCTCCCCTTCCATATGAAACCTCCAATTAAGCTTGGATAAAAGAGCCACGTTCCTTCCTTTGGCTGTTTGCATCCCCAAACCCCCTTCCACCTTAGGCTTTATCACCTTCTCCCAACCAACCCAATGGATCTTCTTGGCTGAATCTGTAGACCCCCAAAGGAAATTTCTATTAACTCTATCTAACCCATCCAATACCCTTCCTGGAAGGTAAGAGCACTGCATGATGTACGAAGGGATAGCAGCCAAAGATGACTGAATAAGCACCCTACGGCTGGCCAAGGATAAATAATTTGCCTTCCACCCGGCTAATTTCTGCTTCACTCGATCCAAAATAAAGTCATAATCATGAGAAAAAGAACCCGACTGCTTAAGCGGAAAACCCAAGTACTTCCCAAGAAAAGGCGTTGAAGCAAAACCCAAGATATCACAAAGAGATTCTCTAGTATCCCTATCCACATTTGGAGAAAAATACACCCTTGACTTAGCTTCACTCACCGTTTGACCAAAAATGCTACAGTAAGAATCCAAAACATCTCTAATGGCTGCACTATTCACCCCATCTGCTTTGGCAAAGAGAATCAAATCATCTGTAAAGAACAAATGCGAGAAAGCAGGTCTGCTCTGAGAAGCCTTCACTGGTTGCCATAGATTCCCACTACACTTCTCTTCAATAAGTTGCCCAAGATAGTCCATACAAAGGATGAACAAATACGGAGAGATCGGATCCCCTTGCCTTATACCTCTAGAGGGGAAATCGGATCAAGGGTTTCTCCATTAAATAAAATAGAAGTAGACACAGTTGACACATAACTCATAATGAAGTCAATAATATCGGAAATATTCGGAGATATTCTTCCAAAGTTATCAACGCCCTTTATTTTGAGTCTCTCTCTCTCTCTCACTCTCATACACAACAACGTATGCAGACACAAGATATTTGCATTTGTGTTGCTCACATGAGACTCTTGCTATGTTGTGCTTTCAATCCTGCTGCCTATTGGCTCCTAATTCTATATAAAGATGCAAGTTTAGCTTCCTAAAATATTAAGTGTAGAGTCCAATACTATAATACTGTAGCAAATCTCAGATGATAAAAAATAAAATGAGGATCTACCCAAGCTATTGTCTCTTTATAGGGCCTCTATATAGTGTTTCTGTTTTGTCTTTGTGCATAGGTAAAAATTTTACATTGCTGGATGTTATTTCAAATAGCTTGATGGTATTTTTATCAATGACTTTTTTTTTTTTTTACAAGATAGAAATTCTATCTTAACATAATCTAAATATATATGTGCGTGAAACCCCCTTCTGGAGACTTGAACTCCGGTCCTTATCCTATCACATCTCACAAACATTTATACTTGTGAAGTGACTACCGCACCAAGGATGCGCGGTGGTATTTTTATTCATGACTATTGATGTTTTGTATCTTTGCTAGAAAAGGATTAATTGTGTTTTGACATTTATTGTAATTTAATGTCTAGGCATTCAAATGTAATAGTGATCTTATAGAAATATAAACAACTAAGTACATAGTTATTTATTTATCAACTAAAAATGAATGGAATTATAATATAGCATATGCATTTGGAGACTATGAGTCACTTTTTCATTTTCCTATAAATAGTTTTCTAAAATGGTTTGTTAATAGATACGCTAAGAGCATATGCTAGTAAAACCCATATAACCTATCTCATTTTCTAGCTTAAAAAAAAAAAAAAAAAACTCTTTCATACGGGGTGGAATCTACAAACATAGGACTCACCCTCATATAAGATAGATGTTTTATATTCTCCTTACACTAAAGGATTGTGTTTATTACACACAAATTGAAACTGTGATTTTAAATTTAAAAATCATGACTTCAAGTCATTATTTCAGTTTAAAAATAAAATGTGCGTTAAACTATGCAACAAATATTATCCTTACACCAAATTCCACCTTGAGTATATATTTTATACTAGTTAGAGATATTTGCATCATTGTAAGACAACTTCAATAGGTTTCAATAGACATGTACCTCGACAATAATGTCAAACTAAATTACTGAAGTCCAAAATTTCCATTTCATCACAGTCATTTATTATGTTATCATGACCATTAAATGTTTGTAGTAAAGTGGCATCTATTTATCTTTCTTATGACGATGCTTGAGATAAGTATGGTCCAAATTTGTAGGGTTACTTAGAGCTCTTTTTGGGAGTTAACCTTATCTGGAAACCGTATAAAGAAGATGAAAGTGTCATATTTTTTGTCCAATGGCATGCCTTTATTTTATTTTATTTTTTATTATACATTTAATTGCAAGGAAGAAATGGGTGAAAACCTCATTAAAAGTGTACCCCACATCACCCCAAAATTAATACTTTGATTTAATGTGGTTTAGACATTTATAATGTGTGACTGTCGTTTCTTGAGATAAACTTGAATGTTGCCTGAATTTGGGGTTCAAAGTCATGCAATATTAGTGGTGGACACAATTGAGAACCAGTAAAAATTGGTTACATCAACAATTTGTAAAAATATTGTAAAATAGTTTCTAAATGTAGCATTATCTAAAAATATTGTAAAATAGTTTCTAAATGTAGCATTATCTAACCTGTAAACAAATAATTATACTTTTTTTGCCTTCGTGAGTCTTAAGGACCTGAAAGCTACAACCGATTGTGAAAACTCAAAGGCTGATTTTCCTCCCACTGAAATTGCCTGTGGTGGCAAATACGTCATCACCAATACTCTAAGAGTATTCTGCAGTTTCAAATGGCAAGGGAGAAGCTTCAGCTACATGGAGCTGTTTTCTTAATTAAGTCAAATATAGTAAACACCCCCAAAATTTGAGCTAACTCCAACAAACCTCGAAATCTAGGCTAATGCCAACCAAACTTCGATTGTTAACTACATTTTAGGAAAAGTCTAAGACCATATAATTTTTCACTACTTATTGTCACAATTGTGACTTGGCAAAGTATGATTGGTAAAGAAAAATAGTAGGTCTATGTGTAAGTAATAGTTAACTACTTACAATCTGCCACGTAAGAGTCGTGGCAAAAAAATTGTGAAATATTTTGTGATCCTAGAACTACTCTACATTTGATCTTTTTTCTAAAAGCAAAATAGAACTACAAACCTACAGCCACAGTATAAATAAAGGACATGTTAACATCTCTGTTTTGCACCCACCACCAGTTATACAATTACAGACAAACAAAATGAGTCATTTCAATAAAAACTTATCACCATTGTTGTTGCTTGCACTGTTTATAATTGTTACTAATTTCTCTATAAATGCAGAAGCTGTTACAATTGAAATCTATAATAACGTGACTGCTAAAAACTTGAAAGCTACAGCCGATTGTGGAAACACAAAGGTTGATTTTCCTCCCACTGAAATTGCCTATGGTGACAAATACGTCATCCGTGATACTTTAAGAGTATTCTGCAGTTTCAAATGGCAAGGGGGAAGCTTCAGCAGCATGGAGATTTACGATTCTCAGTCTTACACATGCGATCCTTGTGATTGGCGGCTTCAACCTGAGGGTCTATGTTATAATGGAACTACAGGACCTGCTATTGGTGTTTTTTGTCATAATTATGATCATTAAATTTATGTTTTTCCATGGTGTGTTGTAATAAAGAAGATTCATCTACAATAGTGTTCTCTTTCTGGGTTTTCGAATAAAATAATCATAATATTTGGGGTATTATGAATGTATATATGTTCTTGTGAAACAACAATTTCAACAAGAATTTTATAAATATGTATGTTCGAGTTTGGATGAATCATATCACTCCGTTTGTTTCGATGGAAATTCTTGTGTAAAGATTGTTTTCCGTGTTTTTTAGTGTTTGGTAGTATAAAAAAATATGAGTAAAAGAAAAACTATTTTTGATCAACATAAATAGTATAACTTATTTTAATAGATTATTTGTACTAATATTTTTTGGAAAACAACTCTATTTCATAGTAAGTTAAAAGGGAAGTTAGAAAATTGTTTTTAGACTCATTTAAAGTTACTACCAAATATTGGAAAATGAGATAAATTTATAGAAAATGCTTCTTAGAAAATATCATTGCTAAAACAAACAGAGCTTAGTTTAGTGGTAATAACATCATTTGTAGTACCTCACAATGGCGGCTCTAAGATTTTTTTAAAGGATTGCCATTAAAAAAACTTAAATTATACAAAATATAACAAAAAGAGAACTTTATATATTGACAAAAAAACCCACGCAAATATATAAAGTCTTATAATTTTCTTCAACTAATTTTCTTATTTTGAAATCATTTCTCATTGCCAATGCTGCAAATTATATCTCTTTTAAAATTTTAGTTAAATAAAATTTTTCTTGGGCTTTTTCTTTTTATTTGTAAGGACGTAATAAATTGTTAAGGAGACCAAAGTAACTTAGTTGTAGCCTTAGACTACAACTCTCACTAAAAAAATTAACAAGACTATATATTTCAAAAATCTAACCGTTGAATTGCATGTTCTAGATCTTTATGTTCTTAAAACACATATCAAATTTAATGCTAATCGGATATTATTTACTATTCAATCCTTAAACTTATTTTTTATGTATAATTTTAGATCACAAAAAACTACTCGAAATTTAAATATTTGATTGGTGACATAGTTATTAATCTTTGATCTTCATGAAATTTTGAAAGTATGAAGGATATAAGAAGAAAATGTAATCCAAAGGTGGATTTTTCAAAATTCACATCCAATAAAAAAAATATTAAGTGGAGTTATAGTCTTAGTTTACAACCAAATTTGTTGCTAAATTTTATCCAAAGTTTAATCATGTTAGGCCTAAAAAGATTTAGGGTGGTCACAAATTTTTTAAAATTTATATATAATAATAATTTTTATCATACTTTGAAAGTGTGTTAAAATATATTTGTATTTAAAAAAAAAAGAAAAAAAAAAGGTGAGATTTAAAAAAAGTTGTACATAAAACTTAAAAGTTAAAAATTGAGCTTATAAATGCATGCCAAATGGACACTTGGTCAATATGATTTAAGTTGTTAGCAAATATGACATTTATAGTATCGTGTGACTTTGTACTATTTATTTAAAGTGACACAAAAAGAGGGCTTATCATTTGACATAAAACCTCATAGATTAAAATCCAAAATAACATAAAAATAATTAGAAAATAGTAAAGTTAATGTTTGATGTGATAAGCATCATCAACTGATCTGATGAAGTGATTGTCATGTGTAGTATATATACTATACCCATTAAAAAAAATCGGTTTCATTATGTGGAATTCCTCCAAATTATTATACTAATATAAGGTAAATATTGTGATTGAAGGGAAATTACTAAGTATTTTTAGAGTGCAAAACATGATAGTTCTCTCACTCGCATGAATGGTAAATCCTAACATGAATTTAATTGACAAGATCTACTATTATGTAAGAGGGTCACTATATGAAAGATTCATAATAGAGAATATTTTCTTTGTTTTAATCATTTAATATCAAATTATGAACCCCCTTACCCAAAATTTTTTAATGTTCAATTGAAATAAGCTTGAATATGATCCTCTTGACAATATTTTAGCTTTTTTAAATAGGAAATGTTACACAAAAGAGAAATTAAACAATTAGGCATAGGTGTTTCTAAAAATAAAAAATAGAAAATAGACAAGGGGCATGGGACAGGGGAATGATTGGAGTGAAGATAAATGCAAATGTTAACACAACAAAATTTTAAAGAGAAATTGAAATAATAATTAAAGCTCACTTATAACTATTGGGGCAATCACAATAATAATGGAAATAACATAAAAAGAAATTGAATAATACTTCTAAATATTATTTATTTGAAGATATAAATATAAAACACTATTTGGACTGTGGCACTTACTTTCTTTAAAGAGATTCAAGACCTTGGTTGGCTTAACCAGTGCAGTATGGTTAGAACAACCTCTGCACAAAGTGTTCAAACTCTGTATTGGGTTTAATGGATCTATTTATAGGCTTAATGGGCCTCACGAAATTATTACTCAAATTAATTTGATTAATTAGGTCTATAATCCTAATGTAGTGGGTGTTACAAGATTAATTGCTGGACATAAATCTGATGGGCTGAAGTTACATAATTAATAGACCAGACAAGGAGTTTTTGAAGAATAAATATGCTCAAACGGCTAATCCATTAAGGGTCCGCTTGGGAGTTCATAAAGGAATGGAATTGAATGGAATGAGATGGTCATAAGGGAATGGAAAGGAATGGAATGGAATGTATTTAAGTAAGAGAAATGAATGGAATGAAATGGAATTAAGTAACATTGATTGGATGTTTTAAAATAAAGGAATGAAAATGAATGGAATGTAAGTAATCCTGTTTGGGAGCAACATGGAGAGAATGGAATGGAATCATTTTATGACAATATTACCATTAGACCCCTATTTTAAATTGAAGGGTTGACTATATAAGGGTATTTTAGGAGTTTTAGTAAAAAAATCATTAAATCTTATTATATTCCCTCCCATTCCTCCCAATTTGGGGGGAATGAAAATTTGAGGTTTTAAGGGAATAGAGAGGAATGAGTGTTCCCTCCTACCCATTCCATTTCCTCTCACTTAAACTCCCAAATAAGGAAATGGACTTTCCATTCCTTCCATTAAAACTCCCAAACAAGAGAAGGGAAGAATATTATAAAATTATTTTTTTTATTCCATTCCATTCTCTCCTCCCAAGCGGAGCCTAAGTGGGTGAATGGCTTTTCATTTTCCATAATAAAAGGTCATTTACTCACTAATGAATACGAAAATTTATTCTTAATGTATTTTGCCTAATATTTGAAGCAATACATAATCAACACATTAATTACCGCAATTAAAAAAAATAAAAGAGTCTCTCTCCTTTTTAATGTGGGAGTAAACATTCAACTAACTTCTTATCTTCTATATTAACTCTCACGTCTTTACAATTATATTTATGTTGTAATATAAACCATTTTAATTAAATAACATTAAAATGCTCCAACAATAACAACAATGATTAATATGTTTATTGTATTTAGAAACAATAGATAATTTCTAAAATTTAATCTTAGGATCCGTTTAGATACCGCTTATTTTGCTGAAAATTAAAAATTGAAAACTGAAAATATTGTAACAAAATAATTTTTAAATGTATGAATAGTGCCGTGAGACCTATTTTTAATGAAAGTTTTGTTGAAAAAAGAGGTTTATGGGTCCTATGAACAGTGCATGAGATCCACTAGAAAGCATTAAAACGCGCTTCTTAATGAAAAAAAAAGGCATGAAACACCAAACGCCAAAACGCAGGAATAGAAACGCTATCCAAACAGGTATTTAGTAACAATAATTAATATGTTTATTGTATTAAGAAATAATATATCAAATGAATTTATAGTTTATCTTTTGTTCTCTTTCTAGCACTATGGACAAATTTGTATTAAAAAAACCACATAAATTGCAAAATCTATTTCTTACTCAAGATACATCTTCTTAGTTCTTATTGACCCTCCTAGATTAATGATATTGGTTAAGACATGACATGGGTGAAAAAATTATTTATTATTATTATTTTAAAAAAATTACAAAACAAGTATGAATAACCTTATTAGCCCTAATTTAAAACTATCTAATAAATTCTACATATCCATCCTCCTAATTAAAAATATATAAATTTTTGACGCAATTAAACAAAGAACAAAGTTTCTCTCCAAACTAGTTTAGAGAGAAACTCTTCAAACTTCTCATATATTTCTTTTTTTGGTGTGAATTTTGAAAATCTAATCGTTTAATTTCATGTTCCTTATATTCTAAACATGTATATCAAATTTCGCTCAGATTGAATATTATTTACTATTTGATCAATTAACTTTTTTTTTTTTTTAATATACAACTTTAGATTATAAAAACTTGAAATTATAACATTTATTTGATGACATAACAATTGATTTTTGATTTTCTTGAAATTTTGTAAGCATTAAGGATGTAATAAGAACATGCAATCTAACGATTAGATTTTCAAAATTCACACTCAATATAAATATATATGATGAGTTTGTAGGGTTTCTCTCCAAACTAGTTAGAAGAGAAACCCTACAAATTAGTTTGGAGATAAATTTTGTTCTTAAACAAATAGTAGTTGTTAAACAAAAAGGTGGTTTGACCGAAATTTAAGTTGCCTACCTGTGATTTGAAATTTAACACTTTACCTACTTGAGGTTTGATTGAAATTTAAGTTGTCTATCTGTGGTTTGAAATTTGACACTTTGCCCACTTAAGGTTTGATTGAAATTTAAGTTGTCTCACAGTGGTTTGAAATCCTATAATGCAATTATTCCGTTGGATTTTTTTTTTTATCTTGCATTTTTATATTTTTAGAGAAGAGATGCATAAAAATGAAATAAAACTATATATTTAGTCATATTTTTAACAAAAATAAGTTACATAACTTTCATTGAGCTAACCTCGTACGGGTAAAATGTCAAATTTAAACCTCGTGTTAGCATCAGGCAACTTTAATTTTGACAAAACCACGCGTGGGTGGTGGGTTGCAATTTGAAGAAAAAAAAAAAAGGGTTCCATCTCGAACTGAGTAGCTCATAAACCTTCGAAGGTTGGAACAAACACTGTAAGAAAAACGTTCGAACTATTCTACTTCTCTCTCTGTCTGTCTCTCTGAATATGGGGACAGAGAACAAATCGAAGTCACACACGAACGACAACAGAGGCAACAACAGCAGGAAGAGAAAGCCGCGCTATCTTCCCCACAATGTCTCTCTCTCTCTCTCTCTCTCTTCTTATAGTATTGTTTTTGTTGTGAGCTTGGTTATTCATCATGTACATGGTTTTTTTTTTTTTTTTGTGTTACAGAAGGCAGTCAAGAAGAAGGGTTCGTACCCATTAAGGCCAGGAGTACAAGGATTCTTTTAACACCTGTGATGGTGGCCGAGAACGCCAGGCCTCTCATGAAGCCATTAACGTTATTGACTCTGTATGTCTCTGTGTTTTCTATTATTTTGTTTGTTGGAATTAATTTTTTGGTTTTTGCTCATGAAATTGCCTTATGGGTATATGTTTATTCTTGTTAAAGTCTATTTCTTTATGCTTTCCTTTTCTGGGTTCTCAATAATTAACTTACATCATGTTTCTTTAGTATTGACAGAAGTTTGGGGTTGAATTAGAATGACATTTAGTAAAATTACTGTCTGTTGTGTGACATTTTTTTTTAAAAAAAAGAAGTTAAAATAAGTGTGTGAAAGGAAAAAGAAAATGGAAAATTTTGCCTAATTGGGTTGGAGATTTGGGAAAAGTATGGTTTTGCTTGTTTTCTGTTGAATATATGGATAAATAATTTGAAGAATTAGTTGAAATGCAAGTGGAATCTGGCGAGTATTTGAAAGAATGAAAAAAAGAAAAAGAAAAAAGAGAAGGGTTTTCAAGGTCAAATTGTTTATTTGCGACATGGGGAAAAATTGGGTTTTGGGTGCTTAGAAATGATTTCATTGGAAAGTTGTGAATCAAAGGACAATAATGATATGCATTTAATCTTTGAGGATTTCACATTCTCCCTATTCAAAGATAATTTCTATGATATTTCTTTTTTTTTAGTAAAAAATTAGGGAAAGGAATATTGTTTATGTTTTCTTAAGGGTTATTTCTTCTTCATTTTTAATAATCTACCCCTTCAATATTCAATTCAAACATAGTGTTCGTGCTTGTTCAATTCGAATTCAACAGTATTTGTTGTCTCTTTATGCTCCTTCTAAGGTAGTTGTGATTATAGTGATGTGATTGAATGGGTCTTGTGCTTCACTTCTAGTTCCAACTTGATTTTCAAAGTTCTGTTGCCTGGTTTTCATTGAAGTTTGGTCAGACATAGATAGAACCTGTATAAGCTTTATTGTAACTATGTGTGTAAGCGGAAGTGTTTCCATGTGACACTGTTGTTTATGAAGTTTGACAAAATATATAGAGAACCTTGGAATGAGCTTTATATTATGTTTTGTGTGTTTGTGTGTGTGTGTGTGATATTTTTATTCTTGGATGCAGAAAAATACAAAATTCTGAACATTATGTTCCCCTTATCAATGAGGTGGAGTTAAGTTAGCTACTCTAAAGCTGGTTGATTTGTTTTTTTCCATTTCCTTTCAGTTTTATGAAGAGCTAGTCCATGGGAAGGATTCGGCTGTGAAGCTTGCTGAGTTACCTAATAAACCTTCAAATAAGAAGATTAAGTTCTCATATTCTGACTCTTCTGGTAGCGATGATGATGAGGAGGAGGAGGAGGAGAAGGAGGACAATAAATCAGATGCTCGTGGGGATGATACTGCTAGTCATAAAGATGCGATAAATCAGGAGTCCAATCCTCAAGATGCAATAAATCAGGAGTCTGATCCTCATACAAAAGATGATGTGAACCATGGAAATCAGACTGAAGAAAAAGATAATGATAATGATGGGGATGGTAAAAATGATGAGAATCAACCGGATAATGATAATAATGGGGATGGTAAGAATCATGAGAATCAACCAAAAGAAACTGAGGAGCCTCCAGCAAAGAAACCATGTGTAGAAACAGTTGCAACAAAATCTGTGATCCATGCAAAAGTGGGGGAGAAGTCCATTGATAAACTAATTGAGGCTGAACTGGAAGAATTGGGAGATAAGAACAAGGTGAGTTAGCTAGAGCTGCTAAACTTTCTGGCTTCATTTGTTCTATTTTATTTTAACTGTATCAGATTTGAAGGCCAAACCTGAATATGTCAGAAATTGTTCTCAAGTTTCTATCTCCCCAATTTTTTTTTGAATATTTTTGTTCTCCTTGTGCATTTTCCTGACCCTTCTTCTAATTGTTGTTATTTTATCTTATTAACTTCCGTTCAAATACTTTTATCTCTCCCCTGCCTCTGTAATATTGTGACTATTGTACTTTAACAGAGTTGAGGTTTCAATTATCAAGATGAAATCCTTGTTTTCGAGAGCTTTATTTGAGTGGTGCCACACTCTTGGGACATGTGATATGTGTTCTGTGGTAGATTTTGTAGATTCTCTTTTATATTGTGACTTTATTTTAATGTGGTTTTTTTTAGGAGAACTGTGTGTATAATCTTAGAGTTTATTATTTGTCAAAAAAATATTTTGGCTAATTCTAGAGTTCTTTATGATTCAAATATGATATGTGGGCAGTAATATTTCTATCTAGACTATGCTAATAATTTTTGGTTGCTGATGCATCTAGTCATTTCTTCTAGCAATTTGGTAAGGTTTGCTACTGTCATGTTATGATGTCTTGTGTGTTGTTTCCAAGCTCTCTCTGGACTAAAATTTTCAATTTAATGCCACTGTGTTCATCTAAATTGTATTATACAAATTCTTCTTGTATCACATTTTAGCTTCATTTTTTTAAAGAGCATTGCAGCCTCATTTTCAAATGGATCAATTTGATACGATCAAGTTTGATTCCAATTTACATTGGCCTGTGAATTGAAGAATTCTTTGATATTCTGATGTATTTATAACTTCTAAAATAATTAATGTGAGAAATTGTTATTATTGATTCTGCCCTTGCTCATATTTATAATGGACGGCTCAGAATGAAATTCTTTCACTGATGGTAGTCGCACCACAATCAACCGTTATTGAAGGTGTTTTATATCAATCCTTTGTCCTGTTCACATAGACAAACTCACTGAGGGAAGAGAACGTCAATGAGTGAAATAAAAAAATTGATGCCGCAACCCCAGTGACAACTGTACTTCCTTTAATTAAACTGTTAGTTCCAGTCCTTGAAACCCTATAGCACCTTTTGAGTCTGAATGAAAGGGAGATATATATCTTTTAACAACTGTTGAGTTGGTATACTGTAGTTATTGTACAATATAAGTGGTGTCAATGATGGGTCCACGTGAAATTGATTCTGCACCAATCACACCTTGCCACCTCTATAAGTTGTGAAATTTGTTGTCTCTAGAATTGCTCTATGATTTATCTTAAACTGATGTTATGTCAAATATTTGAAATTGAAAATAATGATAGAGTGACTTGTTATCGTCAGTCACCAATTTTCTTAATCATTTAGTTGAATAACAAGTACTTCATGACTCATTGACATTTTACAACAGCTGAAAGTGCAAAATTATCAGTTATTCCCATTTAGTTGGGCAGTGGATGCATATTTTTTATATACATCGCCCTTCTAAGGGTCCTCATATTGTGAAGAGTTCACCATATGTTCACTGCCCTTGCTGTTGGTGGCATATTTGCTTTTGTCATTTCGTTCTGACTCAAAAACTTGTGTGTGCCTTTAGTATTTTTTCTTGAGCTGACGGTAGATTGTTATACAGAGGCGCTTTTTCAAGCTTGATACATCTTGTAATGGTGTTGTCTTTATTCAAATGCGGAAGAGAGATGGAGAACCCAGCCCCATAAATATTGTGCAGCACATGATGACATCTCTTGCATCAACAAGGAAACACATGTCAAGGTTCATAAATTGCTTTTCAGTCAAATCATACAAAGGACATAGACAGAAGAAATGTTATATTGGTGCTGGCAAGCTAACATTTTTGTTTTCTTGTATAGGTTCATCTTAAGGATATTACCTATTGAAGTGGCCTGCTATGCTTCTGAGGAAGAAATTTCAAGAGCAATCAAACCTCTTGTTGCAGAATATTTTCCAGTGGAGACTCAAAACCCACAAAAGGTAATACTATTAATCAACTTTACCATTTTGTATCGTATCTTTTCTGATAAACCGATTCTAAATTATTCAAAGCTGCCTAAGTGATAATTTCCCTTGAAACACCCTATTGGACATATAATCAACATTGTTAACTAAGAATCTAAATTATATTTTTCCATCAACACTCTTTTACTTCCCAAAAGTGGCAAAATCGATCCTTTCTGCAGACAGCATTAATAGGATAAACTCATCAGAAGTCCATTTTTTTTTTATAACTTTTTTCTAGTTTTTGTCAGTAATGGTTCAAGTTGGTTTTAGTTATTTGACTTTGAACTTAGAACATAATATGGTGAAAAAAACATTTTTCAATAGGAGATCTCAGATTTTATCAATAAATTGAAGTGAATCAAGTTTGATTTTGCAAGATCTTTATTTTATTGGATGTCATCAGAAGGATGTAGAATTTCCAATTTGTTAGAAATTTTGAACTTATTGTATGTTTTATTCTTCTTTGGGGGACATTTGGGTACATAGCCTGTGTACTTGAGTCATCCTGTTGAATTTTTGTATACTTCCTTAGTTGATTGATACAATTATTGTTACTTTTGGGTTATACGCTTTTCATCTTACTAAATCTGTTATTTATCCCCACAAAAAAGAAAAAAAGAAAAAAAAAAAAGACTGAAGTGAAACTGGCCGCAGTCCAAGCATAACAATGATGCACATAACTAGAAACCCACCTAACCCTAATCATAGTGCTAGAATCAGCTCATTGTGGGTTTGATTTGAAGATGAAGTGTATTCGAGCATATCATGATATTTATGTTCAGTGAAGTCATGACTGAAGGTCAAATTATAGATGCAGGGTACCTGAATTGAATTGAGGTTAATTATAGAATAGTCAAATGCTCTGTCAAGAATCCAGTCATTGGAAATGAAATGGGCCAGAAATTTGGGCAAAGATATTGCAAATTTCATATCTGAAGGGAAGGAATTTAAATAACTGAATACATGGACAAAGGGTTTAGCAGTTTGTGCTGACTTGAGTTTAGAAATTTACAAAATTCACAACTGATGACCTTGATTTATGTGGTTTTCAAACTTATTAGTTAATTGTTAGCTAGCGGATGGTATGTACCAATGCATGTTTTAAGTTTTTATTCCAGTTTGATATGCACATCACCTCTTTTTTCACGTTTGGTGGACTGTTATGGTCTGAGATTGGTGCATGCTGTAATCTAGTAGTACACGTTTCTGAAAATAAGAATGACCAACTCAACATCAGTCTGGATCTTGACCTTCCATTGGATTTATTCCCTGTGGTAGACTATATATATGCACAAATATGGTCATTGTATTTTAGGCATGTGTCTGAGAGAGAGAGAGAGTCCAGGATGATGTGATGATATCCACTTTTATTTGTGTTTGATTTTTTTTTTTTGGCGGTTTGGGGGGACGCCGCCAGGGGGGGGAGGGGTGTTGGGGGGTGTGGGGGTGGATGGGTGTTAAAGTGGTCAAAGTTCCAAATCCTTATTTTTTAAGTTGGGACTCAAGCAAAAATACCTAATGCAAATTGATGACCTTAATCTAATTTTGCATTCATCAGCTTTGAATTTTGGAGGTATGTAATTGGGTTAAGATCTTATTTAATTCTGACCAGTTCTCTTCCCTGTCCCACTCTTTCTTTTCATATTCCCAGCCCTGTAGGAAACAAAATGAACTAAAAAAATTGAAGTATAGAACCACCAGGTTTTGTATGCTATTTGATTGGGTCCCTATATAAAATCTGTGCAAACTGCATACCTTGGCTACCATGTTCATCACAATCTAAAATCTTATGACATACTGAGATGGAGTTTGACTTTTCTAAACTTCTGTGCAGTTTGCAGTATTATATGAAGCCCGAGCAAATAGTGGTATTGACCGGATGAAGATCATAAATGCAGTTGCAAAATCCATCCCTGGACCGCATAAAGTTGATCTTAAAAATCCTGATAAATCCATTGTAGTTGAAATTGTCAAGGTAAGAATGTTCTTTTTCTTTTGCTAAAAAAGAACTTGAATTTTCATGCTTTCTTGTTCATCTTTTAGACCATCTTTGGCTAACCTTTGGTCTCTTATTGGGTTGAGTTTGAATCATGTTTTGTTGATCCGGTACCATGGTTAAATAACTTAAAACTCTATCAGCAAGAGTTTCAGAGAACTTTGGAATTTTGACTTTCATAATTATTTTTTGAACTTTTACTAATGGCTATAGGTGTTGCATTGCATCAAATCCAACTTTCATGTCTTGATTGTGATACTACTCTGTTTTATCTTTTCGCTTTGTTTCTTTTATTTACTTTTTCTTCCATGTACCCTGAAGTTTTTTGTAATGGTTTAGAGGTTATGCTTGTAGAAACTGTTTTACTAATGTTAGCTAATTCTCTATCAAAGCATTAGCTTTCATGCATTTCAATTTCGAATAAAGCAGCAACTCATGTGAAAGGACTGAAGTTTTACTTGTTGCTAGATGTCTGTTATTTGATGAACCTTTCTTGACTATGATAAATCTTTTGTTTTTTTCAATGTTGTCAGACTGTGTGCTTGATTGGGGTCGTTGAAAAGTACAAGGAACTGGCTAAGTACAACATAAGGCAGCTTACATCATCCCAACCATAACCATATCAACCTTTTTTCATTTTTTTTGGGTAATTGGAACTGCTGACATTTGATATGTAGGTTTTCCATCTTGTATTGTAGGATGGAGTATTTAACAAGTGGGGTGACAGCGAGTTTAAACCACAAATAATCTCATTTGAAGAATAATATGTCATAATGAAAATTTTGCGAAGTTTAGATGCCTGCTGCATTCTTCCTTTGTTCTCTCTCTCTCTCTCTCTCTCTCTCAAATAACGATGTCTGATACGGCTAATCCAAATGAACTAGTTTGTTGGTCATAGCACATTTTGAAATGCTAAGAACCATGACCATGCAAATTGTAAGAATCATACTCAAATTTTACAAATTCTTCACAATCCAGTAGCAAGTTTATATTGATGAATCCTGCAGGTGCAAGTTTTATTGGTTGTCCAATTATGAGTAACCAGGTGATAAATAACGTGTATGCACCTCGTATATACTCCAATTTTAGATGTGCTAACTTCATTCTATATGTACTCTTTTTTTTCTTTTTTTTTTCTCTCTCTCTCTTTTTTTTAAAAAAAATATATGTTATTAGATGTGTACTCTAATTTTCGATTGACCAATTTAGTAAATATTTATTTTGATGGTATTTGTATATGAAAATATTAAATATAAAATTTGATAATTACGATAGTTATTAATAGTTATTTATTAAGATTACTTTTTTTGGGGGGGGGGGGTTATAGATTTTTTATTTAAAAATTTTAATAATAGATATTCATCATAATAATTAATAGGTATATATTATCATTTACGATAATTATACACAATGGTCTTGATAATTTATATGGTTTTTTTAATTTAAAAAAATATTTATATTAAAAAACAACTTATTTGGAATTTGACATTCCTACTCAAGTAGTCAAGTTTAGTTGCTTTAGTAACAACTGAAACAAAAAAGCAACAAAACATAAAAGAAAATTTAATAATACATGCATTAAAAAAATATAAAAAATAATTATGCTATTAAGTAAGTCACAATAACTAAATATTTGTGAGCTCATTCAAACAATATGTTCATATATTGAATTATATAAATCATAATAATTCATATTTCCTCTAGTTTTAATGACATATAGTATAACTACTACATAATGGGTATTATACATGAACTATAAAGATAATGTTTTACAAAATATTTTCATATGAACATATAATGTTCTCGCACGTTGCGTGATACATCCGCTAGTTAATCATAATCGCATGTGATCAACCCGTATTGTGAGAATAATTAATGGGATGCTCTATGAACTTGTAAAAGGGGCCAGCCTCGTGACCTTGGGGCAGGATAGAGTTGGCAACATAAAATACCCACATTTCCATATATGGGTAGACCCTGTGATTTACTAATATGGTGCATTTGTAATAAATGTAGTGCGCCATGACTTTGCAAAAGGGGTACCTTATAACCTTGTAAAAATGGCACAGTAGGCTTACAAGTATTTTTTTTTTTTTTTTTTTTTTTTGAGAGGCTTACGAATTACGAGTTAAGACTTGAGACTTTTTTTTTTTTTTTGAGGAGTTAAGACTTGAGACTTAAAATACCATAACCTTGATATGTGAATAGATTGTGTGATGTACTTACCGTGTGTTATGCAATAATAACTAGTGGAAAGCCCATGACCTTGTAAAAGCGACACAACAAAAATTGAAAGATTTATCATACTCTCGCATGTATGTATGGGTAGATTGTGTGATGCACTTACGTATGGCATCGGCATTTGATATGATCATATTCATAACTAATAGCACACCCAAGGACCTTGTAAAAGGGGTATACTTTATGGCCTTTATATTAATTTGACTACCTAGTGTGATCCCTAGGAAAATGAAAATTAGTATAAGATTTTGGAATGATATTTAAACCATACAACATTTTATAAAGGATTAAACAAAGATATCGTTGTCAAGGAAGCAATATATAAGGGGTTAGCTTCCAACGTTATCATGCAAGCTTAAGGACAAATTTTCTAGTAATTAGAGTTGAATTGCTAGAAATGGGAACCTTTGGACACTTGAGGCCAATACCTCAAAAGATTTATGCGATAGCATTTTGCCTCATAGCCACTATCGTGGTAGCTGATAGCATAGTTGTCAATATCGTACAATATGCGATACGTATCGTACAATACGTATCGTATTGTGTGGAAAAAGTTCCATATCGTATTGACGTATCGTAAATGCTTATGAATCGTACGATACAGTGTGTGTATCGTATGAATCGTATTGTATCGTAAAATCATACGTATTGTACAATACATAGACAAATGCTTTAAATTGAGATTTTTTGTTAAAATTTGTACTTTTATTTGAATCTAACAAGTTGTTAGGCTTTTTTTTAGCAAAAAATTATTAGTTTACTTAATTTCACCTACCAAAATAACATATTCATAAGTATTTTTCCCTTCTCTCCTACAATTGGACTACACAGTATATACTTACCTTTCACTTTAATATTTAAAAATTTATTTTATTTTTATCGTTATTGTTATAAGTCCAAGAAACTATAATGCCAAAAAAAATTATAAAAAACTTATTAAAATAAAAAGAACAAGAAGAGATAGTAAATGTTAATAACGAATAACGCTGAAGAAAATTTTAATGAAGAAATAAATTTGCAAAATTATAAATATGATGATAGCGTTGACTTAGATGGGGTTGATTAGGCAATTTGATGAATATGATGAAAATAAATTATTATTTTTGGGTCATTTGTAATATATTATCACTTTTAAATTTAAGTAATTTGAATGTGTATATTATAAACACATGCTAGTTTGATTTATTTAGTTAGCTTGTTAAATATTATTACATAAGTGATGAATAAATTAGTCATTAGTTGAATATATTCAAAATTTATAATGAATATACCCTTTATATATGTATATTTATAATTTATTATAAATTTTATTAAGTATTTGTGTATCTTACGATACATGATACGATACGATACACGATACAGAAAAATTAAAAATCGATTCACGATACGATTCACGTTTTGACAACTATGGCTGATAGGCCTTACATTTATGCGTCAACACTACCAACTCATGACCAAAAACCTAATTCCCCAAGTCATTATAATCCACCTCCTCCTCGTGTTTATAAATCACCACTACTCTCACCATCCCCTCCACCACCGTCATCTCCATCACCACCTCCACCAAAATCTCCATCCCCTCCACCTCCATTGCCAAAATCTCCACCATCGCCCTCACGACCACCTCCATCATCAAAATCTCCTCCACCACCCTCACTAACACCTCCACCACCAAAATCTCCATCACCACCACCACCACCACCTTCACCATTCCTTCCACCTCCAATGCTAAAATCTCCACCACCATCATCCTCACTATCACCTCCACCACCAAAATCTCCACCACCACCTCCAGTGCCAAAATCTCCCCCACCACCCTCACTATCACCTCCACCACCAAGATCTCCATCACCTCCACTGCCAAAATCTCCACCACCACCATCCTCACTAACTCCTCCACTGCCAAAATCTCAACCACCACCCTCATTAACACGTCCATTGCCAAAACCTCCACCACAACCCTCACTATCATCTCCATCACCACCACCACCACTATCTCCATCACGTGCATTGCCAAAATCTCCAGCACCACCCTCACCATCCCCTCCACCACCTCAATCTCCATCACATCCACCGCCAAAATCTCCACCATCTCTATTACCTCATATTCCAGTAATACCAATAACATTACCATTGCCTCAACTGCCACCATTTCGATTTCCTCCTCTGCTACCATCTCGATCCCTTCTGCTGCCACCATCTTGATCACCTCCACCTCACACAAGTCTCCTCCTCCACCATCTCCCTTGCCACCACCTCCTCCAATATACCACTATTAGTCTCCACGTGCACCTCCCCATAGTCACCACATCTGTACTACTACAAATCCTTACCCTTACCACCATCGTCATCACCTCCTCAATGTGACTTATGTGTATGAAGCACTCAATGTATGATTGTTGGAAGCAATGTGAGGCCGGAATTCAAATTCTAAAAAATTTCAATTATGTTGTGTTTGGATGAAAAAATTGTTATTCATACCCAAAAAAAAAAAAAAAAAAATCTAAAATGATGGGTTTATAATCCCATCAAATAACGATTCCATCAGAAATCGAGTCATTACCTAACGGCTAGTACACACATAAAATAAAATAAACAAAATAAAATTATTGAGCATCAATTTCATGGAACTAGGGGAGAAAGAGAATTTTTCATATGAGCAATGGCACAAACCCATTGAAATAAACAAAAAAAATAATTACTGTGCGTGATTTTTCTTTTGGCGTAAAAAGGACAAGGTTTCTTACTAATTTTTTGCATAAGTTTGAGAAGTGATACACGACTCAAGATACATGTATCTTGACTCAATGTCCTTGCCACGGAGGTCGCCCGCCTACCTGCCGGCACCTGGGATAGACACAACATGAAGCTAGGGACTCACTACAAACCAGAAAATTATCTTGTCTCTACTCTCCTCCAAATTTGATTGCTTTACTTTTTGGTGTTCTGAAGGAAAAAGTAAAAGGCAAAAGTCAGAAACGGGGGGAGACAGTATTATGTCTATTCAAATAGAATTTGCATTAGAAATTTTGGCCCGTTTTTTGTGTTGTATGCATGAAAGAGTGATCTGTGTTGCAAATGACGTCTCATTATATTTAGGAAAATAGATTAGGAAAAAAAATTAGGTAATCTCTAAATTCTTCTTCTTCTTCAACCTATAGTGGAATAACACTCCTTAAATACGCACTTTTCTGTATTTCTTTTTCTAGGCTTAAGTTCTCTCTCTTCTTCATTTTCTTTTGTTCATATCAATTAATTGGTAAAAATGAGTTTTTATCTTGGAAAAAATTGAGGTTTGGACTAGACAATAATGTGGAGAGAGAGTGTCGATGGGGTGGGTTAAGGTAGAAGAACCATGGAACCAAGTATTTGGGAAAATAACTTTAAAAAAGAGCATTAATTGTTATATGAGCATTATTTTTAAGGATATTAATGAAAAAAATTTACTGTAGTTGTAAGTTGTCTAAAAATGAATAATATTTCCCTATTTACACGGGCCAACAACTAGCGTGACAAAAAGTTGGATTACACAATTAATTAGTTTTGCACTTTTGCTAGTCAAATGATAAACCTGCCTCTCAATCAAATGAGCTATAACTTTCAAAAAGCTTTAGATTCTTGCACTGGTAGCACCACACCTTTTATCTCTTTCAAGATGATGACTTCTTTCTTTAGACGAATGCACAAGGCACTGGAGAAACACTGACTATGGCGTGTGTGTGTGTGTGAGAGAGAGAGAGAGAGAGAGAGAGAGAGAGCAAAACAACAATTGTCTATTAATATTCATTCATCAAAGAAAAAAAGAATGTCACACAGGACCAAAAGAAAAGGGAACCAAAAAGAAAAAGAAAGCTCAATTCAGTCTCTGTCTCTTCTCCAAAAAGAAAGACAAAGGCTTGTATAAATTCACCATCTCGGAAACTCTTTTAAGGTATGATGAAACTAAGCAGCAATTGGAGGCTTGTACAACTTCTCCACCATCTTCCTATATTCTGCAGGAAAAAGAGGAAGCTTTTTTCAGCCACATTTCAATGAAAAAAAATAAAAGGAAGAGGGAACCCATTTATACAATAGAAAGGAAAATATGTATGTAATACCTTCTTGATTGCTCCAGAGCTGTGCCGCTTGTGTGTTTAGAGGTGAGCTTATGTTTGGTTCTGAATTTCACAAGTAAAAAGAATAAGACTGTTGCCGAATTTCTTGAAAATGATTTAATTTAGAAAAATGACAAGAGAAAGTTAGAAACACTACCTCCAAGCAGGCTTTGGATAGACAGCAGTATGGTTCTCACATCATATGCTGATGACCATTTATCCTGCAGATAGATTTCAAATGTTAAGATTATGAAGCAGCAGACCACAGCCAAATCATATCATTGCTTTGACATATTGAACTTTCAGCAATATATTGTAGTGCTAAATGTTCTGAACAAGCCCAGCCAAAAAAATTTGGAACAAAAAGTACCTGAAGAATGTCCAAGCAAATATTTCCATACACATCCACATTGGGATGGAAGCAGCCGGTTTCAAACTTGACCTTCGGGGGCTTAAATGGGTAGTCATTCGGAAATGAAAGAGACATCTTGTATTCTGTTCCTTCAAACACAGTATCTTTGCTTCCAGCAATTGTCCCTTTCCAGCAGAATATATTGTCTTCCTCAGGGAAGGCAGATATCCCAGATTCTCCACTCATCTAAAATTTAGGTTTGAAACAAGAAAATTAATAGAGACCCTAGATCACCAGAAAAACTCGCTGTTTGGCTACTTAGAAAACAAGAAAATAAAAAGATCTAAATTTTTGAAAAACTTTATGTTCTTTCCCAATAACAAAAGGAAAAACCCATCTCAATTATAGACAAATTTAGGTTTTAAAACAGACAATCCAGGACTACATAAAATAAAATTTAAAAAAAAAAAAAAAAAAAAAGAGTTACAAGGTTCTTACCATTAAGGCCATCAACTCAGATTGCAACCTGTTTCATAAAACAATAACAAAGGAAATATCATTAGAAACCCTACAAACCCCTTAAGAAAGCCAATTCAAACATTCAACATTTATATTCGCATAGAGATTCAAAAAACAAACAAAAACCCAATACCTTAAAAAAAAACCCCATCTAGCTTTTCTAAGTAACCCCCTTTTACAAACGGAAGGTGCAGATCATGAATCCAATATCCACAGAGACTCAGAAACAAAAGCCCAATACAAGAACTCAACAATCCATAACAAATAGACAAACCCTGACCCCAAAATAACCCACTTATCCTCTTTAAAACCTTTCAACAAACAGCTTGTCTACATACATTCAACAATCATCAACATATAATTAAAGTCACAAAAAATAAAGAACAACCCAAATTCTTCACAAACCCAAATCTACCTTTTGAGAACAGACTGAGTATCAACGGTCTTAGCAGGAGGGTTTGGGTGCTTCGGCACTGCGGCCACAGCCACATTTGTATTGTCTTGGTAGCCTTGAGCAGTTTCAGTGTACCCAGTAATGGTCGCCATAGTTTTTAAAAAATAAACGACCCTTCTTTTTTGCTATTCCTTTCTGGGTTTCAACACACAGAGAGAGACAGAGACAGAGTTTCAACTTTCAAGAAACCCCAACAAGAATATTTGTAAAAAAACTGATATTTTGTGAACAAAAAAGTGGGCTTTGTAAAGAAAGAAGAAGAAGAGAAAGAAATCAAAGTTTCCCCTTCTTCTCCTTTTGCAGATAGAGAGAGATATCTCAGAAAGAATTTTCACAGAGAGAGAGAGAGAGTTGATTGTAAGAGATGGGAGCTTGAAGATTTTGGCGTTTAAAAGGCTGTGGATGAGGAAAAAACGACGTCGGTTTCGGATGGGGTTTGGTGCGTGAGGGATTCAAAACGAAATTCGAACGTTGCAAAAGTCCGCTAGGGTAAGTAGATTTTGAATTGCCTTTCATTTTTTAGGTCTACAACGGCTAGTTCCTTTTTACATGTGACGGTGACGCGTGTCTTCATGCAATTATATTTATATGCGCCGTTTTGGGTAATGATATATTCCCGGCTCTCTCTTGTTATTATCCTAGCATTGGAATAGTAATTTTAATTTTTGTTGTTGTCCACTTTTCATTAATTTCACAACTATCCTTATGGATTCACATCAGGTGCAATACCTAATCGATAGCTGAGATTGAAAGATTGAAAAAACAACTTTCAATTTCAGCCATTAAATAAAATATATTTAAAAAGAGTAAAAAGGTTAAAGTTAAAAGGTTAAAAAAGTTAAAAAAAATTGTGAGGTAAGTGTAGGGTATTGCACCTGATGTGAATCCCTATCTTTATTGTTTAGTTTTAAATTAGGGAATTCCTATTAAAAAAAAAAAAAAAAAAGATGGCAATATATGCCAATTTAATTATTATTATTTTTAGAATGAGGGAAGTTATTTATTAATTAAACAATAAGAATATATCATCTCTCTCCATAAAGAGAAGGTATCTTATGAGACGATCTTATAAGATATTTCTCTTACAATATATGTGAATCTTACACACATGAATCTCATATATTGTGAGAGGGATATCTCATGAGTCTGTCTCATAAGATATTTGCAAAATGTCTCATATGCATATTTTCAAGATACAAAATATGGACATTGAAAATATATTTTTAGTTGACTCCTCTGCTCCCATCCCTTTTTTGTAAGCCAACTATGTCGTTTGCTTCACAGTAGACGTAACGTGTATGAACGGTCCACTCTCAGGTTAGGAGAATCCTACAATTACAAATGAAAAGAGGCCAGATATGATGTTTTAACATCAAATGATGGTAGCCAATAAACAAGAAGTTTAGAGACAACATCTAGATTTAGAAATTTAAATTTCCATGCTAGCTGTAGTCCCTGCCTAACACCTATGGCTCTGCAGCATTGTTGGTTGTGATTCCGATGTGAATGGAAAATCATGTAATCCACCCTCAATATGTTCTTTCTAAACACCCCGCTCCTCCCGTCGTGCAAGGCCTGGATTGCCTAATGTGCTCCTGTCAGCATTAAGAGTTACAAAGGGGTGGATAGGTGATTTCCAAATAATATATATTTTTTGTAATTTTGGTGGGACATACTTTTAGTTGGATAATTTTATTCATTGATAAAACCATAGAAATTTAACAAGAAGAGATTGAGAAAAAGAATAAAATATAAAAGGGTTCAGGTCTAGGAAGGTATATGTGTATTTATTTTTATTTTTTTGATGGTGTATATGTGTAATTTTTAATTTTAAAAAATAGTACCTTAATATTCTGTAATACAGAGACAAAAATAAATAAGTAAATAACAAAAGTGTACATAAGGATCAATAAGGCCCATTTTTGAAACTTTAAGAACTTAACCACATAAAAATTTAGGGACTAAAAGTGCTTAATAGATACTCCTATTTAGGAACTAACAGGGTATTTCCTAAAAATAAAACAAAAAAATGAGAGTAAAATAACATTTTGAATCCATTGGACTTTGTTGAATAACGGGCAATGTCCTTCAAAAAAATAAAAAATAAAAATAAAAAATAAAAACAAGCAATATGCACTAGGTAAATTCTGGGGTGACCTAACTTGACCCCATAGAACCTCTTATACTAGCGCCATATTTGATTGCTCTCACCAGCATCCATTCAGTTTACCAGAAGGTTAACGCATGGGTAAATTCTGGCGTGATCTAAGTAGGAGCCGAAGGAACTCTTGTGAGTTGTGACCATGCAGAGTCCAATACCACCATACATTAAGGTTTGAAGCTTGAAGCTTGAACCAATGCCTTTGGGTATGCTTAGCAAAAGATTAAAGAACCAGTACCAAATGGCACAACCTACACAATAGTATCCACATTGCATATCATGTGGTTACTATTTAGAAAATCTTCCGAACATTAACGTCTTTTAAGAACATAGGCAGGACCTACATGCCATAAAGCCAATGTTTACACACAGACCAAACGATTAAATCACCTAAATGATTTCTAAAACATGTTAATAATCTCAAATATATTCTGCTAATTTGTGTGGTGTTCTATTCCCATGCTTCTTCCCCTCTGGCCTTGTTCAAGCTCTGCGGGTTAGATGGTTGTATTATTGACTTTTGGTTCAGTAAAGCTTTGTTTTCTAGCAAAACAAATAACCTCAAACATATTCAATATTTTGTTGGAGAAAAGTATGTCAAAAATAGACTAAACAGAACAGTTCTATTACTACTTCTATGGCTCTTGAATTTCATGTGATGTCATTGAAAACTAGCTACCCTGATTTCGTCAAACTCTTTTCTTCACCACCACATACGATTTTCTCTCCCTTTGTCCAAGTAAACAGGCTGATAAAACGAGCCAATTGCCCCTTGAATGTGCCTTCACCACACTCAAAATACAAAATTCTCTTCTTCTACACCAACAGGACCATTTCTATCCCCCATCTCCTGGAGAGCAGCTGCCATTGAATCATCTATCCCCAACAGAAACTGCAGCCGAGACAGTTTCTCTGGTGCTGGCTCACTCTTGAGGTATATGGTATAAAGATCGGCTAGCTCCTCTGGCACCTCCCATGACACAGGCGTGGCAGGTACAGCTTTGTCACAAGCCAATAAGTCATTAAGAGAAGAAACCTGCAACGGCATAAAGAAGGCTTCAAATCTGACCACCCACACATTACCAGACTATTATAGTACATGTGACTACCATTGAAGGATAATCTTACCAAACAAATTAAATAAATAATGAATGGGAATAAAAAGTTCATGAAAAATCCTTACCACTCCTTTTTGATTTCTCTGCCTTAGCAGGGACACGGCCTGAATCAAAGAGTTTGATAATCTACTTTGTGCAAGCTGAATAACAACACGTTTGGCCTTATCAGCATTGACGCTGAGATCTGATGGGATTTTTTCATAGACTTCCTCCTCATCAAACTCTCCAGTGCCTGATGAAAAAATTTCATCCACAGTTTTTTTGAAGAGGTTCTCTCGCAAGCTCTCAGATATCATGCTATCTAATTCAACACCTGCTCCTTTAAGTTCTCTTATCTGCTTTATCGTAAGCCTTCCTTGACCTACAGCTGTTTCAATGGCAGCTGCCATTTTCGTAGTGGTTATGCTCTTTATTATCTTCTGTGCATATTGTGGAGGCAAGCCAACTTGCTTCTGCAACTCATCAAGCTGCTCTACTCTGCCTTTTGTCAACTGTCCGTCAGCTAAAATCACCTCTGCTTGTTGCCTAAAAGCCTGCTCAGCTAGGCTCCTATGTACTTCCACTATCTCATTAGCACCCAAACCCAGGATCCCACCAAGCTGATTTAGCAGAACAAACTCAGAATCATCCTTTTTTGTAGTTATCTCAGCACCAAAGGGAATCTTGGTCACTTCACCAGTAAGGCAATAGAGCAAGTATGCCTTGTAAAGGTCAGTCCTCTCTCTCTCTGGAAGGTCATCTTTGAGAGTTATTTCTGTCTGGCCAGGCTTCCCCAACTTTGCAGCAAGTTCCTTGCCAGGTCGTATTTTCCTAAGCGACTGAATAGATTCCCATTCCTCATCCTCTTCAAATTGTTTTTCTTCAACTTGTTTGGCTTCCTCCTTTACAGGTTCTTCTGATGAGGTATCAGATGACTCCCCTTTTATATCTGCCACCAATTCAGTCACCACTAAAGTGTTGAAAGCTATCATCTTCTTAAGTACTTTTGCAGTCTCAGTACGATTCCCAGCAGCCCGTGCTTGTTTTATGTAGTTGATGAAAATCTGTCGGACCTTAATAGCAGTGATTTGAAGAAAAGGGGGAACATGTTAAATTTGGACTCAAAACTTTATCTTTAAACCACCAATTTAAAGCATTTAAAGTGTATACTCACTGCCTTGCTAGCAATAGACATGGCAATGTCCCTAGTCAGCCTTAAGCCATGTGCTGCCTTTCGCACAGATTCCTTGACATCAGCATCATAACCATCAACACCAGAAGCAATTGCATTCTTCACAGCCTGGAAAATAATACATACAATAGCATAAGTCAACAAATTGGTTAACGATATTACTATCAACTATCCCAACCATCATTTTGTGATACATACAAACAACAGAATTACATAATCTTTTCCCATATCAAAGCATCTATAAATTTTACTATATTGCCATAAACAGATCTTCAAAGAAAATTAGTTACAAAAATCGAAACCAAAAAACAATCTTCCACAACTGTAGTAAAACTTTTTTCAATATTACTAAAAACTAGTCCAATGGCAAACTTAACATCTAAGAACTTCATTTCTAGATAATATAACCAAGTTCCATCCCTTATGTCTGACACAAATGTTAAGTATATCTTTGATGTGGAATGTCCCTTGATAAATTTCCCAAACATTCATCTTTGGTTATAGCTATTCAAGAAACAGTTACAACTTACAACCACAGAAACATGGCGCATCACATTGATCACCCCTGAGAACCACATATCAATTGAAGTCCTCCACAAGAGTTCACTTTTCCTTTCTACTAACCATACTAATATCAGATATGTGCGTGTACAACACTAACAAATTTGATCCAGCAAAGGGAAAGATGAAGCTCTACCCACACCTATCTCCAAACAGCCTACCCCTTAACAGTGTACCATACTATCAAGTTCTTGGTAAGGGAACTTTTTCGGTGAGAAATGTTGAATTGCTCACAAGGGTCCCCATCATAAAAACATAGAACCTTTCCAGTTCCCCATCAACCTTTATAATTCTAAATCTCAAGTGGAAGTACAAGAGTTGGGATGTAAGTGCACCAAGAATAGAGAAAAACTAAGGATTGCATTTGACATATCATGAACATAAATTAATAAAATAAAATGATAATGCCATGGAAAGATCTACTTATGCTCTGACAACCAGATATTACATACAAAAGAAGATAAAGGTAACCAAAAAGAGAGAGAGAACAGTTACCTTTTCAAACAAACTGCCACAGATATCTGAGTGGGCAGCTTCAACAGTCTGCTGAGGTACACAAAGCATGACACGTAACCTTAGCAAGGCAGACACTTCATCCTCATCCAGTTCTCCATCATTTACACATTGCTGAAGTTTTTGTCGGTATATTTCTTAGGAAAAAAAGGACATGTCAGATACTGATACCAAAATAAATTATTATACATATGCCATTAACAAGCAGCAAGAAATTTTAGCAACATAATCAAGTTTGCATGACTACATATTGCAGAACTTAAATGACACTTTACACAAAATATATATTTTGAAACGCAAAAATGTAAACAAGACCAGGATTACAATATATATTACCTTCATGAATCTCACTGGCCTTTTGTGGATCAAAGTGCAAGTCATCACAGAGATTTTGAAGGAAGGCTGCTTTGCTATCTGCCATTTCTAAATCACCACCAGTGACAGCCTGTGCAAGCCGCTTACGGTATACCTTTGAGGTAACATCTAGTGTAATGGTTTCTGCTTCTCGTTTGCCCAAACCAAATATATTCCTCAATTGATTTAATGCAGCAAGCTATATCCAAAACATACATATGTATTAATAACAGGAGGATTGTGTAGAATTTAAAAAGGAAAAAAAAAAAAAAAAAGTTTTCAACATAAGAACAAAGCCGAACAAGAGCAACCAGGCACTAGAAAACCACAAAAACACAACAAGCATGATTGATACAAGTGATGAAAAATATTTAATTATTTACCTTATGGAGGAAAATTATCTTGCCAACACCAAGCAATGAGATTCAGTCATCCATTGCTTGGTGTTTTAAAAGCATTTTACTATTTATCAAGTTTTTCAGACTTAAAAATAATGATAAAGACAATGTTAAGATGAGATAAAGAAAAATATCAATTGTCATACAATTTTATTTTAATAGAGTTCATTTAATTTTACAGGTCAACTACAAATTATTTTAGCTCCTATTAGTTAACTAAGATTATAGTATTATATTTCATTTACAAGAGTCAATCCAAGAGCCTTTTAACTCAACTGACACCTCCTAGTGTTTACAACGGAGATATTCAGGATTCAAATACCCCCTCCTCCAACTATTGAATTATCCCCAAAAAAAAAATCATTATCAAGAGTCCAGGTTATTTTTACAGTTCAATAATTGAGCTTTCCTAAGTCAATTAGAAATAGGGTTAAGTCAGTTTTTTTTTTTAGGTAATCAAAGTTTTATTGCATAAAAAAGTACATCGTGTTCACAATGGTGAAACCTTTTGTGCTTAAAACAAATACAAGTAGCTCAAGAAGATATACAAACAGAAAGAAGACAATCAGAAATGGAAATACATTGTGTAGTTGATATAAGTTTGCTATATGCTCCTATGAAGACAGTTTACAATTTTTTTAATCTATAAAAATTCCATTGAAATTTCCCAATGATTTGGTTTTGATTCTAGCTAATGTTAGGTGCTAATTCCTAGGCTTTCTTGCTTGATGTCTATTCCAAGAAAGCCTAGGTGCTGATTCGTAAGGTTTTTTTTTTTTTTTTTTTTTTTTGTTGGGGTTACTGTTCAACTTTGGTGTTGCATCCGTTTTGGTATTGTCCTGCATCACAATCTTAGTTATTAACCTAGAGGATTGGAGATGACTCTCCATTACCAAATGATAAGGGATCAACACCAATAAAAGCAACAATAGAAAGATCAATTGGAAGCACCACCTATGACTTTTCTTATACAACAATTAGCATCTATCAAATTTTCAATACCATATAATTATGGAAGATTTGCCATGGACAGGTTTAGGTGCAATTATAAATTATAATATTATGAAGAAGGTTAAAGTGCACACTCAGCTCAAAAACAGAAGATGTTCATTTTTAGCAAAATTTTCTCATTTGTTCACCTTATTCTCTTCTATGCGACCGCTAGACAAAGAATCTGAAACATAAGCTCTATAAAGCAACTTCAAGTCATCTATTATTCTGTCAGCATCAAAGTCGCCACCTAAGCCAAAGATACAAATTAATACCAGCTCAAGGATTTGGAATGTCCAAAACTCAGCTTTGAGTGGCTTTGGTAAACATCAAAACAAAAGGTTCAGTTAGGATACCTACCTAGTAAAGAAACCGGGCCAAGCCCAAGGGCAAAGCGATCTGCATCTGGATGGTTCTTCAATGAGATAAGCAAACTATTGAAAGCTAGTATCTTGTCGAGCTCTTCCACAGCTTCTTTGACAACCTTGCTGAAAACCCTATTTTTTGTTAGATTATGCAAGTGATACACATCACAAACTAATAATGAATCAAAACTTCCAACAAGACTCAAATATACAGTACAAAGAATTTTCCATGACAAAGATATTTAGAACAAAAGGCATGTACAGAAGCAAAAGCATTGAAAGAGGGGGAAAAAAAAAAGAGATTATTTATCAAAAACAAAAATAGGGGAATAAGACCCGGCATTCAGGTGTATAAAGGAGTGGTACACATGATTGAAGGATAATTTTCTACAACTAGATTACATAGAAGAGTATCCTGCCAAACATAATGTACTTATATATGATAGTGTCTGAGTTTGTGACACATGAAAACATCTATAACTGCATTTATTTCAAGTAGCAGTGACCATACACTGATCTTGTCCTGGACTTGAGTATTTTGAGCGCTGATGAAACGTTTTTTTCCACCAGCCTTCTTGCTTGTTCCTTAAACAAGTCCATGGCAAGCTGCAATGAATAGAATATATCACACATAGAACAATTTCGAACCAGTTACGTATATTAAATCAAAAGAGTTGAGAAGGAAGGTACCTCATCAGAAAGTCGATATAAACGCTGTGCTTCTCTAAGGCTAACAAGCTGCTCCACGTCAATATCTAAAAGCAACATATAAGACTTTATTTACCATTCAGATTTTACAAAAAGTAGGACAATTACTGGATGATTATTCAGCCAAAAAAGAAATGACCATTACTGGATTGCAAGTAGAGAAACTAATACTGAGATCATTCACCAAAATATTCAACTCTATGCATGTATTAAACCAAATAACTACATTAAAAATATTCTAGCATTAGAAAAGAAAGTAATCAACAAAGAGTATTATTTATGTCCAAGAAAGTGGACCTATATCGAATATGATTAGATCTCTATCATCCCCTGCTAAAATTATAAATTAAGCATACAATGCAAATTTAATCACAACATGCTGTTGATATCCAACAAACCATATGCCCTATTAGGGATAAAAGTTAAGCACACTACTTTATAAACTGCTCAGTGTTTGCAATCTTGCTTAGCACAAAGTTTCATTAATATGATACAAAATTTTTCACTAGTCACTGACAAAGACCTTAGTGCATGATGTATTTACCTTGGCCAACTGATTTTAGCTTAGAAGCATACAACCGCTGGGCATTATCACGGATAGCAATCTCAACCTGACAGAAAAGATTATTGTTGCCCACTTAGTAAATTAATGATAAAATGCATTAATTTACATTGATCAGTGTAAAATTCAACAGACTGAATCATGCAAAAGAAAAAATATAGCAAGAGACTATGAGAAACACAAGAAATTTGATCAGTGTCAACATTTGATAAACTGTGTTGGAAGAAAAAATTCACATTGCAGAATGCACAGCACCATGATTGAAGTATATGTCAACAAAAGAGACCAAGATTGCCAACAAAATATAGCTCAAATGGAATTTCCTCCTATAATAATGGGATGGAGAATTGAGGCTGCCTTGAACCAAAAACCCATTGGGTGCTTGTATTCCTTAGCCAAAAAAAAACCCAATAGAAACCAAGATCACAAGTTACTAGCTATCAAACTAGAGCTAAAGATCAATGACTAATTACCTGAGAATCAGTGACCTTGAAGACACGCTTCCAAGGTAAAAGGAAAGATGATGCTTCTCCAAACACAAGAGTTGAAACATAAATGAGCTTCTGAAATGCCTGCACTGGAGACATGCTAATAATGGTCAAGCTCCATATCTTCGACTTAAGTCCTTGAGATTAATAGGTAATAATTAACAATAATAGCACATATGACCTACCCGACGCTGCTCTACATCACCATCACGATCTCCAGTTTCAAGCCTTTGCCTAAAGAGTCGCCTACCAATCTGTAAGCCACAAACATTATTTCATTATGATTTGAAATTTATTTCACAACTTAAGCATTCTCAAACTTTTTGAGAGCATAAATACAGAGAACGCACAAAAGAAATACCTCCATATGCATGGCAGCTGCATCTGGATCATCAATGCCCAGAGCCTTTTTAAAGTTAATTATTGTGTCAGCCTCATCACCTTTGAGTTCTTCACTTCCTGGAGGAAGGACAGAAGACACGAACCTGAATGACAAATTGATAGAGAATATTACCAAGAAAGTCAAACATAATAGTTGAATTACACAGTTTCAAATCTTATACCAAAATCATATCATAGCACATCTCAAATACAAATGATCCCCACATAAAATTCGTAAAAGATTTCATTACTCCCCATATGTGCACAACTAATCATTTGACTTACTGGCAATAAATATCACAGAGCTCCGCATTAAATGCCTCATCTTGTTTGCTTACTCCATACCTGAAAATTAAAGTAGGAAGTCAGAAAAATAAAATGTAGGCTCTTATAATTAAAACAAAATTGAGACTTGATCATAAGTCACTCTCACAACCCCCAAATGGTACAACCTCCCTCTTTCAGGAAGAGTAGCGGACCATAACAACAAATTTGCAGCTACACTTGGTCGTACGCAGTGCAAAAAGGTCCCACTTTTGTGGGGTCTGGGAGAGGTCTGGTACACTTGAAAAAAAAGACTCCATTTTCAACCCAAGAAGGCAGATAAATTGTAGCTCAGAATGCATTCTTGTGCAATACCCAGATGCAAAAAGAGTCATATACTCATATACAATATGGAAATGGTAGTTCCTTCTAATAAAAACATTAAAAAAAAAAAAAAAAAATGATGTCCAACATAACCTTCAAATGCCACACATGACACGCCAAGCCCCATGAAACTCAAATCAGATTTTCACCACAGATTATATATTAAAGCTCTTCAACCAATAAATTAATATGTATATATAAAAATAAAATATAGAAGGCTTTGACTTTCTGGTTGACTCTTTCTAATGTTGCAAAGTAAGCTTTTGAAATTCAATAATTTTCCATTTCCATTTTCACATCCTCATCATTATATTAATTTGATTTTTAGTACATGTTAGTCAAAACCAATTAGAACTCATCGTTTTATTAGAATAAAGCAATTCACAGCAAAAAAAACTCGTCTCCAAAATTCTAATTTACTTAGGCCACATATTTTCTTCAAATTCTATAACTTTATTATTATTATTATTATTTTTTTAATTGCTATACATATACATACACACACTAGCTATCAATCAAATCACAATGGAATGAATGAGTGTAAACAAGAAATTGAACTTACTTCTTGGCAATCCTTTCAATATCGTCCTTGTTCACAACCTTAGGATCGTCACATCCCGCCACGTAATTATGCAAATCCGCGGCAGCAACGTCCGGCACAGCCGCACTCACGGCATACGCGGCAGCTGCAGCAGCCGCGCCGAGGGCGGCAGCTCCGCCGACAGTGGCGACATTACCCTGAGCCTTACCGAAGCGAGAACCCAAGCCGTAGCCGGCGGCAATGGCTGCGCCGATTAACAAGGCGGAGGAAGCCAACCTGACAGGCGGCGAGAGGCTGGCCACCAAAGGCTGAATCCCGGTGAGCTCTCTTTTGCCTCCGACGAAGACTGTATTGCCCGTCGAAGGAGGAGGCGATGACGTGGAAGGCGCGGATTGGTCAGAGGAAGAGTTGCGAGGGACTGAGACACGGAAACGGCGTCGTCTGTTGAGGTTGTTAGAAGTTCGGAGAGGGTTGAGGAAAGTGGAAGAAGAAGAAGAAGGTGAAGCGGTTGTGAGAGTAGAGGGATTCATTGTGGTTCCTCCCTCTGTCTCTGTGTGTGGAACGACGTCGTTGGAAAGAAGGGGCTTTTTATAGGGTTTAACGATGGAAGAGGAAGAGAGGGACTGAGAAATAGAGAGAGAGTGAAAATGTAGATAGGAAAAGACGAAGAGTAGGTAGAGATAGAACAGAGACTAGAGGGAATGGAGAGATTGGGATTCTATGCGTTCTGACTCACGGTATATATAATATACTATTAGAAGTAGTGCTAATCGGCTTATTGCAAAGTGTAGTGGGATTGGGCTTCTTTATACATGGGCTGTAAATGGGCCTATGCATGCCCCATGTTGGCGTGAAGGTTTCTCTTATGTTTCATGACAAACATCATATAAGTTTATTGATTACCTGTTTGTATTTCACCTCAAATAGATTACAGGAAATTTTGTGGAGACATGCATTGAGGCAGATACAAAAAGAGAAAGCTATTAGATATATTGATCCTCGAGAAGGAGTTGAGATAACTAAATTGTTCAGCATACTATATGCACTTCAGATCTACCGCTTGCTCAGATACCATAAAAAACTTGCACAGTGATAATCAACATATATATAGACTGGCTCAAATACCACTGCAGTGGTGAGTCTAAACTCATTGTTGTAGCTTGGAACATACATCAGAGCCCACTTGCCACAATATACAGAAGAACTGTTATATATTCTAACCAAAAAAATAAAAGAACTTGCACAAATCCTCAATATTTTAATTTCAATACAAATCATCATTAAAACATCATAAACCACCTCTAAGTTTTAAAGATAACCACTGCTTTTATATAAGCAAGTTGTATATCAAATACATTCTGAGATTTGTTTATCTCTAGAAATTCATACTGTCAATCAATATATCTATGAGTCATTGAATTTACATAGAAGATCACAAAGTTTTCTTGAAGTTCCCTAATCTACGAGAAAATCTACCATACCACTACCTAATCTACAGCAAGAAGATAATTAGACTAGCCCATCGCAAGTCCATTGCCACAGGTGTTGATTTACAAATACTTGCAGTATTTCAGATTGTCAAAAACAACAATCTAAACTAAGAAGAGGACCATTAATGGTGCAGTCTGATAACACGGGATACCCTTTCAAAGAAGATAGGGCACATGCTTGTGCTGAAGAGAATGACCTCTCTCATCCATTCTGGTGCTACTCTCTCAAATGTCCCCAATGATGAGACACGGTACAACAGTTCTGCTTCCTCTCCAGCAGCTTTGTCTACCCATGTAAGACTGAATGAGTACCCTGTTATGATCAAGATTAGAAAAGTAGTGATCAACATGCAGTATTTGATCCATAAGATGCTTGAAGCCAAAACTTAGTTCTGCCAAGAATTCCAATTAAGCAATATACCAGAGGCTTAATTAGACAATCAAACAAGCTTTTTCTAAGGTCTAATTGGACACAGGTACAATAAGATACTTTCAATACAACCATTCTATTTTGAACCCATATATATGTAATGCAAACATCCTTTGATTAAATCACTAGTCAAAATTTGTGTCAAACACTAGCAGTTTTTTTTTTTTTTTAGTATTATACATTTGAGGAATGGCTGATATGGTGTCCAAAGACATCATTTTGTCCAAAGATCAATAGCAAAAGTGACTGATATGTTTTACAAAGTTAAAAATTTATATTTAAAAAAGTATTTTTTTAGTATAAGCAAAGTCAATTGTATTTAAGAAGTCCACTCTGTCAAACGCATTATCATGTCTTGGAATGCTTCAGATAAAAGCGTTTATGCTACAATTTCATAGAATATCTGGAGCATGTTTTACCTATATCCAGAAATTTTGGCTCTTTGTCCGTCACCGCTCTTTTGGGTCCCAGACAACAATAATTCATCAAATCAAGATAGAGGACTTCTTACACATCCTTATGAAACAAAATAATCCTCCCACCACAACATCTATTTAACAGGGAACTTCTTGAATCAGAATATGGGTATTACAAAATGAATGGCCAAACATTCAGTTAAAAGATGTTAGCTGGTTGCATCATATTAACATCAAAGAATCAAGAAATAAAAAGAAATATGTGTACATGTCAAGGAATTGAAACTATTATTCCAGATTGATGGCTTACCACTTGATTGGTGCAGGGCTGAAATAGACATTCCCTCAGTTTGAGTAACAGCAGATAGTTTCATACCCACCAAGTACTCAACAAAAGCTTGAAACAAGCAGTTAACTGAGCCCCTTTCATTCATTCCACCACCTAAGAAACACTATAACACAATAAACCAAAAATATGCCAAGTAAAAATATCAGATATTTAATTTCCAACACCAACCTGATGTGTTAGCAGTTCTTCTACAGCATTCCGGCTGGATGATTACAAAAAATTGGTCAGAAGAAAAGCATAAAACTAATAGTTCCTGCTCAACACACGTAGGATTAACTTTTATACCTGCTGAACATTTAAGAGAGCACCACTGGGCACAGTTTCTGTTAATAAATTTTTCTCTGATTCTTGTTGCACTTGCATGGCATCATCTTGACTCTCAGAACTAAAAAGCCTGCTACGTCTTCTGGTCATTATTCTGTATGGGCTGTTGGACACTGATCTTGTAACTTTAGGTGTATTCAGACGTCCGTTGTCATTTCTGCCAACCCTTGAACTGCCAAAATTTCCCTCTAGTTGTAGTACAGTGAGCTTCTCTACTTCTTCAGAAAGAGCTTTATCTGCAATATATTCATCCTCTCAATGATGATCAGAAATTGATCAAACAAAAAATAGGAATTGATTGGTCATGTAAAGACGCCTTTTTTTTTAAAATTATAATTAATAAGTTTTATTGAGCTAAAGAGAAATGTGGCCCAAGTACACAGGAAGCATACAATAGATACACCCATGCTTAAACGCTAGAATTACCATTATTACCAACTATTACAGTTGACAACAGCAAACTTGTTTTTTGAAAGTCCCTCCAAACCAATATGTGGCAACTCAAATGAGCATCCATGAATACTTTTTAATCACATGACTTATTTAATAGTGATGTGACATGTTTAAATATTTTAACAAGTCATGTGATTAAAGTACATGTTTAAATATTCCTCCACCTTGTTTTGGAGGATAACTTTTTCCTTACAAAAATCAATAGAAGATTCACATAGCATGAGAAAACACCAAGATTTCAAAGGCTAACACAGTCTTTTTTTCATCTTTTTAAGTCCTTTAAATGTAGTCACATCAAAGCAGTACTTATGTCAACAATATCAAACACATTAACCTGCTTAATTTTGGTGAAGTGCCGATAGAAGCTCTAAACTAAGTAGGGATGAAAAAAACACCATACATACAAACATATTTGTCATAACTTTTCTAACAAGAGAAGCATGATGAAACTCCAATCGATATAGATGATATAACTACAGCTTTCAAAACTAAGTTGCACCAATTTTTATTAAACAATATGATCTCTTTGCACTTAAAAAAAGTTTGAACTACAACTTGGTTCGGTTCAACTAGAAACACAAGCCAGCCCAACCCAATGAGTTAATTGGTTTAATTATCAAAACCATGTTCGCAATTACAACAACCACACAAAAATTTAGTTATTAAAGTAACAATGAAAACTATACTATAAATTCAAATGAGAAAGTTAAGGGGTCCAAGTGAAGGCATAGAAAATGGGTGTAGGCCTGACTTTTCTGGAAATCTGGGCACTCATCATGAGCACTACTAAACTAGTGTCCACATTGAGTTATTTATCTTTCATTTACTATAATTACCTACCTTTCCTTCATTAGCCATATCACAATAAATTAAGTAGTAAGTACGCATTTGGACACACGTTTCATGGCTGCGTTTGTGTTTTATTCTTCTTTTTTTTCTTTTTTTGACCAGCATCTCTTGCACTGTTCATGGGACATGAACAGTGCATTAAGGCAAATGTACAGTGTTTGGTAGAGTGAACAGTAATCCAAAAATTATTTTTTTATTGTTTTCAGCAATAAGTTTTCAATTTTCAGCTAAAATAAGCGGTATCCAAACACATCCTAAATGTTTTCCATCGATCAATCTGAAACAGACCTCACACACCTGCATTTATCCAGGTGGCCTAGTTTAGCTCCTTTTAGCTTTCAATCTAGTTCTAGGTTTAGAATACAAGAACCAGCCTAGCTGGTTCATTTAAAGCCGATGGTAAACCAAATATCTAGAATCAAGTTGCATCTCAACATGAATTTGAATGCAAATGTTCCACATGGCACACAATAAAAACCATCTTTGCATTCTTTTAAAAAAAAAGTTATTCCATATTTTTACTTATGAATCATTCGAATCAACAAATTAATTGTTTCCTAGTACTTATCCAACAATGTTGATCATCTAGGCTGCCCACAATATCATGTGCAATAGATGATCCTCTGAAAACTCGTCTCCAATTTACCATTGTTAATCTTTTTCCTCTTGCACCAAACTTGGCACGAGTATTTGGGTTGTACCACATAAAGTGAAATTGACATCATGTTTCCTGTCTGCCCTAGATAATATATTCACTATAATTGCAGGGCTTACCATGTTCTCAAAACCAGTCAATTATAACCTTAATGCATTAGTACCCAAACAACAAAAATGAAACAAGGGAGAAATTCCTATTAAACTCATCTAGATTTGTCTAAGCTGAAACAATACTAAGAAACTCCATAATGCAGATGCTAAGTTGCTAACACATCAAACTAGTAAGCAAGTATAACCTTAATGCATGTTCTCAAAACCAGTCAATTATAACCTTAATGGATAAATACCCAGACAAAACTTAATATCTATCTATGCTAGTTTTCCACAGAAGCAAAGGAGAAATTCCTATTATACTCATCTAGGTTTGTCTAAGCTGAAAAATACTAAATCCATGATGTAGATGCTAACACACCAAACTGGTAAGCTAGTGTAAGAGTTACAAGTAGCACCAAATAACCAAATCCATATGCCTTACTCTTCTGGCTCTCTTCCATTAAACGATTTTGGAATTCAGTAAATTGATCATCTTTGGCGGACCTGAAAACATAAGTGACATATGTCTCAGACTGTTATTATTAGGCATGCAAGATATATTTGAAATTGAATATGAGAAGACCATGATTGTGAGTGCAAAATCAAATGTATGTATTATGAATAAATTAGAATGTCATAAGGGGTTTTAACTTGTGCAACTGCTAATAGTTTAAATGCTGTAATATGTCTTCTTTATAGCAGCCCATTGCCCAAAAATCATGTACAGCTTGTGTGTGTGTGTATATATTAAGTAGCTTGTATATAAATATTCATCATGCGTTAATGAAAGAACTATCATGGTTCCAAATTTACAGTTATTTAATAATGCAAACAAGAAAGAATTTGAAAAACAATATTAAATACCAAAAGATTCAATATTTATGGTCTGATACCATGATTGCTCCCACCCTCCCCCCTCCGCCCCACCACTCCTCTAGTCAACAACAACTTCCTCCACCTCCACCCCTAATACATACACAAGCCAATCCACCTTTTGTTAACTTCCCTAACCTTCCCTTTTTCTTCCCTCCTTCTCAAATCCCTTTCCCACAGCCTTGTTTTTGGCCTAGTCAGTTTGGTCAATACTTACCACACCACACACCGACCCAACCATCCTTACCCCCTCTGAACCCTAATCCTCCTAAGCCGCCACCTTCTTCACAATCCAAGCCTTCACCTTCACATGGGGAAAGGGGAAATTCTGCTTTTTTTCGCATTGACACAAAGGCCTTCTTCTTGGCTTTTGATGGAGGACGTATGGATTCTTACTCCATTACAGAAAGACGGGGAAGGTACCATGGTTCTATCCGGGTAGGTAGATCAGGATTGGACTGGATCATTGCATGCTTGGCTGAGTTACGCAGTTGGGATTTTAGCAAGCAACATTATTTCAAACGGTTTCATGAGAATTATAAAATTTTGGAGTGCTCTAGTAGGTTGAATAAGGGTGGCTGTTTTGTGGAAATCTCTGAGTATCACAATGGGGCTCGACGTGGCTGCTTGCGTGTTCCAGAAGGTTTTCAGAAGGGTGGCTGGGCTTTTCTTGAAATGAAGTTATGTGAATTTTTCCTTGGTAAACTTGTTTCTAGGCCGGGGAAGGAGGTGGTTGCCGGCGGTGGTAGGGGTGCAAAACCTACCGGTAATCCAAGAAACCAAGTTTGGAAGGACTTTAATGATCACGTGAAATTAGGAAGTGATTTAGATTTGGAGAAGCAGTTTCCTAAACTAGCTGGTACGTTAAACCAGAAGGAGGGATTTGGGGGATTTGATTTTATCCCAAAAACAAATATCTCAACTCACCTTGTTTCTGGAAGGCCAACACGTGTGTCTACTTTGAAGTGGACTAGAGCCCATTTTTCTCTACACATATCAATGGATCTTGATGGAAGGGGTCAACGTGAGGTGAAGTGGGCCAATTTTGTTCAGCCCAAGTCTGGTTTAAATGATAAAACATCTACTGAACTTGGGCCTATTAAGCAAGCAGATGGTGGCTCTTTTAAACAGGCCCAAGAGGCCCATTTTGGTGACTTAACCCAGCAGAAACCACAAGGATTGTCACGACACTGTGAGAGTGGAGAGGTATCGGGCTTACCAGTCAGCATCGAGAAGTCAAACTTAGGTTCCGGCGAGATGGGAGAGGAGTTTTCAACCTCCGATGGAGGTTCCGACACGGTGGTGCAGTTGGGTTTTGTTCAGAGGGGTGTTTCCGGCGAGATGGGAGGGGCTTCATTAATTCCCAGCGAACCCGATAGGGCAGTGCAGAAGCTGGTTGCTCCAACGGGCTGTTCAGGTAGTGGCGCCGAGGTGGGAGAGGAGTTTTCAACCTCCGATGGAGGTTCCGACACGGTGGTGCAGTTGGGTTTTGTTCAAAGGGGTGTTTCCGGCGAGATGGGAGGGGCTTCATTAATTCCCGGCGAACCTAATAGGGAAGTGCAGAAGGTGGTTGCTCCAACGGGATGTTCAGGTAGTGGTGCCGAGGTGGGGGCTACTTCTGGTGTATCAGTTGCCGGCGATCCAGTGACGGGGGGACCGATAAGTGGGGCTGTGGAGGTTTCGCCTGTTTTGAGCTCCGGTGATCACCCCAGATTAACTGAGGCTGTGTCGGAGTGTTTGACGAAACCAGAAAAGAGGACTGAGGTGTCTTGCCATCAGCCTTTACTAGAACATAACAGGTTTTCTCCTATTTTTGAGATAGTTTCGGGTTCTTTTGATGAAGAGACGCTGGTGTTGAATTGGGTCAATCCTACGGAGTCGGATAGGGATGAGGAGGAGCTACGGTTGATGGAATATGTACCGTTGGCTCAATGGGATCCTAATGGGGGTTTAGCGTTAATGACTGAGGAAGTTGTCCCAGTTGATATCTCTATGGAGGATGATTTGGAACCTTCGGCTTGGGTAAGTAAGAAGGTCAAGGGCTTCGGTAAGTGGGTGGGCTTCCCTATAGATTCCTGTGAGAGGCAGTGTGTTGAATTTTTTCAACGACTTGAGAAAGTATGGGAGAAACAAGCTGAGGCAGGCAGTCTTCGTCGTACTGCTTCTTCCTCTACAAAAGGTATGAGGGAATTACGGAATTTAATCTCAACAGTTAATTATGATGGTCTAGCTGGTAAACGAAACAGGGAGATTGTGAAATTCAGTGGGTTGGGCTCTGTTGGTTGTCCATGAATCTGAGACTTCTATCTTGGAATGTGAGAGGATTTAACAATCCTCATAAGAGGGATACTGTGAAGAACTTACTAAAAGAATGGAAGTGTGAGGTTGTGTGTTTTCAGGAAACCAAACTGGACTGTACTAATTCTGCTGCTGTGAAAAGTCTTTGGGGCAGCTCTTTTGTGGACTGGGTGGCTTTAGATGCCATTCACACAGCGGGAGGTATTCTTGTGGTATGGGACACAAGGGTGTATGAAAAAATTGATTGTGTGGTGGGTAGCTTTTCTGTTTCGGTCTTGTTGAAAGGGGTGGCAGATGGTTTTGTTTGGATTTGCACGGGAGTTTATGGCCCAAATGATGCCGGTTTGAGGGATGCTTTTTGGGCAGAACTTGATAGTGTGAGAGTGAGGTGGAGTTCAGCGTGGTGTGTTTTAGGTGATTTCAATATTATTAGATACCCGGCAGAGCGTCTTGGGTGTAATTCGTTTAGTCCAGCCATGTTCAATTTTTCGGACTTTATTGAGAGGAATTTTTTGGTTGATCTTCCTTTGGTTGGGGGTGAGTATACGTGGTTTAGAGATTCAGCGAACCCTGCTATGTCTCGCATAGATAGAGTTTTGGTTTCAGCTGATTGGGAGGAACACTTCTTGGATGTAATTCAAAGGCCTCTTCCTCGGGTGGTTTCCGATCATTGTCCTATTCTGGTGGAGGCAGGAGGCTTGGTGAGGGGGAAAAGCCCCTTTAAATTTGAGAATATGTGGCTAAAAGTGGAGGGTTTTGTGGATCGAGTTAGGGGCTGGTGGAACAGTTATCATTTTGTGGGATCCCCTAGTTACGTTCTCGCCTGTAAATTCAAGGCTCTTAAAAAAGACTTGAAGCATTGGAATAAAAATATTTTTGGGGATGTGCATTTTAGAAAAAAATGTTTGTTGTTTGAGCTGTTGAATCTGGATTTGAGAGAAGGAATGCAAGTGCTGACTATGGCAGATAAAGCAAGAAAAAGTGAGATTAAGGCGGAAATCGAATCTTTAGCTTCTTTGGAGGAGATTTCTTGGAGGCAAAAATCAAGGGCTTTGTTCTTAAAGGAGGGGGACAATAACACTAGGTTTTTTCACAGGCTTGCTAATTCACATAGACGAGCCAATACCATGAGGGGTGTGGAGGTTGATGGCATTATGTATGAAGATGACTCAGATATTCAGGATCAGGTGGTGGGGTTTTATAAGAGTCTTTATCAGGAACCTGAGGATTGGAGACCCACTGTTGATGGGTTAGATTTTGCTAGCTTGAATGAGTTTGATAGGCTTTCTCTTGAAAGGGAGTTTGATAGGGAGGAGATCATTGCTGCTCTTCAGGAGGCCGAGGGTGATAAGGCTCCTGGTCCTGATGGCTTTACCATAGCTTTCTTCCAAAAGTGTTGGGGTGTGATAGAAGAGGATGTTATGGCTTTTTTTGCAGACTTTCATAGCCAATGCAACTTTGAAAAATCTTTGAATGCTACTTTTCTTTGTTTGATACCTAAGAAGTTTAAAGCTGTCAATATTAAAGATTTTCGGCCCATTAGCCTTGTGGGAAGTTTGTACAAACTTCTGTCTAAAGTTTTGGCGTCTAGGCTTCGAAGAGTTTTGGACAAACTTATTTCCAACTCCCAGAATGCATTTGTAGGGGGAAGACAGATTCTGGATTCTGTTCTTATAGCAAATGAATGTTTGGATAGTAGATTGAAGAGTGGTGTTCCGGGTGTGATCATTAAGTTGGATATAGAGAAGGCTTATGATCATGTAAATTGGAATGCTTTGTTTTACATAATGGAGAGGATGGGTTTTGGGGAGAAATGGGGGAGGTGGATGAAGGCTTGTATCACTTCAGTTCGTTTCTCAGTGCTTATTAATGGGTCCCCGGCTGGCTTTTTTGGTAGCTCTCGTGGTCTTCGTCAAGGAGATCCTTTATCTCCTCTTTTGTTCTTGTTGGTGATGGAAGTGTTGAGCAGGTTATTGAGGAGGACAGAAGAGGGTGACTTTCTTAGGGGGTTTCAGGCAAGCCCCAATGCAAGAGGAGGTTTGCATATCTCTCATCTATTGTTTGCTGATGATACTATTATTTTCTGTGACGCGTCAAGGGAACAATTATTATATATAAGGATGGTGTTGATCTTTTTTGAAGCTATTACAGGCTTAAAAGTAAATGTTGGCAAGAGTGAAGTTGTGCCAGTTGGTGAGGTTGGAAATTTGGGTGCTTTGGCTCGCATTCTATGTTGTAAGGTTGGGCATCTGCCTATGTCTTATTTGGGAATGCCTCTTGGGGCTCATTTTAAGGATGCTTCGATCTGGAATCCTATTTTAGAGAGGGTGGAGAAAAAGCTTGCTGGTTGGAAGAGGTTGTATTTGTCAAAAGGAGGTAGGCTTACTTTATTGAAGAGTACTTTGTCGAGTCTCCCAACTTATTATCTATCGCTGTTTACAATTCCGCAACACATAGCAAATAGATTGGAGAGGATTCAGAGGAATTCCCTGTGGGGGAGTTCTGATGATGTTTTCAGATATCCGCTTGTTGCTTGGGATAAGGTTGTTTGGCCGGTGGAGATAGGGGGTTTGGGGATTCGGAAGATTGGGCTTTTCAATCAAGCTCTACTTGGGAAATGGCTTTGGCGATTTGGGAAGGAAGTTACTCATTTATGGCGTCAGGTAATAGCCACCAAATATGGAGAGGATAATGGAGGTTGGTGCACTAGACTTGTGAGAGGGACTCATGGTTGTGGGTTATGGAAGAATATCAGGAAAGGTGCAGGCAATTTTTTTAGTCATGTGGTGTATGAAGCAGGAGAGGGCAATCGTATTCGGTTTTGGCACGACCCTTGGAGCGGTCCTACTCCTTTGAAGGAATTATACCCGGAATTGTTTGCATGTGCTGTGGTTAAGGAAGCTCTGATTTCTGACATGTTAATCTTTGCACCAGACGGGGGAGGTAGGAGTTGGAACTTCTGTTTCCGTCGTAATTTTAATGAAGGGGAGTTGAGGAGGTTTTATTCTTTCTATGGGCATGTTTCTGCCAAGATTCCTAGTGGGGAGGGGGAGGACATTTTGATCTGGCAATTGAATCGTAATGGTGTTTTTGATGTGCGATCCTTTTATATTGCTTTATTGAAAGCCCCTTCTGTTTCTTTTCCTTGGCAGAGCATTTGGTGTGTAAAGGTACCTAAAAGGGTCTCTTTCTTTTTATGGACTGCTGCTAGGGGTGGGATTCTTACTATTGATAATCTGGTTAAGAAGACCTTGCCCCTTGTCAACTGGTGTTGTTTATGTAGGTGTGATGAGGAGACTGTGGATCACCTTTTGATCCATTGTAAGTTTGCATCTGCTTTGTGGAGTGAGGTCCTTAGTATGTTTGGGGTTCAGTGGGTGATGCCGGACACTATTGTTTCTCTTCTTTTTGCTTGGAGGAATTGGTTGGGAACTTACTCTTCAAAGGTTTGGAATTTGGTACCAGCTTGCCTTATGTGGTTAGTATGGAAGGAACGCAATACCCGAACTTTTGAGGACGTTGAGAGTTCTATAGATAAGTTGAAGACCTTGCTTGTTAGGACTTTGTTTGAGTGGTCTCGTATTTGGGGGCTTACGCATTGTAGTGCCTTGTCTGATTTCCGTAACTCTATTAGTCTTTCCTTATGATTTGACTGTATTTGTTTCAAGGGCAGTGTGTTTACAATCGTAAACACATTGTTCTTTTTCATCAATAAAACTCTTATTATCTATCAAAAAAAAAAGTTTAGTTTAGTTTTTTTTTTTTTTTTTTTGATAGGTAATCAGAGAACTATTATTAATGAGTAAAAGATGAATAGCACAAGTTGTTCATGATGATGAACAACAAGAAATAGATGAAACAAACAGCAAAACAATCTGGAAGTTAATCTAAGGGAAAACATAAACTCAAAGAGAGAAGAATTAGTAAAACCTCAACAATGAGACCACTCAAAAAGACTAAACCTTTAACTTATCCAACGTCTTCTCATTGTCCTCAAGTGAGTGACGATTTCGTTCCAACCAAACAATCCATGTTAAGCACCCTGGAATCAAATTCCAAATGTTTGAATTATGCTTCCCAAGCCACTAATGCCAACAAGATAATAATCCCGCCACCGATCCTGGCATAACCCAATGAATACCAAAAGCTTGAAGCATAAAAGTCCATAAGGTATGTGTAACAAGACAATGAAGAAGAAGGTGATCCATTGACTCTCCATCACAACAACACATACAACACCGATTGCCAAAGGGCGACCCCTATGCATGAGATTATCCAAAGTGAGAATCCGAGCATGAGCAACTATCCACAAAAAGAAAGCCACTCGCTTAGGAATCTTTGGTTTCCAAACACCCTTCCAAGGAAACAAAGAATTCGGAGTACCCGAATCGCTTGGTAGTAAGACCAGGTGTCAAACTTACCATCACCTTTGAGCCCCAACAAAGAGTATCTCTCCTATCACCCCGAGGAATACGAGTTTGGATAGGCTAAAGTAGAGAATAAGATGCAGCTAGCTCCCAATCTTTAAAAGCTCTATAAAACCTTAAATCCCACACTCTAACAATACCCCCTTCCGGAATCCACAAAACCTCAAAGATGCAAGCATCCTTGGCAGCTGAACACACATAGAGCTTAGGATAGAGATCTTTTAGGGTATTATCACCAATCCACCTATCATGCCATAAGCGGATACGAGTGCCTTCACCTACTACAAAAGACAGATGCTTAGAAAAACTCTCCCACCCTTCATGAATGCTTCTCCAAAGGCCACATCCATGAGTCCTCCTACAAACTTTCGTACTCCACCCCACTTGACCCTCACCATATTTTGTGGAGATAACTCTCCACCAAAGGTGGGTAACTTCATGCCCATATCTCCACAGCCATTTCCCTAATAAAACTTGATTAAATGACGCCACACTTCTTTAACTTAGAAAGTTGCTAGTTCAGTTTTAATTAAGTTTACTGGAATAGGGCAATTCAGTATTTTCTAGAGTTTCTGAAAGGGGCGGTCCTTGGCTGTACTAAAAAAACCCATGAGTCTTATTTTTGTTTAAGAGCCATTTTCTATTTGGTCTAGAAGTTCTTAATTGCTATTCTTTATTATTAGTAATCCTAGTCTTTCTAGGATTAGGTTATTTAGGGGTCCTAGTTCTTCTAAGAAAGGATTTAGCAATAGCCTATATAAAGGATTCATTGTAGTCAAGAAGATTGATAGAGAGATTGATTTCAATAAAATTCTAGCAGCTTATTTAAGCTTTGCGGGTGTGATTGCCTAGTGTTTTAGCTTTCTTTATTTCATGTTCAATTCATTATTTTAATACTAAACAGCCATCAACACATTCAAGGTCTCATCAAGAATCTAGTTTAGCGCCAAATACCTAAAAATCCTACATCAAAATTGGTATTAAAACCCATTTAAGCTTTTTCCTGCATCATTTTGGCTCCACCAAAAGTTGAATAAATGGTGCTTTATATGCAGGGGGGAAATACATGAAGTAAAGCAAAAGGTTAGTGGAAAGTAGGAATGCATACCTAATTGAAGACACTTCACTTCTCAAGTCATCAACCTGAGCACGCAACTGGTCATTTTCGTTTTTCAGGTGTTGTATCAGCTCCTCTGCAGCTGCAACAAGTGAGAAAATAAATGATGAAGCAGAATAAGCTTAAAGCTTGAGTGATAACTATAATTACGTTAATAGCAGTAGAGTGCAGTCCAATTGATGACACATATTACTAACTTCAATTAAGATTAAAAGGGCTCTCAATGCATAGGCAAAAGAAAAACCACACTTTATAGGGTTCTTTTACATCTAGTCAGCAGCAAACTATTCTATTAAATGAAAACCTCTAAGTGAGAAGAGAACAAAGAGGCCATGCCTAGTTTTGTCCAAAGACTCATCAAATTAATCGAGCTAAAGAAGCACACTACTAGAGAGTAGAGACACAGCTTCGAACAACCATGTCGATTAAGGAGGGCAATTCAAAGGTAGTTGGAACTTCAAGTTTTAGCCCAGATAAGAGTAGAATAGCAAAGTAATTGGCATCTAAAGACAGCTCATAAAATTTTATTTTACCATTTCACAAACCAATTGGCACAGATGACCGAGAGACCACATACAATGTTCCGGAAAAACCTTACAAACATTGATCTTTAGCTTTGCAAGCATAGGTATTGGACCCAACTTGGGTCAGCATGTTTTTCAAATTTTCGTTACAAAGTATACAACTAAGGTGAGTTAATTTGAAACAAGAAAAAAAAATCATAAAGAAAAAACAGTTCTTTAAGATTGGAACCAAAAAAAAAAAAGAGAGAGAGATAAAACACTGAAAGTATAAACCCAAAAAAATACATACCATTCACATAAGTCACAAATTTCACTTCTTGATCTTTATTTAGCTTATCCAACTCAGACCATTTTCTCTTCTGCCAAAAAACAAGAAGCATATATATGAAGAAAAAGAAAAGGAACAATATCGACTCCAAACTAAACAAGTTTGTCAATTTCTCAAGAACTAGTTTGCCGTAATCGCAAAATTTTCTCAGTGACCAAACATAGCATCATTAAAATATAATAATAAATAAAAAAAAATACACATTGTCACATTAACCTTGAGTTTAGTGTACTTATCGTAGAGCTTCGCGTACAGAGCTTCCATCTGCAAAAACTAATTTGATTAATAAAGCAAAATAAGAATTAAAGAATTTAGGTAAAAATAATACTCCGTATAAAAAAATAAATAAAAAAGTAATCTCTTAGTTCAGAGCAAAAGAAGAATTTCTGAATGTGTAGGAAGCAAACAGCAAATTTTTCGGACAACGAAAAATCTCGTACACATTTGCAATTTAAAACCGTAAGACATGTTTGGGTGCCGGGAAAATTGTGGCGAATTCTCGAAATGGGAAGAAAGAAAACCCTAGAAATTCGAAGCTGAGTTGAGTGAGTGAACAAACCTTCGCCGTAGAAAAAGTGCCTGTGTGTTTGTGTGACTGTGAGTCGAGAAAGCGCGGGAAAATGAGGTTTCAAAAGCGGAGAGAGAGAGAGAGAGAAAGAGAGAGAGTGAGGTTTCAGTTCCAGTTTCGGTGAGCAAAGAGAAGAGAGCGCTTTTTCAAGTTCGAATTCGAACCGGTCAGGTTGGCTAAAACTAAACAACAAGACAGTTGGATCCGGACCCGGATCCATATTTTCCTGAATTCGGATTTCTTTTTTACCCGGACTCATTAATTTAGCTAGCCTGTTGTGCCACGTTGGAATTGAGCATACCTCTCTCTCTCCCTCTCTCTCCCTTTCTTCTTTTTATTATTATTTTTAAATATAAATAGACCACATGAAGAGAGGAGAAGAGATAGTTTAGTAGTTGTAACTCTTATAAGTTATGACCTATGACCCAACGGTGTTTTAATGTATACGGTTTCAAAGCTTCTTCTAGCTTAACATTGGAAAATTATTAAGTATTTTCGAAGTATTATAAATGTGTACTCCCTCTTCTCATATGAATAGTGAGTTCCACTAAATTAGTGAGACATACTATTTATGTGAAATGAGGAAATATACATTTATGATACTCCGAAAGTATACAATAATTTTTCCTCAACATTGCTTCTACACTCGGCTGACCAAGAACTTCAGTTAAGAAATGAAATGAGATGAGAAAAGGAAATGAAATGAGAATCTCTGAAACTCTGAAATGTGAAGAAATGAAATGAGAAAAAGAAAAGTTAAGGCCAGTGGTAATATCAAAGGTAGTGGGTCCAACTCGACAAGTGCACATGGGTCCCACAAATTTACCAAAATAACCACAATGACATTGAAATTCAAGTTTGAAGTTTTGGAAACTCAAAAAATTTGTTCCCGGTTTTCATTGCTCAAATTCAATTTTTTTAGTTTTGAGTGATGGAGCAACACTCAGAAAACTTTCCAAACAACCTCTTTTTTTTTTTTTTTTTTTTTGGTGAATCCCACATGTTTTGAATTATGGGTAATGAAACTGAGTTATATAACTCAATTCCACCCAATCCAAACACCCTCTTAAATTCTTATTTTTCTCGCTTGCAATTGTTTGAATATAGCCCTCGCGTTTCAATCATCTCCCATGCGCTTCATTTTTAAACGTAATTGCGGTGCAGAAAACAATAATTCACTTAGTATTTTTAACAATGTAGGCATTTTTTCACTTAAATTGGAGAGTAAAAGTTAATTTTTTTTAATTTTGCCTACTTAACTATCCTATTTAAATACTTTTTCTTTTTTCTTTTTTTTTCTTTTTTTTTTAAATTCTCTATTTTAGATAGATTGTTGGACTTGCATTTTAAGAGTTTACTCTCTTAAATAGAGAGAATTTTGGCTTTAGCTAAGCTGTTGGAGGTGTTCTAGCAAAATCTCAAAATTGTTGCTTCTTGAGAGAGAGAGAGTGAATGTCTTCCACAGACTACAGTTCACTTAGGTTTATAGCATTTGCTCACAGTACTAGTAGATCTGCCAAGGTCGGAGTCATGTAACAACTCAAGCCACAACTTGTGGGATTCATTGTCACTGATAACTTGAACTAGCACTGTGACTGCGTGCATGTAGCCAATAGAAAGAAGTATTTGTTTATCACTTTCACTTAAAGTGCCATTTTTCTCTTCAAATTACATTCAAAACCATACCATGTCATATTTGCAATTACCGTTAACTATGTCAATGGCCGGGCATTTTGTGGGCTTTTTTCCCCTATGAAAGTGTATATCAAATGAAAGCATCAAAAGACATAAGCATGTCTAATCTATGGGGCAATCTGATATTAACATTTTGATTAGAATTCTAATCAATCAGTAAGAATGTGAGCCTGGTAAGTAAGCTTTTGAATGATGCTCCTATTTGATTCTATATGTAAATGGTAAAGATTTTTGCTTCAAAAGAATAGAAATCAGGATCTTACCCCACTTCTAAATTCTTCACTAGAAATGGCACCGCACCACTTTTAGCAAAGCTGCCACTATCACTCAGAATGGCAAAGCTTTAATAGATTGCTCTGACAGGACCTCTTCCTTTTGGGGTCAGTGCTTGGACGAATAACATTTGGAATTTAACATAAAAAAGGAACAAGAAGAAAAATTTTATTTCGCTTTGTAATGACATACACTGATACATGTGGGATAGATTACACCATTATAAGGACAAAGAAGAAAAATAAATGTTTGGTAGTAAAATAAATCAGTTAAATTTTGTCAGATTTCAGAGGCCAAAGTAACACACTTTTTAATGGTTCATGAGCTTTTTAAGGCTGATAATGCTTCCTTGGTTGTAGCTGAGATAACGGCATCTGAAGCATTTGGCAAGTAATAATATTTTCCTGCAGAACCAGGATTTTGAATGAGTTTATGTTATCTTCACAGAATGAAGAACAATGAGTTTTCAAGTAAACCAACCTTGAGCGACTCTTGCAATTTCCTTGGCAAAACCAGTTGAAACAAACTTATTTTCTGTGTCAATGACAAGAAGAGACATCCCTGCTTTGTATATTTTCCCAGCCACTTCCAAAATCTCACCCTTTATTGAGCACGTAGAGATAATCGTTACCACTTAGGCCAAATTCATCACAAAATTCTTAGATTCAAATATGCAAAATTTGTAAGCACCTTACCTATTCTACACGAGATTTGCAAATGAAGCATTGGAAAGTTAATGGGTTTCACATGCAAGATTTACTTGATAGTTAGAATGATAAGGTTATTGCGGAAGCAGGGGACATTTGATATTAGCCTATTCTTTTGGATAATCAAATATTCTCTGCACAAGTTTTATGCAATCTCAGAATAGATGGACCATTATCAGACAATGATATGAAGTTTGACCAAAACAACCTTCCAAGTAAGCCATCTATCAGGTCCAACACTGTCATTACTAATGCCATGTGTCCAATTAAAGAATCAAAAAATTTACCTTCAACTCTTGTGATGAAGGTCTTGGGGCATCAGTAGCTGCAGCAGCTTCAGGGTCAGTGGATCTTTTCAGTGATATATTGGCTCTACCATCAGTTATTGCAACAATCATTATGCGGCCAACATCACCACTCTTCTCTGCATTCAGCCCAACCCTGACGGCCTAAGCAAAATTAAGGCAAACGAAAGGTCAGTTAACATTTAGGAACCATAGCTCTAATTACTGGGAGAGATTAGGGAATTGGAAATTATTCTGTGCAAAAAGTCAAGAAGCCAATGATAAAATTAAGTGAGAACTTAGAATTGGAGGTTCTTTTGCCATTAATTAGAGACAGAGAGAGGAAATATGTAAATAGAGTTGTGTGATAGAGAACAGGGACATGTCGGTCACTTTGGAATTACAAGGACAAAAATGGTTGAAGACAAAGGTGGAAGTCATTCACAATATTCAAGAAACAAGTTTCCTGATTTCCACTACAGAGATGCCTAACTAGAATTTACCATTATGGGGTAAAAAGAGGAACAAGATTGAAAAGTTTTTCAAGATGCCTTTAGTAAAAAAGATACCAAATTCACATACCATGGAAAGGCCATGAGCCAGGGGAGAACCTCCCCCACATGGAAGTCTCTCGAGACGTTTCCTTGCCATTGCAATTGATCTAGAAGGAGGCAGGAGAACTTCAGCAGAATCTCCACGGAAAGGGATGATAGACACCTATTTAAAATCATAAGTTGATACATCATAAAGGTTAATATCATGGAAATTCAAAGAATCTTATCATGTATCTTTTTATGGTTTACTAATTAGCTGAATGCTTAAGTACATAAATAAATTTTAGATGAAATAGTTGCAGGCAGGACATTGGCTTCAACAATATATTTAAATTTCCATTCTGTAATGATTACTCTAGAAAAGGGATTTACGGTAGTCATGGTATATACAGCTGTCGTTATAATATGTTTATAATAAAATGGTATGTAAAATGGGATGTATGTTGTATCCCTGGCTTTGACCATTCAAAATTACTTCCCCATCTTGTCCCATTTAAATATTCTATCATTCACTATACTGCTTTCCATGACTTGCATATACACTATGATGTATATATGCAAGAGCCCACTATTTGACTAGAAAGTTATTTTGCTTCACTCTTGTTTCCTTTCAATTTTATTTTCGGCATGAACTATGTCAATGAATTGAAATCACCATCCTAACCAATTTCTCTTTAGTTCAATGCTGTTGTAGAACAGTAGAAGCCTCGCATCATATTTTGTTGTGTGTGAAGGCACGCCCAACTTGACATCCTAGTGCCTTGAGCAATAACACAAGATTTATGAACCTAGCTTTTTGGCCTGTACCCACAGGAAGTTGTCACAAGAGGACATTCATTCTCTCTCTCAAGCAACACAACCCTGAACACCAAATCAATCAACCACCCCATGAGCCATTACCTCAACTCATTGCTCTCCGCATCCACTCTAGCTCCCACAGTTGAAGGCATACAATAATCTATGATGGTGCCACTCACTACCTGTGACTGTTTTGTGTTGTTCTTGAATTTCTACCAAGTGAAGAATGTGCCCACCTAGTTTTCAATTTTCACACAATGGTCTACATTTCCATACCTACTCCAAAGTCTCTATGCTTCTTAGCAACAACCATCTTTTGAATTGGTACCTCAGTAGCCCTTTGGATGGGTATTGGAGCAACATTACCTATTGATAAATCCTTTAGTCTGACATTATATACTTGGGATAAGTGTGCCCATATTTTGGTGACTCCCTAAACCAATACCAATCAAGTCCTTTGGAGACAACAAACATTGGTGATGCCAGTTATCACCATAACCAACAGAGACCAACACCAACTAATTGATGCCACATCCCATAAGCACTGTTCTATACTTGGGGATCCCACTCTTGAATGATATATACTGAGAACCTTCTCTTGAGAATACTTTATAATAAGCAAAGACTTTTAGAATTAAGTAAATAATTATTTCTATACTCGCTAGTAGCTGATCACTGATTTACAAATTCTTTAAAGTAATTTATTATTAGTGCAAAGCAATCACAACTTTAAAGTTTCCTTTTCTTCATAACTTTACGTCTGTGTTTAAATTTTTTGGAAAAAAGAAAAAGGGACTCCTATGCAGTATTTACATGTCAATTATTTCATAGTTTAAACTCTGTTCATCCCTTTACCAAATAAGGAAAATCTTATCAAGAAATTAGAGTCATAAAAAAATCTAGGTTTAAGTGTACAGAAAATTTTACTTTGAAAAAAAAAAAAAACAAAAACAAATGAGAAGCCTTTAATTTATGCAACCATCAAAGTTCATAAATTTTGTTTCCCATTTCAAGTCACCTGATCCCTGCTTGTATAACTTTCTGCAAGTAGCTTAAGTGCTGCACCTTTTGCATTCTGCATTCTATTCAGAGCCATGCTTCCACTTGCATCAACCAAAAATATAACCTGCCATAAATTTTTTTTAAAAATTCAACACAAAAAAAGATTATGAGTGTTCACAGTAGAAAATTTTAAATCAATCATCATTAATAGTTGAGACTATCTGTAAAGAAGGTCCAATATTCTGAAATTGAACCGGACTCTTTCAGTATGATATACTAATACCAAAAGTGATACAAAACAGTTTCAATTCTTTCAAAAATTGAAGGACAAACAAATGACACAAGACTACAGTTTTACTACCAATGCTCCTGCTTTTCGTGCCATTCTCTTTGCCCTCATATCAGTTTTCTCCACAAAAACTTTCCTATTGCTTTGAGTGTTCTTCTCCCTACGCAACTTCTGATATGGTGCAGCTGCTCTAAGGGTTGCATCAACGGCTAATCTCTTTACAGGGCCCTGTGAAAGAATAAGAAGCTTGTTAAGAAAAGATGGACGAGTAGAGGAAAATTTCATTGAAAAACACAATTTAAGATTTTTGAGACTCTACAAAGGACTGAAAATTGAATGCTTATTTTTGAAATTTCAAACACACAAATCGAGAATAGGTTGAAAATGGCATAAAAAGCAAAGAGTAGATGTTATGTCCCTGTCAGCAAAAAAAAAAAAAAAAAAAGTGTGTGGGAGGGAGCGCCTACCTTTGGGAGCATTGGCTTTATATATCGGCCTCTATCCTCGGAAAATATGACATTCTTTGCTCTCCCAGCCTTCCCCCGGCGTCTCTGTGCTTGTTGTGCAAAGAAGAGAAGTTTCTCATCCACTAAACCCCCTTCTGCATCAAAGATAAACTCTTCAGGTATTTGCTCCTGCTCCTGTTCATTTTCTTCTTCATTTTCATCCTGCTTATAAAGAGCTTCATGTTAAAAACAAACCTATACTTCACTTTCAAACAATTTTGGAATACAAGACAAGGGGAAAGAGATTGAATTTAGGAGTATGGTAAAGTTAACTTAGCAATAATCAGCCAAAAGAAAGGCAAACCCTAATTTTTTATTTAATAAACCTCTTGTTCATCCTCCTCATTCTGCTCCTGCTCAGATTCTTGATTTTGTGGAGGGGGTGGTGGGGGTGGAGGCTGCTGATTTTGCTGTTCTGGTGGATTCTCATTGATGATTGAACGAGGAAGAATGACCAATTCTACCTGTGTTAGATAATTATTAGAAAAGAAAGTTCGTGCATGTTACTATGATGCAGATATGAAAAATCGAAACTGTTATGCAGTTTACTTTAATGCAACTGATTTAAGGGAAATGCTTTAGGCCCTTGTTTGCCAGTCTCAAAATAGGATTCCAACTTTATTATTCCTTATGCCCTATCATGTTTCTTTTTCTTCATTCAGTAGATGCAACAAAATGACCAGAGGAAGACAGCTATTCTACAAAGAACAGAGACAAATTCATCTACCATTAACAGCAGTCTAGAGTAAAATACTATGCATAAAGAATTGCAAGGGAAACAAAGGTTGACATTGACGTGCCCAGATTGTAATATGGGTCTCACAAGAATTTAAAGCTCAGGTTTGAGCGTTTTACATTCAAATGATGATATCGATATGCAACATATGATTTCCATTTGTTCTAAATATTTGTTATTTTTTTGCCCATTTCAGCAAACTAACTAGCAGATTAGCAACAACACTAAAGCTATTATCTATCTTTCACGGCTCTCCAGAACTCACACTAGCCCTTTTTTCCCATGTTTTTTGTGAAGTACACAATCTTAGAAATTATACTTTATTTATTTATTTTAATTCCAAAATTCACCACTGAAGCTGGTTATAATTTTGAATGAAAAGCCAGTGATTAGGTCGTAGTAAGACTACCAATGTAGCCCCAGTATCTGGATAACTCATAAAAGAGATTGTTGTCTTTATTAGAGATAGTTTTAAAGTCTTCCAGCTAAAGGTATGTGTCCAAGTTACACCTGACGTTAACTGCAATTTGCAAAGGACTCAGCTTCGTAATGGCTCCAGAATTTGTTTTCGGCAAGCTTAGTGATAGAAAATGTATGGTGACCAGAATTTGGTTGTAGCACTAAAAATTCTGTACCAAATAAAAAAGGTTGAAATTGCTAAAAAAATTTACTTCTGTAATTCTTTAAATGGACCAAAATCATTAGTCAACACATCTCAGAATTTGCTCTAACGTTTTCCCTGCCTTGAATTGATGGAGAAATCCAAATTTATTTCATAACTTTTTAATCTTTCCATAGGCAAAGCCTATACTTAATCCTCTATTCCCAATATGAAGCCACTGTAAAATTCAGAATTAAGACCATTCAGAATCTTTTTTTTTTTCTTTCTCCAAAACTTTTAGGACCTTCCTGATGTCTGATATTATCATCATATCTCCCTATTGCATAAACCAGCTCTACATACTTAATATGGTTTTCCATCCCATCTATTCATGTACCACCAAAAATTAAGTCGTAGCAATTTATATCTTGGCTGACACAACTGCTGACCTACATTTTGATGTGTAAGTTGAGACAAAGTGGATGCTTAATGTTGCAGGCCAAAATAATTGACACTTGTATTGTCGCTTGTAGTAATAATAGCTCAAGATCTTAGCAAAGGAGTTTTGGTAGAGACTGAGCATAAGTGCATTAAAAAAGGCGTGCTTTGTTTTCTTTGATAAATAAAAAGTACAAGATATGTGCTAAAAACTTCATGATTTTTTTTTTTTTTTTTTTTTGAGAATAAAATAACTTTGTGATTTAATAAAACACAACTGGGCAAAGATTAATAGAGATTTCAATAACAAATGTCCGGTGCTACCATACATGATATATAGATGAAAAGAAAAACAGGAAGGCAGGAACTATCACGTTATATCATTTCCCAAAGAAAACAAACAAACAGAAAGGAAAAGAGTTTTAAGGCCACCACTCATCAAGGTTGAGAAATTACTATAGCACATATGTTCCAGAGAAAAAATCCAAAAAAATCCAAAGCCACTGGTGCATGCACATAACTTAAGATAGAAAATCATGTTTGTTATGTTTTCAGAAGAATACTTAACAGCTTTTTTCAGGTCGTCAACATTGACTTTTTCTCGTCCCTCTAGCGCAGCTAAGCACTTTGCAACACGGGCAGCATATAGCTCAGCTCTGTGTCCCTGTAATGAAAAAACACTCATTTAATAGATATGTAACTGTGGTCCAGATTACAGAATCAGTTCAGTATGCAAAAGCTTATATTCATGCACATCCATATATACGTATACATCTACACACGTGTAGACACCACATTTTGTACCCCTTATGACTCAACATGTGCATGCACACACACACACATACACATACACACAATGGTATCATGATTAAGAAGAGGTAAAAATGTGCTTTCTAAACAATGGTATTATGTTTTGTAGTAACCATTATAATCAGCACCCTTGAATGTTGAGACATATTTTTATAAATGTTTGCCAATGAGCTCTAGCTCAATTGGAAATTTTTTATTAAAAAAAAAAAAAAAAAAAACCTTTTTTCTACATATATATACATATGTGTGTGTGCATTTACTTTTAATCACTCTGACACCTTTAACTAAAACCAATGCCAATGTTTTACAAAACTTTTAAGTCAAAAGGCAGATGATCCATGTCTCCCACAACATCCATTGGTACATGAAATCCCCTGTTGTCAGTCCCTCCATTCAACATCTAATCCTGAACACTGCACACCATGGAATACCCCTAAGTATAGGAAAAAATGCTCACAATTTCCTCTATATTGCACTATGGAAAGCCAAACTACAATAGAATATTGTTAGAGTTGGATCTTTTTAGAAGAGTTGATTGATTGTTAGTACTTAGTAGTGAGATTTTGGGATAATGTGCAGTATGGATCTACTCTGCTATTTATGCAAAGACAAAACTAGTGCTACCATTGTCACCAAAAGACTAATGGCAGCACTATGAGCCCAAATGGTGCTACAAAAAAGAAGAAAATCAGCTTGGATTCAGGCATTATTTAATTTAATTGGGTATCGGTCATAGAGCTTAGTAAAACCAGCTTCCTCCTCAATATGGATGATCCTGAATGCAAGTCTTCTAGTCTATTAACAGCTCAAATTGAGCAGGATGCAAGATTGACATTTGGGCTTGACTTAATTTTATTTTGTCAAAGGAAGTGAATGAAAACCATGAAAAATTTACAAAAATTAAGAAAGGGTTTTACAGTCAGAACCTGACAACCACCTCGAAGGGCTTCCATTACAATGTACTTCAATTGTTCTCTGCTGATAGTAACATCCTTCAAATACTCTCTTGCCAAAATAATCTGCAATGTGTAAATAAGTACATAAATCAATTTGTTGTTTAATAAAAGAACTAGCCTATAAACTGTCAACATTATATATTCCATAACAACAAAAAATAAAACATCTAAAAAATAAAACATCTAATAAACATCAGGATAATAGAAAGCTTTGAAATTAAATTATATTCCTGCAAAAACTATGGGTAAATATGTTATGAACATTTATATAATTATATCAGAGTCATCAAATTGTTCAAGTAAACTAAGCACCATGGTTATCAGAAAATAAAGTTAAAAAACTTCTTTATTATATGTGAGAAAAACCTTCTCCTTGAACTGCTGATGTCCAAGTCCAATCAAAAAAGAGGAATTTGTCTTAGAGAGACATCAAAGCCATTTAACTATCCTTTTTTAATGTCCAAGTAATACCGAACAAGAATTTTATCATCCTTCCAACATAAATAAGTGATGATAAAATATAAGATAATTGTTCTGGAATCTGTACTATTTTTGCTTTTCCTTCCCACAACAAAACACCGTGTTCTTATGATGGTGATGGGCAGAACCCCTCCCTGTTCTCTGATTTATTTTATTGCATACTTGCCTGAGTTTTTGCCAAGTCTGTTTCTTCCTCAACCATTTTGAACACTTCATTACTACGCTCCTGAAATTGTGTTGCAATTCCAACAGCTGCAACACGATCTTCAAAACTCATTGGAAGATCTGCACTGCAGAAGAAGTGTATCATTAGTAGAAACGGAAGAGAATCAAGGATAGCTAACTTATTGAATAAGCTAATTACAAGGTTTGTACCTCAAATTAATTGCAATACGATCTAGCAAGTGCTCACGTACAGCACCCTCTTCTGGATTGTAAGTAGCAATAAGGAGTGGCTTGCATGGGTGCCTAAAGCTGATTCCCTCCCTTTCCACGATATTAACTCCTTCAGTTAATACATTAAGTAGCAAATTACTAATACCCTCATCCAACAGATTTATTTCATCAACATATAGAACACCTCTATGAGCTTCAGCAAGAAGGCCTGGCTGGAAAATAGTTGATCCTGTTTTCACAGATTCCTCAACATCAACAGATCCAATGAGTCTGTCTTCTGTGACTCCAAGTGGAATCTGTGTCACGAATCATCTAAGGCGATTAGGCAATGAATATAATCTAAATATGCATGCCTTCTCTCATGAAAAGTACCTGAACAAAAGGAGATCTGACTATTTGAGTCTTAACATTACCAGCAGAATCATATTCTACACGTTCACTTAGGCCATCTTCCCACCTTCAAAAAATTTCAACAGTCACTATTTTGAAAGGAATAAATGTTCATTACCATCATCACATCATATAGAAGAAAATAAACACAAGAAACATTATTAGGTCAAAATGTTATTTTTTTAAATAAGTCAAATAATTTTATTCAGAAAATAAACGAAAAAAGGTACATAATACATGTCCTAACCTGGTCCTGAAATTTACTTTTTGAAGTTCAAGCTATCTAAGAATTCTATAAAAAAAAAAATTAAATTAAAAAAAAAAAAAAAAAAAAAAAAAAAACCATGAGGGAATATTTCCTAAAACAAACTTCCAAATGTTATCATATTTAAATAAGTTTAACCTGAAGAATAATAGTATTTCAACATCTTATCTTAATGCCATGACTCTTTTTACAACTCTACTTGCTTCTCAACTGAAATATGACCACAGAAGTGCACATATTTTATAAAAACACTCTTCCATTTTCTTGATAATTGGGTCACTACAAAACTTTGTAGCTAAATGGGGAAGGCTAACAAATGTGTAACCTTACTCTTCCAGGCAGGCTGGATCTGCATTTGCTATTGAACCAACAACTACATCAATTGGTGGCAAAATTGCATGTAACCCACGTGCCATTACTGTCTTAGCTGTTCCTCGCTTTCCAGATATAGCAATGCCTCCAATCTCACGGTCAGTTGCTCCAAGCAAAAGAGCAGTTTTTATAGCATCCTGTAAAAATAATTAATTTCACAAAAGTCAAAAAACAATGTAACTATGTAAGTAACCAACAATAGTTTTTTTTTTTTTTTGGATCACAGGTTAACTGATTAAGAAAACCTGTACAGAAGTACCTAGCCAAGTACTTCCCAAACAGAAATGACTTGAAAATTTTTAAAGACATGCTGACATAAATTCCCAAACCTGTACAGAAGTATTTTACAATGCACAAAATAATCAGTGTTAGCCCATCCTCTCCAGATAAAGGCCACGTCTTCAATTGAAGCATGAATCCTATCCTTTAACATCTCTCTACTAATGTTATATTGTCATTTTTTTCTCTTTTACACATATTACCATCTTAGCGCCTATGTAATTTACAGTTAGATTACATTGAAGGCCTCATGCAACAACAACAACAACAACAACAAAGCCCTAGTCCTAAATGCCTCAAAATTATGTTTTTTCACTTAAAATTGTAACTTCATCAACCAACATTACCGCACATGCTAATAAAGCACATGAGGTATTCTCATCCTAATAGATCCAAAAGGATGAAGCTCAAAAGCCAAAGGCTAAATTAAATTTATCTGAAAGTAAAAAGCTTGTGTTTGCCCGCTAAAATCACAGTACTAGTTAGTAGTTACCAAACGACATAGGCAGCATATGATTAGTTACCAAACCACATAGACAGCAAATAAGCGCAGGAAAACGAAATGATACAAATCATAACATTATAACTGAGGTCGGCTTCAGATTTTCAATGTTAGCAATGAGTAATAGAAATAAATGCCTCTTGATAATATACACATATATCATATACACGCATGATATTTAGCATACATGGTTACAATTGAATTTGGTAATAAAATTACCAGTTTATGACTTTTTTTTTTTTTTGTTTTTTTAATAATTCGATAGTTGGGGGAGGGGGCATTGAACCTTGGATGGCTTCATGCTCTTGGCATTTCATAATTTGCAAATTACCATGTGGCACTTTGTTTTCTCATGTGGTGTAGTCAGAGAGAGTGTACCTTCAGTACCGTAAAAAGAACAAAATGTCAAACCCATTAACTAATCCAATGAAACATAACAAACTAACAAACCCCATTTCCAAAAGAGAAACTAAATAAAACCCACTTACAGTTCAACCACAAAAGACCAAAAAATGGAACCTTTACACAAAAAAAAAAAAAAAAAAAAAAAAAAAAAACCCATTAACCAATTCATTCACAAACACAAAATTAACAAACCCAAAACACCATTTTCAAAAGGCACAAACACATAGAGAGAAGAAAAAGGTTAGTACTTGGCCAACAACAGCAGCAAGAGGAAAGTAGACCCTTCCAGAAGGAGCAGGAGTATTGGAATCGGGCTTATCAGCAGTGAGTACAGCACCATTGCCAGAATCAACAGGTGCTTCTGCAAGCACAACGCGAGACCCAGGACTCCGAAGCCGTCTAATTGAGCTCAAAGAAAAAGAAGAAGAAGCAAAGGAGAAAGGAGAGAGAAGAAGAGGGCGTGATTTGAAACTGAATGAGACAACTACTGTAGAAGAAGAAGAAGAAGAAGAAGATTGAAGCTGAGAAATATATGTAGTAGGAGCTGAGTTTGAGACCCTTAATGCCATTGGAAATTTGGCAAATACAGTGAGAAACAGAGAGTGAGAGAGAGAGAGAGAGAGATAGAGAGCTGAGCTCCTTTCTTATCCGTTACTGTTTCTGAATTCAGTCTGTTATACGTTGTTCTGATTTCTTTGGATGGCCTGGCCACTGGTACTCTGTATGCACGCGCTGTTAACTGCGCGTGGACTCATTTTCGGTACTAAGCCACTAAAGTTCATGTTTGCGGGTCGGGTTTGGTCAGATTGCTTTGCTTGCCACCTCAATATTGGGTCTTACATTTTGACACTGGTCATTTGACTAGAAAGCCCTTACATTTTGACATATGGATCGGTTGAAATTGTCATCCTCCCCATTGATGGTGGCACATAGCAGAGATCTTGCCAATTATAGTGAGATCTTCATTTCATATGGAGAAGATTTGAACAATGAAGAGCAATGACATTCCCGAGAAGGACGACGATAGCAAGGAATGGCGTGTCAGTTGGAGTTCATTTTTTTTTTTTAGAGAGTAGAACCACCACTTAGATTGATATTACCTAACATTGATTGCCGCACTACTCGAATTGAGCGGTTTTTGTTTCGAATGACTTTGGATAAGGCGTTTTTGTTGGGTCAAGTATGACTTGGAGAATCCTAAATGTTTAATGTGTTATTAAAATCCTAATAATTTTTAATTCGATGAATGGTTTAAATTTTACCGTGCCATTAATATATTAAATGGATATAAAAATAGTGGTGATTAATATTTGATATTTAAATATTGATAAAGTAACAAAATCCAACCAAATTATTTGAATATCGCTTATTGTTGAAAACTGAAAACACTGTAACAAAATAATTTTTAAATATGTGAATAATGCCGTAGAATCCAGTTTTAAAGTTATATTTACTGAAAAAAATATATATATATTTGCAGGTCCTATGAACAATGCATAGTACCCACAAAAAAACAACGCAAACACGCAACATAACTAACAAAACGCTATCCAAACTCCACCTAAATCAAGATCTAAGTTTTAATATCTTCAGAGTTAACTACAAACTCAGAAGATGAAAATATAAAAGATTTTTATGGTTTTGGATGTCCTCCATGTGAGGTCATTTGGAATGACATGTTTTAAAGATAATAAACTTGCAAATAATAATCAAGTGACTATAAATTTGCTGTTATTTCTGTTATTGGTATACATCATTTTTTTGATTATTTATTTATTTATTTATTTTCATTGAACCTCTACATTTGAAAAAATTAATATTGTTTGAATTAATAATTAGTACATTATAGCAATACACTCTTTCATTTTTAAGGGCATGTTCAGCAAATAAACTCTTGATAAATCTATTCAACTTCGACCCCATCAACTCCATGCAAAATTATTCCCAAAGGAGACAAACACTTGTGATTTTTGGGGGGATACTCACACCCCAGGATTTACAATGAGTGAATCCCGCTGGGAGTATATGCAAGATCCATTTCTCTTCTTGATTTTATTCTAAGTTCCTATGCTCATTACTGACTGATCATTGGTAATAATTCCATGTAAAACCCATGATTTGAAAACAAATGGTTAAAAAATCAATAATTTACCACCATATTCATATGAGACTATTACATAATAGTCATTAAATATATTCTTTTAGTTCCTTTTACTTCTCTGTTCCTTCGTGATGATGAAATTCTTGATAACCATAATCCAACAAGCCCACCTCCATTTTCAACATCATACCTACACATCAGACCTCAATGTAACCCAGGTTGACACGAGTAGCTTTGAATGACATTTTATCAACAAGGAATTAATAAGAGAAAATTGAGCTCTCTCTCTCTCTCTCTCTGTGTTAGACCTGTACAACAATATTACAACCATTAAAAAAAGAAAAGGCATTACTAGAATTTCAACTACCATCCTCACGTGCTAGTCCAAAAATGAAGATTTTTCTAACAAGCTTGGAAGACAGGTATTCATTTTCTGAGAATAATCTAAAGCTTCTAAACTGAAGCACTATGATGATTGATGTTGCTGGGTAAGAACAAGAATATCCAGTAATTGATCAGAAATATCTAACATCCTTAAATGAACTAATTCTATCTTTACCTTTAATTTTTTTTCCCAATCAATTGTTAGCCTCAAATTTGAACTAAAACTAAACCAAGTCACTCTTCCAAGTCAGTATTTACCAAAACCCCTCCCAACAAGATAAAGAATGTTAAAAATGTTCTAGGATTTGAATGTAACAATTTTGGACAATACCCATCAGGAATAACTTAGGGCCGAACAGGATACCCAGCATCTGGTGGTGGCACCCGGCCTTTTAGGCCTTCTTTGACTTAATATCATTGATAGCTCTTTTCTGAAGATCACTGAAAACCTGCAAAGATAAAATTTGAATATCTTATATATGTCTCTATAAAAAGCAAAACCCAATAGATTTGTAGTATCAAAGATGGTACTTCCACATTTTAAACGACCTGGAAAACAACAGACACCAATACTTTCTAAGATATAACCCCAAAATGAAAATCCTGAAATAAAAAATTTTTAAAATAAAATAATAAAAAAAGGTAGAGGAGAAATATCAAGAAAATAGAATGTAATCTTGGGATTAGGTACAAAAGATACATTTTATTTTCAAGAGCACAGGTGATTTTTGGAGATGATAATCTGGGCTAAATGTGATGTCACTTAATTTACCAAAAATACCTTTTACATATATTTCCAAGGGCACAGGAATTTTTGGAGATGATAATCTGGGCTAAATGTGATGTCACTTGACTAAATAGTCTGTATAAGTAACCATAGAAAATCACAAAATTTAGAGGCCATATGCCACAAAACAAAAACCACCTAAAAACAAATATATTTTATGAGTATGAAACTCACACACCCCAAAGGACTTGAACCCAACAGCCGACTCTAATGAGGGTGAAGGTGCACAGAACCTTAAGATGTCACAAAACAAAAACCCCCTAACCACATATATTTTGATGGGTAAGCAACTCACACTCCATGGGACTTTAGCCCATAACCTCAACCAAGAACCCATTCTCATGAAGGCGTAGGTGCACATTTCTAAAGATGTTTTTTCTTATGAATTTTATAGTAAAACACTGCATACTGGATTCTGTACAATAAACATAAACAGCCTTTATTGTTATTATTATTATTTTTGTTGTTATTATATTATTATTTTATAACCTTTCTGGTGTATCAATGGATTGGAAAATAAACTCTTTAGCATCAAATGACATACCTAAAACAAACTTGCTTGTAAATATTATAATGTTTCTATTTCTTGAGCAGAATAATAACTTTTTCAAGGCGTGAACTATATACCTCTCCTTCCTTTCTAAAGCAGATTCATTTCCCCACTTGTAATGGTTTTCAATGCACTGCTTTGCTGCCCCGCAACCTTCTGCTTGGTTACACTGCTTTGCCCACTAGCACATTCAATGTTTCTTTTCCTAGAACAAAGAGTTCTTCTTAGCTGAAGATCTCTAGCTATCTGCAGTTGAATCGTCTGAAACTCTCTCTAGCTATCTGCAGTTGAATCTTTTGAAACCCGCTCATAATTATCCATTCCTTCACTGTTTTTATCCAAAGGATATCTCAATAAAATAACAAGCATCCCTCTTTACAAAAGAAAAAATGAAACTGAGTCCAAATATGTAGAGGTATTCCCCACTGAATACCAAGAGAATTCAATTGCAAGCAATCTGCAAACAGATTATCAAATCAGAAACCTTTTTTTTTATTTTATCAAATCACGTTAATTGCATAAAACAATATAAGTATTTATTAATATCCCATAAAATAAATAAAAAATCAATCTAATTGCTTCTGGTTCTAGAAGAGAATTTTTAGACAATTATTAAAAAATTACCACCACCACCACCACCACCCCCCCTTCTCTCTCTCCTTTTTCTTTAAATCAAAACTCACTGTTAAAGATGAGATGGCTTATTTTGTCAGCATCAAGCAGAGTCTATGAACCGCTGAATACCATAAGACTCAACTAGTACAATACATACAATAAAGAAAACATCTAAACAGCATGTTAAAGAAGTGAATTTCTACTTCCCAAGCCCTATAAAATATAAAACCTCCTAGTATTTGCTTGGAGAAAACTTCTGAAGTTAGGGGATGAAACCATCTCTTTTATCAAGCATTCAATTGGGGAAGGTAGTTCTGTGTTCCTCTGGCATTCAGATGGACCTTTTATCCCAAGTATGGGTATAAGGTGATTTATGATACACGCAAGAAAAACATTAGTTCTTTTCATGCTAAAGTGGCTACTATCAAACAAGGAGCCTGTTGGAAATGTAACAAAGCAAGGACAGAAGATCTTGTAATCATTGAAAGCAAATTGTTTCAGTTGAAAATGGAGGCTAGTGATTAAGTTTCAAGGCTTCTTTCTAAATCAGCATAGTTTACTAGTGCTTCTGCTTGGGAGGCTATTAGATTTATGAAAACTTTTGTTCCCTGCTGGAGTTTGGTATTACCCACGTATGACAGAATTGTGGATTGGGGTTATAAGGGTATTGGTTTATGCGTGTTCCTCAGAAATTTCATTGATAGTAGGTATCATTTGTTTTTTTCAATTGCTCTTTTCCTCGAATAATTTGGCTACAGATTTTGGATTGGTGTTTCATAGAGCAACCTGTTTACTGCTGAAGTGAGGTAATTTAGTGGTGTGCCAGAGATCTCAAAGGTGGGAGCTTCAAAGTTAAAACTTTGTACGCTCTCTCTTTCTGCTGCTACATAACATTTATGGTTGCAAAGAAATGTTATGAGTTCACAATGGCCTCATCAGACCTTAAGAACTTATTTTGAAGTTGATCAAATTGGATTTCAAAGCTAGGATTGTGTTTTGCAAGGGACTAAAGAAGCTTATAGTAAAAAAGTTCTGCGCTGCAATTGGGGAATATCCAATGCTGTCTTTACCAAGGATGCATATGAATTAGAAAGTTATAGTTGATCCAGGATCTGGCTGTCAGGTGGATAAGTGGCTGCCTTGGGATTTTTAGGCAACAGTTTGTAAAGGGCCCAAATGGAAAAAAATAGTTGATCCTCCATAAAAATGAAAATCTAATGATCCAATAGTTGGTCCTCCTGAAAAACAAAAAATATATGAAAACTTTGTACAGGTATTAGAGCCAAGTTGTTTTAAATATACCTCGCTCAATGGTGGGACAGTATTAGAAACTTCATCATTACATTCGACCACATCATTACTTTGGGCCTCAACCAACTGGGACACATCACTCTTCACATCTAGCACATGGGGGCAGACAGGAGGGGTTCTTTTGCAACATATGTGGCACCTAAATCCGATAAGTCTATCAATGTTCTCTGGAGTGAGTCCAAGAGCATCTTCATGAAACCACTCTGCACAATATCATGAAGAAAAATATGTTATGATAAATTTATGTACAAAGGAATTCAACAGAGCAACAAAATCTTATGTTATTAAAGATTAATAGCAAAAGGATAAGATCTTTCAGCATGCATTCTGTCCCTCATCAGCATCAAATAACTAAATACACAATTGAAAAATGAAAGAGTTAACCAAAACAAGAAGAAATAAAGAACTGTGAAAAGTAAAGTACCTTTACAAATTTCACAAGCAATATAATTTAGTGTAGATGAACATCTTGCTTCACAACAAATAAGGCATTTGGGCTGACCAAGAGTTACAGACAAATTCTCAGAAGAGGAATGAATATTTTTCTCCCTAAAATGAGTCACTCGTTCATCATTCGGCTTTCTAGACAACCGGAGACCATTAAGCCAGTAACTATGGTAAATATGAGTTCTTTTCTTCCGCCAAGAAGCTGTTCTTTTCGGTTTCTGAAATGTCGTCTTTTTGGATTTAATCTTTTTCCCTTTCTTGCGTTGTTCAAGTTTTTTATTTTGTAATGACAAGCCTTTAGCTTTCCTTGGTGAACGACGCAGAGGTACAGAAGCTGGAACTTTTTTACTATTTTTAGATCGTACTTGTACAACCTTTGTTACTTTTTTTCTACTTTTTAGTCGCACTGGTCTGCTAACTTTGGAGGCTTTTTTCCGCTTTTGTGTCTGTAATTTCCCTCCTTTGGTGCCAGTTTTCCCTCTTTTTGCAACAACCTTGGTAGACATCCCATTCTGGCATCGGTGGCATGTGTATGTACATTCAGCAGTGATGGCCCCAGCAGATTTCCTGACATGCCTTTTATGAAAAAATCCTGAAATATGAAAATAATCAGGTCACTCACTAAACTCAAAATGTAAAAAGTAACTCCATGACATACATCAACCTTGAAGCTATCACATTAAAAGGTAACAGAAGACAAACACAATTTATTTATGTAAATTATCAATTTATCTGTAATGAACCACACAACAATGTTAATGAGGGAAAGTTTGCAACACGAAATTATATTTGCTAAAATGAGAGCAGCAGAGGCAGCTAAGCTGCATAAAGAAGCTTTAAAAAGAACATTAATACCACTAACAGGAGCAAAACTGTTGACCAAATCAGTAAAGCTTAGGATTACAAATAGATTCCACTAGTGACATTATTTAGGAGCCTAAGCAAGATGGAGGAAAATATTGGGCTATTTACAAAATGACTAATCTGGAAGGTATACACTCTTTCTTTCTAATGTGTAATTAAATAATCTGGAAACATAACGAGATGATTTCATTATGGCATACACAAACCATGGAGTAACAATGAAATTTTCATTCAAAACCATGTCAACAATTAAAGAATTGGATTTTGGAAAAAACATGTAGGGTAGGAAATCAAACCCGAAGAAATATGTTATCAGAATGGTTAGCCATTTCCAATTATTATTTTGAAAACAGGCTGAGTGTACTAGTATCAAAAACCTCTTCTCAAGCTTCTATGGGTCAGCAGCTAATGATAAAACATTGCCCCACAATTTTAGTAATCATTATACATACAATTTGATCATATTGAGTAAATTTCACAGCTTAATATATGGTTGTCCTTTCACTTTTCCACTCCCACTTCAGGTCTCTCCTTGACTTACCTCATATAGTCACATTTTAGCAGTGGTATGCATCTTTTACAACAAACAAATAAAATCATCTCAACAGACAGTACTTATCAACTATCTATGCCACCTAAGTGTCTAAAGTAAATAATTAAAGGGAAACTAAATTAACAATCTTTTATGGTACAAACTCAGAGTTTACCTCTTGCTTTATAGTCAATAGCAGCTATTTAATAAAGAAATTCTATAGTTCCACAGAAATTTTCTTCGAGACTCATCATAGCTCATCAAAGCCAACTAGGATACAACATAACCAGTGCCACACTGTATTAGTGACTTTGATGTATAGTGCCAAACTAAAAAAGGTTAAATTCACTACATTTCTTGCGCCCATTTGATATAGTTCCTGTCCTCAGCTATAAACTAACAACTACACACTAGAACAATAATTTGTGCTATTACAATACACATTATGCAAGAGACAAGTAAAAATTGAAAAGAAAAAAATATCTAATCCAGTACAAAGAATAAAAAGGGCAACATAAATTTGATCACCGAGATGATATGCAAAAACATATCCATATCTTCCAAATCCCAATACAGTTGAGCACAATCCATCACAAAAATAATGGAAGAAATTAAATTTTATATATATATATATATATATTTTTTTTTAAAAACATAAATAAACTCTCATTAAATTGTACACAAACCACAAAATAACATAATAGTTACAAAAAGAAAAGGTCGTAGTACAAAAATTCAAAAACTCACCTTTACAATGCTGGCAGCTCACAGCTTCCCTGCCAATATTAAAAATAAAAAAAATTCATCATATGAAGAAATGAAGTCAGTAAGATGAAAAATTAAAATGGAACTGAGAAAATACTTAACAGGCAAGAAAATATGAGCATATTTTAACTCAAACAATGAGAGACTAAGAACATAAGAATTCTTGAGCAAAAATTATAATCACAAAACCCAGTTCTCAAATTAACCAGAACAACCTATAACCTATTTCACCCTTCTTATTTCTCTCTCCCATACCATCTAATGCCATTCAACCTGCATGAGACATTCAAAATTACAGGAGCATACTAATTTTCATGCATTGTAGTTTTTATTGCTGATGTCTTTAGCACACTTCCTGTGTGCTTTGGTTCCTTGTATTATCTTTCTTTTTATTCAATTTAGTATTATTTAGTTATATTTATTCAACCTGCATGAGACATTCAAAATTACAGGAGCATACTAATTTTCATGCATTGTAGTTTTTATTGCTGATGTCTTTAGCACACTTCCTGTGTGCTTTGGTTCCTTGTATTATCTTTCTTTTTATTCAATTTAGTATTATTTAGTTATAAAATATATATATATATATATATATATTACAGGACCATACTTTGGCCAATTGATAGGAACGTGAAAGGTGTGATTGAAATCTAGGGTTCAGATAAAGTAAAATTAAAGTATTCGGGACAACCTATCAGAGAAATTGAGTTCAAGCAATTGATAGGTATAAGAGATAAATACATGCAATATAAGAAATATTTAATACCTGATCAGGACATCTTTATTGCAGTGCCCACACTGATGATACTCAGATCTTTCTGCCTTGGAAAACAAATACGAAAATCCCCTTTTCTGGAGGCGTCTATTTGTTACTCTACCAACCTCGGGAAGTTTCCTAGATTTCATCTCATTAGATTTGCGGGCAATTCTTTTCTCCTCAAAATTTTTCAAGAGATACATGGGAACATAAGATTCAGCCAACCAATATCTCTTCCTTTCACTAGAGGAATCTTCCAGAGGGGACCCATGCCTTTTAACAATGCCAGGGATAACTCTTCTCTTGCCAAAATCAAGAAGATATTTTACCACTTCCCCTTCAGTGCTCTTCCTTCGGATAATAACTTTCTTGAACAATCTGATTGATTTAATAGTTTCCTTGTCCAATGCAGGGAGAGGGAGTGTGTTTTCAATGTTATCCCACTTAATGTTTGAATCAAACTCTCTAACCTGTAAACTTTACATGAATTAGTGGTCCAAGAATTACAGAAGGTATCCAATTCATGACCACGTGTAAGTGTCAAGTGAGGTCTGAAAAATGTCCTGGCCTGGCAATTACTGTGGTTAAGGCCTATTATATATATATATATATATATATATATATCACCGTGTAATAAAAGCCAACTTATACGCTAAAAATATTATTATTACATATTTACCACAAATACAAAATAGTTACATATATAAATTGAGGTCATTCTCATCGAGTGAATGTGTTAAAAAACCACACTGATTTTGCCAGCAGTAGTGATGGAAGTCTAGAAACATAAGTATTTCTTTTTTGATTGGTAAGTTACACACCCGGTGGGTCTTGAACCCACGACATCACCCTCCACTAAGGACTTAATAAGGGGAGGAGGTGCCAATTGAGCTACAGCTCATTGGCCAAGAAACGCAAGTATTTCAAAGCAAGAAATAATTCAGGAAGGCCATTGCAACACCTAAACATCAGATACCAAAAAAAACTGGAATTTCCAGGAGAATTTCCAGGAGATATACCTGGAAAGCAAGCTGCTCTACACTTGTTGCTGTCTCAACAGCAGATCGCCAAGCAACATATCTGCTTCTCTTTGCATATTCTGAATTCTCAGGATATAATATGCCCGGTATCTTTACACACCCAGCTGCAGAATTTTAAACTTCAAACAAATTCAGAATAATTATTCAGCTGACTTAATTGTAAACACTATGACTCCAACAAGAAAGAGAAGACAATATGCAGACCTTGTCTGGCTGCCTTTGATGCCAAGGAGCGAGGAAGAACCTTCCAATTAAACACTTTACGAGAAAGCCTACCACCTCTCCACCATAATATACCCAATCCACTAGCAGCATTTGAAGAAGGATTCGACTCAGGTTCTGAAGACCTAACCCTTTTCCGGTTAATACCATGTTTTGAGGATGCCCGTGATGAACTAATGACAACATGTGCAGCTGAACCCACAGTAGCAACAGAATCCACATGTCTTGACCATTCAGTTGAGAGTGCAAGAGGACGCAAATTTGACTCCAACTGTGGACATTCCATAACAACAAAAATTACCCCAAAAGTTTCCGAGAATGAATTATAAAGATAGCTAATTATAAGAAGTCAGAAGATGCATATGGGGTGCAATTTGGGCCACTTCAAACCAAGGAGTGATTAACTCCACCCAAGTAACAGACAGGGAAATCTGTCTCTGCACCCCAACCCTCTTCCTTGCCACCTAAGGCAAGGACTAAAGACCCAACAAAAGCAAATCTGTTATTATTTAGATATTTTTATATAATAAGAACCAATAACATGTCCTCCACCCCCACCCCCGCCCCTAAAATAAACTCCCAAAGAAAACAGCAGACCACATAGCAAAGCATACACATTTAGAAAGTAAAGCAAGAAGAAAGCCTTAAAATTAAGTTAGAAAGTCCAGCACCACGTTTCAATTTGAACAAAATGAATATTAGGTCAAAGTGAACCCCAAAATGAGAAGCCCAGCTAATTTATAATGAGTTGTACCCCAAAAGATTCATAATCAAGTTAAAATAGAGAGGAAGCAAAGAATACTCACTGTGAGCAATAAATGTTTAACAGACCCCACATCAGATGCCTTCAGAATACTTTTTTGCCAGTACTTGGTAAAATGTGGATTCAGCCATGGACCCAACAAAAGCCCATGCAGACGATCTTCAACAGAAAGAATATGACAGATGACATCTATAAGATGGCTTTTCCTATTCTTTTTTGATTGATGCCCAACCACATCACTTTTAGAACCTTCCCAAAAAGTTCCTAAATACATGTTAAACAAGCAATCTCTGTCATCAGTTGGAACTCTACATGAAAAGCACCACCCACACTTCTCTTTCCTTGCATCTACATCTAGGTTCTGAGTATTTGCCCAACCAAACTTGGTAGATTTCTTCACAATGGCCTTCATCTGTGCTGCAATTATATCCTCCTCTGTTATAATAGCGTTTTCATTGATTTTGTCCGATGATTTAGGCATCAACTCCTCTGCAACAGATGAGGCAGTTTGAGCAAAACTGTAATAGTTCATGTAACCAATCCCACAATTCATAGGGGATCTCTCTCTCTTTCTAGTAGTTATAGTAGATGAGGAATGGCCAGGATCTGCAGCTTCCATATTATTTTCTCGTTTGACATCTACGCTTGTAGATGTCAAAGGACAGCCTCTAGAAAGTCGGCATCTTCGTGGTTTTTCAGATCTATTTGAATCATGGGGCCCATGATTTTGAAAATTCTGAATGTCTACACTCATTTGTGTGGCTCCAGCTGATCCTTCTGGATTCATATGTGGACTTTCTGTTGCAGTCATGGAATTTAACAAGTTCACAGAACATCCGCTATTACAGTTTTCTTTAACTTTTCTTGCATCATCAGTTTCATTCTTCACAGTATTTGTTTTTGAAGATGTCAATGGTGCCGAGGTCATTAAAATAGCTGGGCTATGTCCCTTCATAAGAATGTCTGAGTATACAGAATGGTTCAGCAGGTCCAAATTACTAGCCCCATTCAAACTGAGGGGGATAACCCACTGCTTGTAAATAGCCATTAATATGGCACCATAGGAAATATCTGACTCCTTTAGCACTTCAATTACAACATCCAAATCATTTCTATGGTAGTAACTGAATGAGGATTCAGTGTCACATGACTCTGACCTGCAAATTCAAAATCCAGACATAATATAACCTAGAACAGATCAGGATGATCAAGAGTAGCATGAGAAATTGTTCATCATGAAAGATATGTATTGCGTCTTTTTATGACAAAAGAATTTATTAGGAGCGGATGATGCATATCATTATGCCCATGCTTAAGAAAAGGAACCAATGAAATATAATCATTCAAAAAACAAAGTAAAAAAAAAAAAATCAATTCCTAGTCTGACAATACACTTTGAAAGGGAAAAAAATCAACACTACCTTCAGAAAAGAAAAGATCATGCTACAAGTTCATTTTTAATCAAAAACTAAATATGACAGCCACTCTACTGTTTAAATCCAACCAATAAAAAACAGACAAAAAAAAAACTGACGCACAATATCATGGCCACTGAAGAATAATCAAAACTCCAGCACTGATAAGGTGAAAACTGATGAGCCTTTGATAAATAAGTTTCTAATATTTTTCAAGGAATCAACTAATTCAAGACAAATAACTAATCCTAAGCCTGACTACTCAAAAATGGATACACAAATTATTTTCTTTGTATGGATCACGAAATTGTAAAATCCATGTTCATGGTGTTTTGCAGTCTCACTACCGAAACTATCCTCTTTCCTAGAAAAATAAATCATTCTCGGTAATTAATAAGGCCAAACAGGTGCTGGCTTAAAGGTTTAAGACAATATTATTAGGGAAATCTATATCAAGAGAAGTGACTTATCATAAAAAGAATGATTACTTTATTAAGAGTAGTAGACTAGTAGTAGAAGTTATATTCAATTTAACTATGTAAACAATATAAGAAAAACTTACACCAACAAGTAACCACAGCTGCTAAAATATAGCCGACCATGAGGATCAATTCCCAGTAACTCTGCTCCTCGAAGTGACTTGCGTGGTTTCATCCAAGGCTTATGTCTGTCGATGGCACACTCAGGGCAGTACCAGTCACCCTCAGGCAAAAGATCACTAGCAATTCCCACACACTTTGAATGGTATGCAGCAGGACACCCATCACAGCATATTAAACTTCCATCCATCTTACAAAGGCAGCATTCATCGCTATTCCAGTCAGTGGCATCCTCACCAACCTCCTTGCTCAAACAAGAGCCACCAGAATCATCTACTGTAAGTTTCCTTTTCTTGTTAATCCCAAGGTTTGTACTCCGATCAAAAACCATGTCAGGATCAGCTGCCAAAGATCTTCTATTAAGTTCAGACCTTATGACTTCCACTTCAATCATATCATCACACAGACATCGAAGTATCTCAACCTTTACGGCGGCAGGTTGTTTGTAGTAGTCACTTTTAAATAGCTTTAAGTGACTAATATTAAAACCCGGCTTCAATCCCGAACCATGAATCAGTAGGTACTCAGCCATAAAAATCGGCCACGTAATTAAGTCTAACAAATCCCAGTTAAGACTCCTACATCAAAATTTTGACAGAGAAAACAATAAGCACTAATATATTCAAACCAATTTATTTTACTTGGAAATAGTAAGAGGCAAGGAACAAAGAATACCTCAGGCAATTAGAAGCAGATTCAGAACCTTCATTCGAAAGGTTCTCCAAATGCTTCCGCAGAGTTTGCAAAATAGAAACATGAATGCAATCAAACAATGTACTAGGAGACTTGCTCTTCAATACTGCTACAAAATCCTCCAGCTCAAAGGGACTCAGAAATAATAAACTACTAAATGATCTTAAACAGGCATAGACAGAAAAGAGGTCAGGAATAGGAATTTCATCTAAATTCAAATTTTGTGATGAAGGGGGTAATTGCGGCTTTAAGGGAAGAGCACTGATCTTTTCAGATGCTTCGCAACCTGAAATCACCGGCACTTCCTCTGTTACTGCACTAACTGCAGGGGACGGTGTATCATCAGCAGCACATGAAGTCATCGAAACACGATTCTGAGCAGACCCTCTACGAGCACTTCTTCTCAAAACTGTCTCTGTCATGGATTTCAAATTATCTGATTTTCTTCTTCTCTTTCTCCGGCTACTTCCTTGTTTGCATGGACTTCCTAAGTTGCCTTGGTCCCCATGAACAACTGTAGCACCAGCCTCAGAAACACCGTCCTTCAACTGAACTTCCACAGAACTACAACCCTCAACACTATTTTCCTTCTCAAGTCCAACCAACCCTAAAGATGCATCTGCGACCGCAGGGTCAAGGGACCCACTAATACCCTGCATCAATAAGCCCTCATTGATATCTAAATCAGCTTGCTTCAAAAGCCCATTTGCTCCACCATCTTCCTCACATTTTTCTTCAACATCTTTCTTTTGAATTTCTTCAACAATCTCAGAAGAGTCGCTAGCCTTAAACACCACTCCACCATCACCATCTGCATCCTTAATTTCTTCACAAACCTCCAAATTCAAATCAAAATCACATTCCCTCTTCTGGGTTCCCGAACATGAAACCCCCAAATTTCCGCCACCCAAATCATCATCTAAATCACCATTGACATCCAAATTCAAATCAATACAATCCCTTTTCCTCACATTGTCCTCAGGCTTAACATGGGTATCATCAAACCCATCACCATTCAAATCCACCTCCTCATTCAAATTAAACCCAGCATTCAAATCAAACACATCATTTCTATTCAAATTCTCCCCAATCCCAATCCCAATTCCACCTCCACTCCCCTTCCCTAGGGTTTGTGCTTCTTCAATATTAACATGCAAATTCCTATCAACCTCCACACACTCTCTCTCTCTCTCCTCCTTCCCTACAAACCCATCTCCCATTTCCAAATTCCCCTCAAACCCATCACCTAAATTACCGTTAGAATTCGAATTCCCACTAAAATTCCCTCCAAACCCATTACTCAAATCACAATTAGAATTCAAATCAGTCACGAAATTAACGCTAGCATTACCTGCACCGCCACCGACCTCGCTCTCCGGCTCGATACGGGGCCGCTTCTTGGGCTTCCGGCCAAGCAGCGAACTTTCCTCAGCCAACAACCCTTGGGCTTGAGCTTGAGCTTGAGCTTGCGCTTCTTCTTCTTCCTCTTCCTCTTCCTCTTCCTCTTCCTCTCCTTCTTCTTGGGCCGGTAAGAGCAAAGTGAGTTGGGAAATACCGAGCTCCTCGGAATCACCGTTGTCATAGACGATCTCGAACAACCCAGAGGAGACGTCGTAGGATCTCACGGTCCCCGAGAAAACCCCAAAGCCCTTGAAATCTTTCTTCACAGTTCTACCTACAAACTCCATGGCGATCCGTGAGAGAAAATTCGAATTGAGAAAAAAAAATGGGTTTTTTTTTTTTCTTTTGTTTTTCAATTTCTTCTTCGTCTCTGTCCAGAAATGCCTTTTTGGGCACAGAAAAACAGAGAGAGAGACCCAAAACCAATATTTTGTTTTGTAATTTGTTAAAACTCTGTCTCTGTCTCTCTCTTTCTCTCTCTAGAAAATGCTTTTAACGAGCAAATAAGGAGAGAGAAAGAAAGAGAGGGTAAAAAAAAGCAAAAAACTTGAGAGGAACGTGAGTTTTTTGCGAAGTGGAGTGGGTAATAAAAATGAAAGGAAAGAAAGAGAAATAAAGGGAGAAAAGTGCGAAAATATCTGAAAGGCAGTTTATAAAAAGTATATATATAATTGTGGAATTTTGGAAAGGAAGTAAAAGGGCCCCCCAAGTGTTGCTAGTTTGGTAGGTAGGAACTCACTAGGAACTACAAATGGGTATGGGTATGGGTAAGGGTAAGAAACTGCCCCGAATTAAACTAAAAATGGAGGTCATAACTTGGTGTGTATGAGATAGGGTATCGTGGAAGGGCATGCAATTGTAGGAATAATCAGATATTAAAAGAGGGTGATAGTTAAAACTCCTGTGATTCTTTGAGAACAACTTATTTAGTTTTTTGTCTTATCAGTTTGAAAATTATTTATTTTCGGTGACTTTTTTTTTTTGAGAAGTTTTCAGTGACTTATTTGCATATAGAGAAATGTTGAGATCATAATTTTTGCTACAATTTGCTCACATGGCAAATTATGGAGTAAAAGTGGTAGGTCAATGTGGGTTCACAATTCCACAACTTATAACTTGCCACATGAGCAAGTTGTAATAAAAATTGTGGTATTTGCATTACTCATTTGCATAGCGTGAGATAAAAAGCTAAAACTAGCTTATTTTTAAAAATGAGAAACTTGTATTATTTGAAATAGAACTGAGACAAAAAGTAATGTGAGACTTACAAATAATGGATAATTTAGGTAAAAAGCTAGCTTATAATTGGTTATCAAACGCACACGTGTCAATTTGGAAACTTATTTAGCTTTTTGTTGAAAGAACTATATATAAAAGATAAAAACTAAAAGTTAAATAAAATAAGCTAAGTTTCTGTTTGGCATTGATTTATAAGTTAGTTCTTTTTCTTTTTTCTTTTTTTTCTTTTTACTTTTATGTACAATTTTTTAAAACCTTACATTTTTTCACTTTTTCAAAGTAAAAGTATATTTTAGTACATTTTCAACCAAAAAATAAAAAACTAAATAAATTATTCTCAAAAAACTAATTAATTGATGTTTTGCTGAAAATACCATAGCAAATAAATAAAACTAATAACTAACTTATAATTTAATTCCAAATGTACATTAGTGTCCGAGACACACAGTGCTACATTAGTTAAAAATCATGTTTTAAAACTTCAATTAAAATTGTAAAATCGTGTCATTTCATAAGTATGCGCAGAAATGTGTATAAAGAGATTTACCCAAACTAAAAAGTAAGTATTTGGTCAACTAAAGGATAAAGCTTTTGTATATTTTTTTTTTTTTGAAAGGGAAGTGGTATGGAATTAAACCATAACAAAGAGTCATACAGAGACAACCTGCAGAGCAAGATAGAAGCTCAAATTACAAACATGTTACAAACATATCAGCTAGAAATAAAAGAAGTTACACATGGGGGCGTGACTCCAATCCAAAGGTGCTGGGATCTAGTTCTTCTAGCAGAATGAGCAAGCTCATGAGCAACAGAGTTGAAGTTTCTGCTTAAATGTTTGAAGATGCAGGTCTCAAAGGATTCACAAGCTTGAAGAATACTCTGCACAATGTGCCCATAGCTGCTGCCTGTGGCCTTGTCTTGGACTGCTTGAATAGCGTTCTGCGAATCTGATTCAATTATGATCCTGGATAGCTGAAGCTCCTGAGCCAAAAGAACACCATGCTCCAAAGCCATTATTTCCGAAAGTTCAGCAGTAAAACAAACTTGGAGAGGCTTGCTGAGGGCAACTACAACTTTGCCAAAGCTATCTCTAATGACAACACTGATGCTAGAAGAATTTTCCAATTCAGAAGACGCCCCATCTACATTTATTTTATGAAAGCCATGAGGAGGGGGAACCCAGCAAGTAGGGGCAGCCCTTGGGAGATTGAAGTCCCACAATGCCGAGCCTACATAATTTTCAACATTACCCTTTGCCATAAGCCACACCTAATTGGGAGGGAGCCCACAACCCTCATGAACAAACTTGTTTCTATTGTACCATATGGCCCAAGCAATAGTAAAGAAAAGCTCTGAGTCTTGGGGTGTTGCATGGGAGAGAATGAAAATAGTAGAGTCAAGAAAAGATTTTTTAGTACCATGGGTATTCAGTGGATTCTCCAGCCAAAAATTCCAGACCAATGATGAGGAAGTGCAGCCAAGGAGGGCATGGTCAAGATTTTCATCTTCATTTTTACAAACCGGGCAGGTCTTGGAATGGGAAATCCCTCTCTGATTTACTGCTTCCATTGTAGGAAGGCCATTAATACAAGCTCTCCAGGAAAAGATCTTAATTTTAGGTGGGAGATTTAAGTGCCAAAGCTTCCTCCAAATCAGTTTGCACGGGTCTCCGGTTGAACAATCTTCACTCCCATTTGAATCTAGCATGTTGTAAGCTAGATGGTAGGCACTTTTTACCGTGAAGTTCCCCCGGCTATTTTCAATCCAAATGATTTTGTCTTCAGGAAGGTCATGACTTAAGGGAATCTTTAGGATTGTTTCCGCTTCAAAGGGAAGGAAGGCAGCCTTTATTGTGTTTACTCTCCACCACCTTGTCATTGGATCAATTAGAGAGGAGACCATTGGGAATTGAGGGATATTGCTTGGAGGTGAGATGACTTTGTAGGTAGATGGTGTTGGCAGCCATTTGTCATCCCATATGTGAATTAGCTTCCCATTCCCCACTCTCCACCGAGTTCCCTTCCTTATAACTTCAAGGCTACTGTGGATGCTTCTCCAAGAGTATGATGGGGAGTTTCCAACGGCTGCATTTAGGATGTCTCCGGTAGGAAAATATCTAGCCTTAAGAACCCTTGCCACAAGAGTGTTAGGATTTTGGAGAATGCGCCAAAGTTGCTTTGCTAGCAAAACTTTGTTAAAAGCTTGCAAATTCCTGAAGCCCATACCTCCACTACCCTTTTGTTTACACATGGTTTTCCAACTAACCCAACACATTTTGGTTTCTTGTTGCCGTTGGCCCCACCAGAAGTTCCTCATCATACTTTCAATTTCTTCGCATAGGCTTTGGGGAAGAAGAAAGCACCCCATTGTGTATGTGGGGATTGCCTGGGCAACCGCTTTAATGAGGATTTCTTTTCCACCCATGGAGAGGAGTTTCCTTTTCCATCCGGCAAGTTTCTGCCCAATTCTCTCCTTCAGAATAGCAAATACCTGTGTCTTTGATCTCCCAATAAAGGATGGGAGGCTCAAATACTTTGTATGTCTAGTATCTTGCATTGGGCCAAGATTAGCCAAAATCTCTTCCTTGGCTTCTTGAGATGTATTGGGGCTGAAAAAGATTGAAGACTTATCTGTGTTGATTTTCTGCCCCGAGGCATTCTCATACTTCTGAAGGATAAGCTTCAGCATCCGGCTTTCCTCCACACTAGCTTTGCAAAAAAGAATACTGTCATCCGCAAAGAGAAGGTGAGTGACTCTTGGGCAGCCCCTACAAATGGAAATGCCAGTCAACAGCTGGTCCCAGACAGCCTTATTAATGAGTGCAGAAAGCCCCTCAGTACAAATGAGAAAGAGGGTTGGAGAGAGGGGGTCTCCCTGCCGAAGCCCCCGGGTGGGAGTGATATTACCACAAGCAGTCCCATTTATGAGAACTGAATATGAGATCGTAGTAATGCATCTCATAACAAGATCAATCCATTTTGAACTAAACCCCAATTTTTCCATGACCCCTTTTATGAAACACCATTCAACCCTGTCAAAAGCTTTACTCATATCTAGTTTTGTAGCCATATAGCCAACTCCCCCTGCATTTTTATGATTTAGATAGTGCATCAACTCAAAAGCCACAAGAACATTATCAGTAATTAACCTGTCTGGAATGAAAGCACTTTGATTTTCTGAGATAATATGAGGGAGAATGACTTTGAATCTATTAGCAATAGTTTTAGATATGAGTTTATAAACTACATTGCAAAGACTTATGGGTCGAAAATTCGTCATTCTTTTGGGATTATTTACTTTGGGAATGAGGGCAATGTTTGTTTTATTTAGGCATGCCATAGATAAATTATTATTGAGAACATTTAAGACCATATTAGTGATACTACTACCCACAATGCTCCAATATTTTTGATAAAAGATAGCGGACATACCATCAGGGCCGGGAGCTTTAGTAGGGTGGATCTGTTTGAGAGCAATGGCCACCTCCTCTCTAGTGAAGTTTCTGTTCAGGTTTTGATTCATTTCTTCAGTCACCCGAGTAGGTATGGCATCAATAATCTCATCTATCTCGGAAGAGGAAACTGATGCATAGATGTTGTTAAAATAATCTATGGCTGCCTGAGCAATATTTTCCTGTCCATCACACCATCGGCCACGACTGTCCCAAATTCCGAGGATAGTGTTTCGCTTGCGGCGCTCAGAAGCTTGGGCATGAAAGAAGCTGGTGTTTTTGTCACCTTCTCTAAGCCAATGCGCTTTGGCTCTTTGTCCCAAGTAAATCTCCTCATCATCAAGGAGATCATTGATTTCTCGCCTTAGACAATTAATTTCAGCACTTAAAGATCCATCGTTGTCTTGTAGGGTTAGAGAATTCAAAGCATTCCTTTTTTCCTGGATCTTTTTTGGAATCTGGCCAAACGTTTTTGAACTCCATTTCTTTAACTCCACAGCACAGTTAAAAAGGTTAGACATGATTCCCTCTGGAGTACCAAGGTCAAGGTTCATTCCCCATGAATTTTCAATAACAGTTTTACATTCAGCATTCTTAGCCCACATTGCTTCGAAATGAAAACGTTTAGCTCGGCTTTGGCGCTGAAATGTTGGGTCAGAGATAAGCAGTGCACAGTGGTCGGATGTTGAATCAACCACATGATGGGCTTTCATTCCCCCAAATTTTTCTATCCATTCTAAGTTTGCCAAAGCTCTATCAAGCCTTAAATATATCCTGTTCTCCCCATCTTGCATGTTACACCAAGTAAAATCAGAGCCGTAGTAGCCTAAATCTTTAAATGCACAATAGTCAACTTCCTTCCTAAACCCATCCATTTGTTGTTGAGATCGAATGGCTCCCCATTGTTTTTCAGAGTTTGATAAAATTTCATTAAAATCACCTAGACATAACCAAGGGAGATGCAATTGATTGTTTAGGAAAGCTAATAAATGCTAGGATTCGTACCTTCTATGAGTCTCCGGATGGCCATAAAAACCCGTTAGTCTCCATTTGTAGCTACTCTCTTTGTCGTTAATTACCGCATCTATGTGGTTCGGAGAGTAGCTTTTGATTTCTAAATCAACATCTCTAGCCCACAGCATAGCTAAGCCCCCCTTCCGACCGACACAAGGAACAAATAGACCATTAGCCATCCCTATTCTGCTCTTTATTCTTTCCATCCTTTTGTTTTTTGCTTTTGTCTCCATCAAAAATACTACTCTGGGATTCCACCGTCGCACCATATCGTGCAACGCTCGAACTGACCGGGGGTTCCCAAGTCCCCGGCAGTTCCAACTTAGGGGATTCATGGCTCCCGGCGGTGCTGCCTTGCAGTCATCGCTGATCTCTCATCAGTTTGTGTTAGGTCCCCTGCATTTACTAGTCGTTGCTTCTTCTGAGGAACTACTAATTTTTCATCTTCTTCAGAAATTAGCTTCCCGGCTCTCTTAGTCCCACTGTTTAAAAATTGAAACTCCTTACCTGGGCTTTTATTTTTCCCTTTTTCCCTTGCCATTCTTTTCCACTGGCCTGTAATCTTTTTTTTCTCCTCTAAGCCTTGGCCCGTGTTCTCCAGACCAACTTCTTTTTTCTCTCTTTGATCACTTGTGGGCTTAATAGGGCTGCTCACTTCCATCTCTTGCTTTTCGGAATGGGCTTTCTGGCCCACTAAAGAATAAGCATCCTCAGAGTCCACTAAGGCCATACCACAGCACGTTGAGTCAGTCAAAGGCCTTTGACTCAAGTCACGTGCTAGTTCATTTCCCAAATTCCTCTTTGTTTCACGCGCTAAGTCTGGAGGAGGATGATTTTCCAGCTCACATGTGCTCCCATATTTCAAAACTTCACACGGCAATTTTGAAAAGGAGCTAGTTTTCCTATCACATGCATCTGACGTAGCAACAGTAAATTGTACCTTCTGATTTGACTGGCCACATGCTGCCTCCTGTGCACCGTCTCCCTCACTGTGGCCATCAGCTTGTTCAAAATTTTTTGAACTTGAAGCTTGCTGGTTCTTTATACTGCCTGAGAGTCCATCGCCACAATCGGACACCGAAGTAGATGAAATCTTCATTGCAGTGGCATGGTTTCCTTCAAACAGGTCTGCACTACCCTCGCCACGGTCCCCATTGCTGGTTGAGCGAGATTTCTCTGTGCCCATTTTGGAATTCCCCTGTGCTCGAAGCCACTCGCCGTATTGCCTGGGATTTTGCTGGTTTGAAAGCTCTTTACAGCGCTTCTCGTCATGACCCAGCCTCCCGCACTGAAAGCAAAAGATGGGGAGTCTTTCATACTTGAAATTAACCCAAAAATTTTCACCTTCCATACTAGCAATTTTTCCTCCTCTTCTGAGTGGTTTTTCCAGCTGAAGGTCCACTCTAATTCTCATAAATTTCGCCTGGTCTGACTGTCTTGCTCGCCGATCAACTTCAATGAATCTTCCTATATTATTCCCAAGCTCTCTACCCACTTCATCAGACATGAGCTCAAAGGGAAGACCCCAAACCTGGACCCAAAAGGGAGAGTGTGTGAAGCTGATGTTTGTGGCAGAGAGTCCTCTTTTCCATCTACACAGCAGTAACAAATTGTTTTCAAAATTCCACGGCCCATTTTGTTCCACCCATTTCATTTGGTACTCCGAACTGAACTTGAACTGCATAATACCGTTACCCACTTCCATGATCTGTAAATCCGAACCCATTTTCCATGCTATCCGTAGAGTGTTCTTCAGCGCTCTTAAGTTCTGGTTTCTGTCCGCTAGAAGACGCCCAAAAAGACTGAGTGAGCACTCCTCCAGCAGATCCGATTTACACCTTGACTTAATGCAGATTTCCTCTTCTTCTTCTTTGGTGAGACTGAGGTTAGACAGACCCTCCACTACCGTGTTGTCCATGGTAGTGATGGGGAGAAAAAAAGAGAAAAGAAATCTCTAGGAAGGAACCCTTACTGTGTAATGAAAGGGAGAGAAAGCTCGGCTAGAGAAGACGAGAGAGACGCTCCTACTTGGGAGAGAAAAGTTTAAGGATTGGAAAGTTTATAAAGCTTTTGTATTTTTCTTTTTGTCCTTCATTCTTTGAAATGCTAACGCTTAAGAGGGTTGTTTCTATATATTCGGTGGAAAATATAATAATAATATAATAATAACTTTAGTGATACAATTTATAAGCTGTAAATTCTAGAAAACAAAAATGGTGCTAATGATGAGTATATGTAAAAGTTGTAAAATAACTCACAACTTGTCATCTTAATAAGTTGTGAAAAAAATTGTGTGCATAATAAAGTGTTGAAAATATAATAATAATTGCTTGGAAGTAAGGAGCTTGATTGATGGTTCTAATTGTTAATCCATATGATGCATTGGATAAGTTTTGTAAAATAAATATTTAATGAAGTATATAATTAAAATTAGATGTATTGACAAACAAGAAGTTAGCTCAAAAAAATTATATAAAACAATATTAAATGTAACTTAATTATAGTGGTTCCTATTAGCTCAATTTTTAAAATCTTTTATCATCTAAAGTTGGACTTTAAGTTCGGATTCCACAATGTTTCTCAAAAAAAAAAGTTCAGATTCCACAAAATTGAAAAACAAAAAACGAAAACTCATTTGTAAAGTCAACCCAATCATCATAAATCAAACACCAAAGTTTCAAATATAGTTTAATTAACATATATGACTTTCTTTTTGTTGACTCATAACAATTTAACATTATCTGTAACTTATAAATAAAAATGCTATACATGGAAAAAACAAGATAACTTTCTAAAGTTGATGCACCAAATATGGAGAAAAGTCTCCTGCTTCCATTTTACTAATATACTATAAGTCGGTAACTTATGCAATATAAGAGGAACTTGGAATAAGTGTACCAATTAAAAGCTTTTTTTTTTTTACAATTAATATATGCATAGAAAAGGTTATTCTACTATGAATTATAGATTCAAAGTTCTATTCATGCATTATCATAAATTACGTGCATAAAAAGGTTATCCCATCACAATTGATAGTAGTTCTTGTAATACTTAATCGTATTCTCAAGTAAGTAACCTTCATGGCAGAATATCAAATGTGTAATGACCACCTGGGAAGAAGGGAAAATAGTGAAAAGATATAATAAAATAAAAAGAATCTTTTAAAAAACATTCTATTATTTTGATGTTTAAGAGTTTAGTGAGAGTGAATAAAATGACTATGAGATAATGCTCATTTTATCATATTCCCTATGAAACATTCCTTCCAAACACACTAAAAGACATGTCGATCACCAAGTTTTCCACTCACAAGGGGAGATCGGCACTGAGGTTCGCCATCAAGTCCCTTAACATAAGTATTGCGTGTAGGTATATTTCTAAACTTCAGGCTCTTTGTTCATTATCTTGGTAAATTAAGTGATGTATTCATTCATTTATGTATAATTTAATAGTTGAGAGAGGGAGGATTTCAATAATATGAATAACACAAGAAAATACAATCACTACTTTTAGCCACAATAAATAAAAGTGAGCAACAAAAGGCTCGCCGTACACAGAATAAGCTAAGTGAAGGATAAACAAAGTTAGCAAAATCAAAGTGTGAGTCTACTATGCCAAGTAATACATGGGATTGAAACCAAGAAGGGAAAACCGTTCCCTCAACACAAGTAATCTCAAAGAAGAAATTAATTGCTTTGAGAGAATAGGCCTAAATGGTCTATGCCCAAATATAGATCTTTTGCCTTTTATAGAGAGTAAGGTTATTGAGGAGAGAGGAGATCAATCTATTGGTGCATGCCTGCCGTTCTAAACTCTCTGTTTTTTTTTTTTTCTCGTTACTTCTTACTTTTCTTTTCTTTTGTTTTAATTCATTTCCTTCTCAATGCTTACTTCTAGTTATGGTTTTTCCTAGAAATTCCTATTACTATGATTTTTTAAATCCCCCCTCCTCAATGCACAGCAAGGGGTCCTTTATATAGAGTCTGTCGTGACTGGTATTTACTGTTTTAGCCCTTAACTGCCTTTGTCTGGTGTGGGTGTCATTGCTGACCACTTACTGGTCGTCAGTTGTTTAGCCACCACCACTTACCTGTGCTGGTTGTGCCGCTCCCCTCTACCAAACAAAGAAGGTTATTTTGTTTGTTTGCTTGCCGTGGCTTTTCTACCCGTTACAGTGTGTATGCTTTCTCTCTCTATCCCTCATGGCATGCACCTAGTGGTTCCAACTCATCCTTACTTCTTTTGAGTGGCATGTCATCCCAGCACGACATTTCCCTCAAAAGAGCCTGAGCAAGAACCCCAAAATAGGTTTTTTTTCCTCTTGCCACCACCAGACCATGCCCTCTCTTACCTCTGACCCATGACCCACCACTTCCTATATTGGCTGGGTAAAGGCTAGTGGTGCCTAGGTCTCGTGCGTGCTTCACCTTCTTCGTCTGCTGCTCATGCATTTGCCGTGATCTGAAAATTGGTCTGTATGTTCTACCGTGCACTTTTGGCTTCATATGGCGTGGGTTGTTTTCCGATCTGCCATTCTTTATGACTTGCTTCTTTCGGGGGTTGGGCCTTGTCGGATTATGGGCCTTCCTTCCCCCGGCCTACTTTGTATTCACTCTGTGGCCTTGTTAGCATTTTTTGCCATACCACTCTACTATTTGTGTTGTAATGTTGTTTGACTCAATCTTGCTGGGCTTGCTATTTATTTCCCTCCTAGTGACTCAGTGTGTTCACTGGGCATTTTCTTACATTGTTTACAGGCTCCTATGTCCCATTTCCCTCTTGGGCATCCTTGGCCCATTTGCTTTCCTTGGGCTTCTTTGGCCATTTTCCAATCCTGCTTTCCCATGGACCTTTACTAACTCTCTTGGGCTTCCTTATCCCAATTACTTTATACCTCATCCTTGGGACTGATGGGTCTTCCATTAGCCCCTTACTTTCTTTACTTGCATTACTTTAGGCCTGCTGTGGCCTATTCTCACTTTTCTACATACTGCTCATGGATTTGCTTCTTCTCTCTTTCCGGACCCATTCAAGCCCGTTTGCTTCCTCAGGACCCACTTTATGAGCCCGTGAGCCGTTCATTCCTACCACTTGAGATCAATGGCTTTTTCTTGCTTGCTAATTTTGGTCTGCCCGTGTTGTTGGGCTTTTTCTCTTACTGGGCTTGTTAAAATGAGCCTCGACATATGGTTATCTTAATGAAAATGCATGATAATCTTGATTTTATACAATGAAACAAAATGATTTTATGTACACAAAGAATGAACAAGATTCAAGATTTTAACGTACAACTATAAGTTGAATTCGCATAACGGGTTCTTTTACATTGAGCCCATATTCGTGAATGATGAAATTGAAAATGTGCATTTGGTTAATGGTATAAAAGTCTATGCGGATTGCATTTCTTTGGACCTATTTTTATGTTTAGATTGTGTTTTTCTTTAATATTTTTTATGGGATTTAGTTTGTGATATTTGATGACAGATGAATTGATTATTTGTGATAAATAAAAATGTAAATGATATGGTTATGCATATATAAAATTTTGTAAAGTAGTTGTGAATGGTAAACTATTATTAGCCATTACATCATAGGATACCCATCTTCAAATTGTGTCAGAGGAGTGTCTAATATATTCTCGTACCGCCAATCAACCTTTGAGCTTAGATTGAGAGATATAGATTAGTAGTTATCCTTGTAATTTTTTTTAAAGATATTACTTAAAGACAAAGTTGTGTACTTTGATTCTATAAATGGTAACTAGGACACAAGACATTGCATTTTTTTCTTCTTATGTATTGAAGCAATGTGTTAAATTTACTTCTTCTTTTTTTCCCTTATGGTTTTCTTGATTTTGTTCCAGAATTAAATGAAGTAACGTGTCAATATTAATTTCTCAATTTAAGGGGATGAATATCCATAGACGAGTCTCAACATTACTAGAAGTGTTAAAAATATTAATCTTGAGTTATGATTCTCTCACACACATTGATGGTCAGCTAAATTGTTATCTAGTAGGTTGAATGAATTTCTTCCAAATTAATTCAAAGGAAAATTCTATCCCCTAATATATCTCATGGAAAAGAAGATTCACATCTTCCCTTAAAGATCTTGGCAATTCAAAATGCAAGGTCATATGTATCAACCAAAAATATATGAATAAATGGAGAATAAATGCATGTCATGCGATGTCCAAAATAAATAAATAAAATTCCGAGGTTGCATAAGTCATAACCAATATATAGTAATTGATAAAAAAATTCTGCCCATAATACATTTTAAAGAAAATAGGATACACTTCTTCACTTAATATGCAGTTCAAAATGTATGGTCATATAGATCAACCGAATTATATAAAAAAAAAAAAATTATAAACGTATATAATAGTTGCATGCCGATTCCTTAAATATAAAATGCCAAGGATGCACCATAAAATATAATATGGTATTATTAAACAAAAAAAATGGGGAGAGTATGTCGCCAAACCCCAACTTTAGTCAGAGAGAGATAATTTTTGTCATTTTGTGTGGGGGAAAAAAAAATGAAAAAACCAAATACTAATATAAACAAAAGAGTTTTAGACAGTAGTAGAATAACATAAAAATATAAATATAACAATCAAACAAAGCATGAAAGATCAAGCAAAAGAAGACCATAGACCATTTTGCAAATCAAACTAATATAAAAGAAAGAATCATTTTTATAAAAAAGATTGACACAAAAATGTTTTTTCTGACACTCTATTATAGCAAAAGGTCAGAAAGTTAATATATTTAGTTGTCAATTGATTAGTCCAATACAGACAGGCAGACTCGCAACATTTGCATGCCATTTTCTGAGCAGTCAGGATCACCCTCACAAGTCCTTTCGGTAGCCATGAGAAAAGTATGAATGAATTGATTGGTTTAAGGACCTGTGGAAAATAATTTAATCATATTCTCCATTTGACCCTAAAATATATATATATATATTTTTTTTGCGTTTGGGTGTAGGGAATGTGCACGAAAGTTAATACTAACTTTTTCAAAGTACTCATTTTGTATTTTTAAAATGTATTGTGTCTCAGTAACGCTCTTTGATTCTCTTGAAGTTGAATTTGGGTTTCAAACTTTGAATTCACTATCTGCACTGCTTGGACTTTTTGTCTTACTCTCCAATCAAGTGGGCTATTTTGACCAACCTTGGCTTTGTGCATTTGCTCAAACACAACTGGTATATATTTTACTAATGGGGTATTACGATGTTACACACTTTTTTTTTGAACTGAAATTGTGAGTTGAACACATGATGAAAACACGATTTCAGTTTTTTAAAAAAGGTGTGTAATTGCTTGTGTGTAATAACTTTTATTCTTATTGAAGAGCCCCACTGAATTACTAGCTTCCAGTTTGAGTTTGCACTTTGAATCCTTTAAAAAAAGCCGGAAAGTGCTCCACCTTGGAATAATAAAAGCGAGCGACACCAGGCTTTCTTTATCTAAAAAAGAAAAACTGAGCTTAAGCCAGAGCTTTATTCCAGAATAGCTTGGGCTCACTTGACAAAGGAGTCTAGCCCAAGGGGCTCGAGCCTTGAAAGCAATTTGCTCATTTGCATGTAGCCTTCACCTCCCTCCGCTAGTTTGTAATTGTTATTACTTATTAGTATTGTTATATTTGATTGACCCCAAAAGAAAAAGGCCAGAAAATTTTTATCCAGGATAATTTCAAAATGCTGAAGGAATCAATAATTATCATTAGTGCGATAAAAAGCGTCTTCTACCAAAAACAACTGCTCACAAGTTTGAACCTGAGGAATCAGTCTCCAAAAAATTTGCGAGTAAAGCTATTTACCAATCACCTCTCCCAGATTCCACAAGTGGAAATTTTATACTAAGAGTACACCTTTTTTTTTAATTTTTTTCACGACCAGAAACTCAATAAGATTTTCCATATATTTCTCTTCATTTGTGATGGTTGGCATTCCCAAACAGATTTGGTTGTGTCCTCATCTAATAACCTAACATGCATGATTTCTCTCTTTTTTTTGGGCAGTTTACGCATTTAAAGGGTCTTGAATTCACACAAAACATGCATAAGACATATAATTTTGTATAAAAAATAAAAATCACTAGTTTGCAGACCGCAAATCACAATTCCTTTTTGCTTACAAGCCAGGGAAAGAAAACCTGAAAATCTCTAGAATGAGTAAAAGGCTTTGCCTAACAGATCTACTAAACTAGATGTTAGAGCATCTAATAAGTGAACTACTCTCCAGTAATATATCAACTCATTCCAGTTTGCTTCCTTACACAATAAATCACATCACGCCTAATTGTTTGGTCGACGAAGGCCACAATAAACAGCTTTTCGAAAGAGAGGATGTGTGTTCTCCGTTAATACCTCTGATTCCAACTTCTCAATGTGAGGCCATATCTACCCACGAAAATGTATATGCAAAAGGGGGAAAAAGTCAATAAGAATCATTAAATTTATTAAATATAGATTGCAGTAAATTGTAAACACGTAGCAAAAATGCAGCATGAAGCATTAAATGGAGAACAAATGATCTGTAAACTAATAATGTACTTGATATGAACAAAAAAGAAAAAAGAGACTTCTTCAAGTAACACCAGCATAAGACCACCCTCAAATAATAAAAAGCCAACAAACCATCAACATTCAACAAAAAAGATACAGTTATGTTCACACATTGCTAAAGTTAAGGTGTAAAAAGAAGGCCAGACATGGTAAGCTGGCTAGACAGGACAATTGAGGTACTTCATAGACTCTGCCTGTGACAGTCGGCACTAAGAGACATTATGGCCCTGAATAGAACAGAATTGAGAGACCAGAACCCATAGTGAACCACAAGTGAAAGGGAGCTGCTCTCCCAAAGAAAGAATATGAACTAAATGCACGAATGCTTTTACTTATTAAAGGTCATCACGATGAGTATTGTATATATGATATATTTGGATAGGCCCCGCCCTGCCCCGAGCACGATTGACAAGCATCAGCATTTACATATATTTTGGTCGAATCGTTTTGTTGTTCCAGTTAGTTCGAATAGATCAACAAACCCGAATAGATCTACAAACCATAAAGGTGAGAATCTTTTATTTTGCATGATTTAGTAGAGTCCACGATTATGATCTTTGCTCATATAGAATAATATACTTACCTCTTTTTAAAGAGGAAAGAAGCATTAAAATTCAAACGCATTGTTCTATGTTTATATAGGACCTCCTTTATTTTTTTGGAATAAGTAATAAACGTCATTGAAATTGAAAAAGGATGAAAAGAAAAAAGCAAGGCACACAGGCAGTGTGCTAAGAGGCAACAATGAAAAAGAAACTAAACAGCAATGGAAGTACAGAAATCAAGCTTGTCAGGTAGAGACATGAAGGTAACAACACCTGAAGCATTTGCCCATTCAAACAAAGTTTGAAAGAAGAAAAGCTTCAACTTATGAATCGACCTTTCCTCCTTAATCTATTGAATGTTTAAATTAAGACAAAAATAGATCATTATCTATGCAAAATCAACTCAATATTATCCTGTCACAGTGCAGCCAAGTGGTTGGAGGCATTGGATGAATTGTAGACCAAGACATCCTTGGTTCAATCCTCTATAGGAGTTCCCTTAGATTACCTAATACACGGTTCTAGTGGGTGAGGTCATGCATCCATGTTTTACTCCCCAGGGGTGGGTCCCAAGGGCCCTACCTTGGTGAGGCTCAACATCATTAAAAAAAAAAAAAAAATATCAACTCAATATTAATAGAGCAGCACCCTAACGTAGATTATCCCTTAAATATATACCATAGTGTAGCAAAAATGAGAGCATGCAGCAACATTAGCAAAGATATATGGTGTTGAGAGCCAAGAAAATGAGATGAGAAACTGCAAAAAGGAAACTCTGGAAAATACCATAAAGTAACAAAGCTAACTAGTGTAACAGAAACTTTATTTACCTCAGAAGCATATTGTCTTGAGAAGGCCTTGACATAGCCCAAAGTCGACAAACACCACTGCTCTTTTTCACCTATGTTATAACCATTGCTTGTCCTTCCACCATTTGACTGACTGCCAAACATAAGACAATAGAGATAAGGTACTGTTTACTTACATAGCATTACATAATGTGTCAATAGAAGAGGATTTTTTTTTTTGGGGGGGGGGGGGGGGGGTGGTGTGGGGTACCTTTTTTGTCTGCCATTCTCATTGTCCACCTCCATTGCTGCTGATTCTTCAAGGTCAACTGCCATCGAATCTGCATGAGTAGACTTTAATTCCCGCAATGTTCCAGCTCTAGAAGGGTCGGGCAATCGTTCCGTCAATACAATAGAGAAGTTTTTATACAAAGAGAGGAACAATGCCTGTAAATGCAAATCATGGTAGGATCAAATAGAAGGTAAGGATGTGCAAGATCATAGTAACAGAAACTAAAAAGTTGTATTAACAAAATTCCATAAAACAAAAACAGAAATGAAGCATCAACCAGTATGAATTCTGCAATCACGTCAACTCAGCTCAATTGTTAAAATGTTGTAAGCTATTGTTAACCACACTTCCATTGCTGGAAGTGATTACTGCAATGGATGTCAGATACACCGTTGGACTGATTATTTAGTTGAACTTAAGCAATAATAAGGTCAAACTGCTGAATGCTGTATACATGTTGCCATTTAATGACGTGTATCTCTGGCCCACCTCCAAAGTGAAGGCACAAAGATCATTACAGGAGTAAAAAACCCAATTTTGTCTTTAAATAACCAAAACAGAAAAGGAAAAGGCTTGGACTGAGAATAAAAGCATTTTATTCACCAATGTTGTAATTGTAAGTCAAGATGACAGGAGACTGGAATTCAAAGCACAAAAAGTTCAGAAGCATATTAGCAAACAGCAAAATCCTCTTCTAAAAAGAAGGCATAAAGCTCCATTTTCACATACCCATCCAAGCATTTATTAGCAAAGAATCTCTACTTTTAGCCTATTTATTTAAAACCTGATTCCAAATTAACATGTGCTTCATTTCTTCATAGAATTTTGATCTATTTATGAAAAGTACTGTTACATTTTTTTTGTTTCTTCCCAACCCAACACCCCCACCACCAACCCCCCCAGGGCCCCCCAAAGCCCTCATCCACACCCTCCAATAAGTGAAAAGCACTGTAGCAAATTAATTGTGTTGGGGGGGGGGGGGGGACATGGAAATGTCAGTACTAATTGCATCTCAAATACCTTATTTTCATCAAGGGCTCGAGCAAGAAGAGCATCCTTGGCCTCCAAAGACTCACGTGCTGATACCTCCTCCTCTTTTTTCTTTTCAGCATTGGATTTGAAACGAGTCAATTTTGCAGGGTTTTCACCAAGGACAGGTTCACCATCTACAAGTGAAAGCTTTGACTCTGCAGCCTCTAATTCGACTTTTGCCTTTGTTGCAGCTTCTTCAGCTGATATAATAACCTTCTTAAGAGATGATATTTCTTTCCTAAGATCTGAGATACGATTATATGTCTTACTAACTGCATTTCTTAGAACCTGTAGACAGGAAAAAGGAAAGGAAAAATCTATAAGACAAGAGTATAAATAATTTTAAATATAAATATTCCTCTGCAGCAGCATCAGGTAAATAAAAGACCCAAAATATTTCTAAGATAAGTACAGAGGTGACCCTGCCAAAAGGGGGGACCAAGGGGTGGCTGGAAACATAGAAAGACAGGCAAGCTGCAAGCCCAAGTTGAACACCAGTTCTGTTGTTCAACTAACACCAGAGATCAGGCTATAGAAAATTATCAATATCACATGGAACAATTTTGGACATAAAAATTCATGATCTGTTAAAGGCAACAAGAAACATCGATTTATTGGATTGAAAATGGTATATGAGAGTAAAGCACTAGCAAGCCATATTTAAAACTCAGATACAACTCAACTAACCATGTAGCTAAGATAGAAATTTAAATTTTCAGAAGACCTTTTTAGCCAATTATAGCTTTTTTCCCTATAGCCTAATTCAACCTTTTCAAGTAAATGATATGGTGATCAGACACCAAAAGAATTTTACCAAGTAGATATAAAAGAAGAATCAAAGTAATAACTTCTATGGAAGACAGAACAGTTGGTAAAAATTTGTGATGGTGTACCTCCCATGGATGATCAGATGTATGAAATTGATCAATATTTTCTGGAGAGAAGACCCATCTCACAATGGCCAAATTAGATACAAGCCGATATCCCATCATCCTATCAATTGCTATAGCTGCCATTTGAGCATTATTCTTCCAGTAATAACCAACTTCAGCTATAAGCATGGCATGCTTATCTTGATCAGGACACAACTTTGCAATTACTTGACCATATCTCTCCAAGACAGTGATCAAATGAGTAAAGCTTTTAGATCCAATGTCAAGGAGAGTTTGCACAACCACTTTAAGAGTAGCTTCCAGACCATGAACAGGAAGCACACTTTCTTCAACCCAAGAAATTATTTCACGGGCAGCTGCCCTTCCTTTGACCATGTTACATAGATCTGTAGAAAGTGCATGCTGTTCAGTTCTTTCTCTATCACCTTCAACACTGAATATGAAGTTCGGTCCACCCTTTGGAGGAAGCAGTTCTTCTAAACCAGGTGCATTCTCTATGCTCTATATGGATAAATATTATTAAGGAAATAAGTCAGAAAAGTAACACCTTACAAATGAACTGGAGCTTATAATGAACTATTAAACCATGAAAGACACTTTTACACAATTTTAGTATACTAACATGGTAATGCATAAAAAATTGATCCATATCCCATCACAATAAATTTATAGAGAGAAGCGTTCAGCATGACTTAATACCTGCTTGACTTTGTCCCAGTACGACAAACGGACTTCTCTCTCCAAAACCTCCTGAACAAACACGCGCTGCGGGGCCCATTTTGGGAGGTCTAAGACATAAGCCCACTCTTCCCATGGCCAGATGAATTGGAAGTTTGATCTGTAAGGTTAAAATACCATTAGTGTACACATAGCTTGAAAGTAATCATAGGCTAGGATGAGATTTTGGGAGGGCTAAATGATATGTTCAACTTTTATAACAATAATCATAGTTCTAAATGGATAAATTCTTAGTCATGTTAACATTGCTTGAAAGTTAGTGCTTAATCTAAAGAGAACCCATAACAAATATTTATTAATCCAGAAAATGTCCCAAACACAATCAGTAGAAGAAAAAAATTGCACATTCCTTGTTTCTAGTGCACTGGATGTCGAATCTCATCATAGCCAGTAATAATTGAACTAGACTGTCCAGTGTGCCAGACATGATATTTTGACCCACCAAAAGAATAAATTTGAGGATGTCAGGTTCTCTAAAAAACATACATAAATAGCAAAGATTCATGCAAAGATTTATGACCTCAATAATTTCAACTATTTCCTACTTTTTTCGACTAACAAAACATTATTTTAACAAAAATACATCAATGGTGACAAAATTGCAAAAAAAATCACTGTAGCCTATCTCAAATCACAGTGATTAAGGCTTGAATTGAGTTGAGTGACAAAATGTGATTACTTTTCATACCATTAGGTCCCAAAATTTGGCACTACTTTAATCCCAAATGATTTCTCATAAGCAAAGACCACAGGTGCAATTTTAATTACATAATACTTTCTGTGACTATTTTTTGAAAAAAGGAACATCAATTCCTCCTCTTTTTAATTTTTTTTTTTTTTTTACAAGACATCAATTCCTCTTCTTATAATCTATAATCATTCAAATCTTGCGTTTTTCATCTGGTGGAGTGGACTTCCATGTATCGTTTATAAAAGTTGACCTTTCAACCCAGAATAAAAAAACAAGATAACAATTCTAGATTGGCAAGATCTGGTCATGTTGAAGTTCGGATTAAAAAATTGTGGAAGGATCTTAGTGTTCTGGAGAACATGGAGGAGAGTCGGGGGCTATCAGCAGAGGAAAGGGGGGAAATGGGAAGAATTCGTGATGATTTAGAAAAAGCAACTTTGTTGGAAGAAATATGTTGAAGGCAGAAATCTAGAGTTCTTTGTGTTAGGGAAGGAGACCGGAATACTAAATTTTTCCACCGTGTAGCTAACTCTCACAGGAGGGTTAATTCTATTGATAGGCTTATGGTGGGTGGGGTGCTGTCTTCGGACCCGGCTGCTATAGCAGACTGTATCTCTCAGTTTTATAGGCAACTTTACTTTGAGGAGGTGGCTCACAGACCTGTCTTAGATGATGTGGATTTTTCTAGCATCTCGGTGGAAGATGCAAGTTGGCTAGATAGGCCTTTTGAGGAAGAAGAGGTGTTTGAGGTGATCCATGAGTGTAATGGTGATAAGGCACCTGGTCCAGATGGCTTTTCCATGGCATTTTTCCAATCTTGTTGGGGTGTTTTGAAATCTGAAATTATGGCTGTATTCCACAACTTCCATACTCAGGCGGTGTTTGAGAAGAGTCTTAATGCTTCATTCCTTGCCCTTATTCCTAAGAAAGTGGATGCTGTGGAGGTCAAGGATTTTCGGCCTATCAGCTTAGTTGGTGGGATTTATAAGATTATTTCTAAAGTGTTGGCTAATCGGCTTCGTAGGGTGGCGCATGTGCTTATTTCGGATTCACAAAATGCTTTTGTGAAGGGTAGACAGATTTTGGATTCCGTCTTGATTGCCTCTGAATGTATTGATAGTAGATTGAAGTCAGGGGTTCTGGGTGTGCTGTGTAAATTGGATGTGGAGAAGGTGTATGATCATGTGAGTTGGGATTTTTTGATGTATATGTTGCAGCGCTGTGGTTTCTCAGAGAAATGGAGGAAATGGATAAGGTATTGCATTTCAACTGTAAGGTTTTCCATCTTGATCAATGGTAGCCCAACTGATTTCTTTGGAAGTTCTAGGGGCTTCGGCAAGGGGATCCTTTATCTCCATTATTGTTTGATATTGTGATGGAGGCATTAAGTCGTATGTTGGATGTGGCTGCCTCCGCTGGGGAATTCTCAAGCTTTTCTGTGGGTAGTACGACTGGCCAATCAGTAATGGTGTCTCACCTTCTATTTGCAGATGACACTCTGATTTTTTGTGATGCTGAACCTTCTCAGATTGCTAATTTGAGGGCAATTCTTGCTAGATTTGAGGAGGTGTCAGGGCTTCATATTGATTTGGGGAAATCTGAGCTGGTACCTGTTGGTGGGGTACCCAATTTGGAGGTCTTGGTGGGTCTGTTGGGGTGTGGGCAGTCTTCTCTACCCTTGAAATATTTGGGCCTTCCATTAGGTGCAAAGTTTAAGGAATTATCTGTTTGGAATCCTATCCTAGAGAGAATGGAGAGGAGATTAGCAGGTTGGAAAAGAATGTATTTATCTAAAGGGGGTAAGGTGACACTCATTAAAAGCTCACTATCTTCTTTACCTACATACTTTCTTTCCCTTCTTCCTTTACCAGGTAAGGTGGCAAAGCGTATGGAGAAATTACAGAGAGATTTTTTGTGGAATGGGATTGGAGATGAACCTAAAATTCATTTACTTAATTGGGCCAAGGTTTGTAGGCCTTTGCGGGTTGGGGGGTTGGGCATTAGACGGTTGGGTACCTTTAATTCTGTTTTACTAGGTAAATGGTTGTGGAGGTACGGCTCGGAGACTGATGCTTTATGGAGGAGGGTTATAGAGGCTAAATATGGGAACATTTGGGGTGGTTGGTGTACGAAGAAGGTGACAAATCCTTATGGGGTCAGCTTGTGGAGATACATTAGAAGTGGCTGGTTGAACTTTTCTAAACTTCTTGTTTATGATGTGGGGGACGGTACTAGAGTGAAATTTTGGAAGCATGTGTGGTGTGGGGATTGTACCCTCCAAGAGGCCTTTCCGGAGCTTTATTGTCTTAGTAGGTCAAAGGATTCCTCAGTGGCTGAAGTTATGGATTGGTCGGCTGGGAGATTTCACTGGAATGTGCAATTTCGTCGTCCACCACAAGATTGGGAAGAAGAAGCCTTTGATCGGTTTATGGAGTTGGTCTATTCTTCGTCAGTGCGGGGGTTTGGCCCAGATAAGGTTTGTTGGAAGCCTGCAAGGAATAGAGGTTTTGAGGTTAGAGGTTATTACAGTTCCTTCTACCTTCATAATCTTGTTTCCTTTCCATGGAAAATGATATGGCAATCAAAGGTTCCTCCAAGGGTAGCTTTCTTTTCTTGGTCTGCTTCCTTAGGTAAGATTTTAACAACAGATAACCTTCGTAAAAGGCGAGTGATAGTGCTTGACTGGTGCTATATGTGTAAGAGGTGTGGGGAGTCGGTGGATCATCTTCTACTTCATTGTTCCATAGCTTGGGAGTTGTGGTCTTTGGTTTTCTGCTTGTTTGGTATTCAATGGGTTATGCCTCATACTGTTCTCGAGTTGTTTGAGGCTTGGCAAGGAAAGTTTGCGCGACATCGTCACATTGATGTTTGGAAATTAGTGCCTCACTGCTTGATTTGGTGCATTTGGCGTGAAAGGAATGCTAGAAGCTTTGAGGGTTGCGAACGCTCTTTGCTGGAGATTAAATCCTTTTTCTTACGCACTCTCTTTGAATGGAGTGTGGTCTTTTCTCATTTTTCTTGCTCTTCCTTTTCTATTTTTCTTGATCATTGTTCTCTTGTTTATTGATTTGTGCCCCCTTAGTACATCCCCAATGTACTTGGTTTGGCAATTTTATTATTAATAATATTCTTACGTTATTTATCAAAATAGCATGTAATTACTGAAATGAGAAAAATATTTATAAAGCAACATTAATTGCACTACAGTAGTATTTAATACAGATTTTGTCAGTCTGGATATCATGATTAAACAAAAACTTATAAGTCAGAAGCCTGAACTTACAGGTGATGCGAAAACCAAAGGATGAGCCTTGTCTGACATTCCATATCCAAATCAGCTATTTTCTCAAAAAGAGCGCGGACTGCACCTGCTACAACTGCAGGAAAGGCCCCAGGAAGAGCCTAAGAATAAAACCTAATAGTCAGGCATCTTTAAAAATGCAAAAAAGAAAAAAAAATCCGAATCTGCCCATTTGCAACTTATTTCATAGCCTCCGTTAGTTCCTTGCAAGAAAATGAAAAGGAAGGTAAGACTTGGTTTAATTAACATAAAGTTTCTATGGTACCTTACAGAGGTCAATGATGACCAGTGTGTAATATATTGGCTTGAAAGGGGGTTGTGGAAGCATAAGTAACTGCAAAAAGGACATAAAAGTATCATTTAGGATTGATATTCTACTAAACAAAACTGTTAACATATGCAGGTACTAAAGCTATACTAAGAACAATCGAATACTGATTCTAAACATAATAGAACTCATCAATTTTTTTTTAATTATTTATTTTTTGTAAGTCAAGACTTTACTGAAGATAAAAGGAGCAATTTCCTGCAGCAAGGTCATTTTCATATACTTTCTAGGGGAAGGAAAAAGTGGAAATGAAACAAAAATGGAGCCTTGTGTTCCAAAGATAATGACGTATATAATCAAAAGACTCTAAAATTTCCATTCAAAGTCAAAGAAACAGAATTCTTTATATTTTAATATCTATTCAGGCATGTGGTTTTAGTTTTCAAACAACGAAAATTGTAACCAATATCAAGCCTAGTTAAGTGAAGAGGTCAAATCAAATAAACAATTTTCTTCTTGAAGAAACTTTCATTTCTTACCACCAAAAGAAAGTGGACTGTGATATATCAGATTTGCAACTATTGGCAGATAAAAACATGTTTTCAACCAATAGTAGTTGCAATTTAGATGATTGTTGTTGGTCGATTAAAAGACCCAAAAATCTGCAAATATATTTATTGTTTTCTTATCTTCTTCACTGCTGAAGCCTTTTAGAACAATTCTTCAATAATCTATATATATATATATACACACACAAAATAAAAACAAAAAAACACGAAAAGGATAAAAGCGAATTGGCCCTGAATGCTGGAATACAAACAGCAGCCAGATGCTTGTATAGAAAGTATATATAACAGAATCTTGTAATATTCGAAAACTAACTAAATTTTATTAAAAATGATGGGGGGTAACCTTAAATATACATGCTTTTTATAAGAGATTCTCCTATGAAGAACGAAGGCAAGTCAGAGTACAGTTGTAAGCATCACAGAATTGAGAAATGTCATAGGTATTCTTGTGCCTTTTCTATATGCTTTCTTAAATACTCGACTCAAGATGTTAAACAGTTGCAAATATTAGAACTTGTTACATTAAAATGCTTTTCTTCTTCTCTATTTAGGCTGATTTCCATCCTGTACAAGCCTGATCAAAATAGCAGGCTGGTGAGCTACGGTGTGCATAAGGTTTAACACAAACGAATATCTGCCAGCTGAAATCTCAGAAAGCAAACTCTTTATTTGTATTAATAAAAGTCCAGTAAATTCAAAGAACAAAATTTGGAGGTTCCTCACAAATGATTTGTCCACAAAACAAGACTCATAGACTCATCTAGGCTATAACAAAATTAAACCACATTTTGGCAACTCATTTTACAAGGGTGCAGGGACAGCATCTTTGTCATATGTCAGTCACTGAGTTCCTTGTTTTAGGTATGTCACTATGGTTTCTAAACCATTAGTAGGTGTCATGCAAATCTATATTGTACATAGATGTGGGACCTCCTTAAAGCTAACTCAAAATGACCAAAATGCCTTTAATTAAATAAAAGGAGTTAAATATTGAATATGCTTATCATTGTTATTTGAATAAAGTGATAGCAACAACAGTAGACTGATTTGGCCCACTAAAAGAAATATTTGATAAAACTGTTTAACTTTGATGTGTAAAAGGAGAGGGCAGATTTAGCCATTAAATACAATATTTTACAACACAAAAATGTGTAACTGCAAGGAAAAAGCATATTGTTGGCAAGAACTTCATCAAAAACAGGATCTCACCATATTTCCAAACAGCAAAATGGCAAGCTTTCAAAATTTTACCTGGGAGAAAATAGTCTCTGCCATAAGATACTCATATCTGAAAGGTACAGGCAGGCCAACCATGAAAGAAGCACATTCCTTTCGACTAGCTTTGCATGAATCAATAAATAGAAATAATAAAAATTAAGACCGAAGGGCAAAGGTGAAAAAAGACAAAATTAAATAAAATTAAAAACCTGACACATTAACACATATAAAGTTAATTATGGAGCATAAAAACAAAAATAATTGATGTAGATCAAACAAGTCAAATTAGAGACTGGATATCGGAAGTAAGATTGAGACTACAAGCAAAACAAAATGCAGAATGGATTGACAGAAGATGTCTTGAAACAAATTAACAATTCAAAGAACATTCTAGGGTGTAGTAATCTCTCTCTGGCTCAATATAAAACCATAGCAATATTGTTCTTGAACTAATTTTTATTTGATTGATAAGTTACATACAAAACCAATGAGTCTAGAATCCCTGATCTTGCCCTACACTCTGTTCTTACAAGAAGAGAAGATGCAAGTTGAGCTAGAGGTCATTTGCAATAATCTGTTTTAAAGTTGAACTAATCTCCTGAGATGTAAATACCATACTGTCTTCATGCAATTCCTGAAGTAGATTGATTATTAGTATTATCAAACCAGTTTTTCTTCTTTGGCTTAAAAGATGTGATGTTTTCTGCGTCTTACAATTATATCACTATTTTGTTGGTAGAAATATCCTTGTAAGAATGTGTAGTGATATAATTGTCTAGTGATATAATTGTAAGACAATTATATCACTACGCATTCTTACAAGGAGATTTCTACCAACAAAATAGACCTAATATACCAATATATCCTCAAGAAATCCAATTTTATTTTTTATTAAATCGTTAGCTTCTAGATAGAAAAATAAAGTGAGCCTACTGATCCAAAAATTAATATAAAGTTGCAAATCTCATGGGCCAATAATCATGTGATCCTTAAATAACTAGCAAGGGTTTTTTTTTTGATAGGTAATAAGAGTATTATTAAACAAACTTTAAAACTAAAGAAAGCAAATACAAGGTGTTCATGATGGTGAACGCAAGGAAATGCAACAAACAAACAAATAGCATCAAACAACAAGGAAAAACTTAAAGTGTACTACTAAGAGAAGAAATAAATTCCAAGAGAGTAGAACAATCCGAGAAGCCTCAACACCTAGACCAATCAAATAAGGTCTTCTGGCATAGAGCTTGTAATTGAACCAAAGATTTCTCAGTATCCTCAAAAGAGCACCGGTTTCTTTCTATCCAAACAATCCACATTAAATAGCCAGGAATCATATTCCATATGTCTAAATTAAATTTTCCTAGCCAATAGCTCCAACAATACACCAAGCTTTCCACAGAGCCTGGCATGACCCATTGGATCCTAAAGATTTGATACATGTATACCCACAGTGAGTGAGCTACAGGACAATGGAGGGAGATGATCCACAGTTTCCTCATTACGATGGCACATACAACACCGATTCACCAAAATGCGCTTCCTAAGCATAAGATTATCCAATGTAAGAATCTGCCCATGAACCGCTGTCCACACAAAAATTGCCACCCTCTTAGGAATCTTAACTTTCCAAACACCCTTCCACGGAAAATTGGAGGCAGATGCACCCCAAATGTTATTGTAATAGGACCGAGTATCAAACTTGCCATTCTCATTGAGACACCAATGAGAAGTGTCACTCCCAACACCCCTACGGATCCGAGATTGAATGAACTCAAGGAAAGAGAAGGCAGCATCTAAACCAGCAAGGGTGTTTACAAACCTGCCATTAAAGAAGAAAAGCACATCTAGGAGATACTCTTCCACAACGAATCGATCAATAGGTTGTAGGTCCTGTCATTAGAGAGAGCACGTAAAAAATTGTACCATCAATCAATTGAAGACCCAAGAATTGAGCCAATTTGCAAATCTACAGAAGTAAAAGTTAAGAATACTATACTAATGACATGCAAAAACTCAATATTGTAGCAGCATACGGTCCTAAAATTTTTAAATATATCCATTTGCAGACTTATTATGTGTGCTACATTCTCTTTTAAAAAACTAAGTTTAGAGCTATCCAAAGCAATAAGCAGGAATAGTATAATAAAGTCAAGAAGTAGAAATGCCAACGCAAATTGGAAAATCAAAAGGCTAGTAACATCAAATCAAATCAACCACCCCCCCACCCCCCCCAAAGTAAAAATATATATAATGTCAAAACACGGTCAAATTATGAAGAACCAAAACTGAATTTAGAAGAAATCAGTTTCAGATAACAACCAAATCCTCCATCCTTTCATACTTAAATTATTAGAAATAGCACAAAGAAATAGGCAGCAGAAAACAACCAGATTTTTGCTTCTAATTCAAATTTTTTTTCCACAAAACAGCTACCTAATTCATTATAGGACAACGTTTAACTACAAAATTGGTTGTAGCCTAAGTCTACAAATTTACTCAATATTTTTTATTATTGGATATGAATTTTGATAAATCCACCATTTGATTACATCTTCTTCTTATATCCTTCATACTTACAAAATTTCTAGAAAATTAAAAATCAGTAGCTATGTCATCAATAAATTGCAAGTTTTTGTAGTTTAAAATTATGCATAAAATATAAGCTTATAGATCATATAGTAAATAATATCCAATTGACATAAAATTTGATATATGTATTAAGAGCGTAAAGAACATGCAATTTAACGATTAGATTTTCAAAATATATAGTAATGTTTATTTTATTGAATAAGGTTGTAACCTTAGGCTACAACTAATTTTGTAGCTAAACTTTGTCCTTCATTATATATCTCCCCCATGAGATTCTTCTGAGTTTAATATTCATAAATTTGGGACTCAAATCAAACTATATATAAATCAATTATACTTGGACTCAAGAAGATTTTAAATTGGGTAATTATTTATACGACTAAAATATGCCTTTATAATTAAACAGATTAATCAACCATAAACAACTTTTTTTTCCTTAAATTAAGCAATTAGATTCAACAATTCTCATATGCATATCAAACTCATAAAAAAGCAAAATCACAATTTGCAATGGTTTCCCTTTTTCAATTACAATATGCAATGGAGCACCAATGTTTTGTTTCATGCATTAACAGCTGAAACAAAGAAAATGCAAAATATTTGATCCCAATAGTTTCAAAGTTATTTGATTCAAGAAAAAGAAAAACATTAATAGCCCCTTAATCCTGTGCAAGGGGATCCCTCTTTTCAGCTTGTAGGTTCAACTGCCATTATCCCTATATACTTGGCCGACTCTATTTTTTGATAGCAATAAAAATTACATTACTTATAAAAAAAAAAAAAAAAGGGGTCAACTGCCATTAGACAAGAAAACTAAGTCTGAATACCAAACAGTGGCAAATCCAAAGAGGGTCTTTACATTGGAGAGTGTGTGTGTGCGTGTGTGTTGATATTCCAAATCTTATGTAAACTTATGATGACCCTTTTCTAAGCTATCATGGATATTGCATTCTAACCTTACACCAAGTAATACAAAAAGGTTATGATAGTATATTATTTTGATATGTAGTTATGATAGTATTTTAGGGACTGAAGTAATTACAAAAAAATAAAAATCAGATAGGAGTTGCTCCAACCTCCAGACAGACAAAAGAAGAGAATTTCTATTGCCAAAACAACACAGAGCAACCCAGTAGCACAAAGGTTCAGTAAATACATGTATGCATTAAGGTGATTCTGTATCATTAGGAAGCCAATGGAAAAACTTAGTTTCCCTCCAGAAGGATAAGCCTAAGATTGCTTATCCAAGCATCAATTAGTATATCTTTAAAGTCACACAGAATAAAAAGGGTATAACATATAGCTCGATCACCTAGATGTCAAAAGTTTGTCCACCCAAGGATATAAAAGAGATTGGGAGCTAAAAATAACAATACCAGCAGTACTAACTGTAAAATCAATGAGCCAAAGTGTTTGAATATGTGGATGAACATGAAGAATGAAAATGCTAGTCCACATATATCTAAACGTTAACATCTTCAATTGAAAGCTACCTCAGCTTTACTGGCTGGAAATATATTTAGCCTACGTATCCTTTGAGGATACTTTAACTCTGCTTCATGCTTTTGTTGACCATGATTTATCACAGAAAGTGTTGAAGGTGAATGATGTTGCTCAGGGCAGCTGATGGGCACAAACTCGTGAGACTTTCCAGCAACCAGCTGAGCTTCAAATGAAAGATGAGGTCTAGGAACTGAGAATTGAAAAGAGAGAAAACAAATCAAGCAATGGAAACTAAACCAAGTAGAAAAAGCATGATGAAAACAAAAGATTGGCTTCTCATAACATGGACTTTTCAAAGCACATTCAATATACAAATATGCACAAGTATAAACACATCCTTGTTCAATATTATATGCTTCTATTAGAATTTAGAAATTAACTACGTTATAAATCTTCTCACAATTCCCCAAATAGAACCGCATGAAAGGAAATGCACTACGTATTCATTAGGAAATAAATTCAACAATCAATAAAAGTCATTACTAATTTACCAATATATTATCTGTGAGATAAATAGAAGGAATGAATCAGAGAAAGGAAACAGAGAAAGATGATAAATACAAATCATTTTTCCAACCCAAAAAAGAAAAATTCATAAAGAACAAAGCTCCATTACCACTGTCAAGTTTCCACCCGTTGTTGGATAAATCTTGTACCCGACTCCATAAATCTTCCAGGAAATCCTGAAGGAAGAAAATCAAAGAAAACAGTTGAACAGCTGTACCCATGGTAACCCACATAGAAACAAGCAAAAGAAATTGTTGTGAAAAATGGCAACAGATATCTAGCTATATGCTATGTGAGCAAAAATTTGACTAATACTAAAGGTCCTCCATAGTGCTCTTTTTTTTTTTTTTTTTTTAAAGTAAAAAGCTACGAACCACAATTCAATTTGCAATTAACAAGCCAATCAAAATTTGGAAGAATTGACGCTTCACCAATAGAATTGAGAAGGAAGTGTCAATCTTCAGCATCGGACTTCTGTGTCCAATCCTCAAAGTTTTCATGGAAAGACTCAATATTATATATCATGCCATGTGAAGAGCATGATAACTTCTATACCTCTATAGTCTATACTTTGTTTGCTATACAGATAAAACCTGAGACCCAACCCAACTCTTTAAGATAGGTAATAGTATATATATTATACTCATTCAAAGAGTAAGTACATAAAAAGTTATCTTTCACTAAAAGTTTGTAAAGTTTGAGAGCCCAAGGAATTGACTGATAACATTTTTGTTAACAATCACAGAGAAAAATAACATTCTAGTTTTTGAGGAAAGCTACAAGTAACTCAACCAAATCAACACCACTAACTTGCCTCTATAAATTGACCATGACTTCATTATTCTGTCTTAAAATCATCAGATCATACTGATCAGCAAACTACAACCTCAAAAAGAAAATAAAAAGCCAAAAAGAAAAAGGCTAATTTGGGTGATTCCAACCAAAATTACTAGATGCCAGGTGCTGGAAACAAAGTCCTTAGTCGGAATGTACTTAAAACAGGTGATACAAACTTCTCTAATGCATTCTTTTGAAAATTCAACCTTTTATGAAACAAAAGACTGAAACGGTCCCCACTGAATTGAGAATAGAAGTTAGAGAATACACTTAGGCTAATAAATAAGATACCATCAGTGCATAGCCTTCATTCTACTACCACGAATGAGCGGAGCTTAAGCAACGCAAGGGGAATTCTTCAATAAGGGAAGTGTTTTGATTGCATATTGAATATAGATCCATGCCTTTCGTGTTCACACAGAAAAGGAAAACAATCAAGTGATGATGACTATAGCTGCCAACTGCTGCTGCTGATACAAATTCATCAGCTTTGACTTGTTTAGGGCACAAAGTTTGTAAGTGTTTGCCTTTTTTGGATAAGTCAAAATCTTGTAACGTCATGTATAAAAAATAGATTAGTTTTGGCAAACCTCCAATTTAGCAAAAGCTTTTTCATTACAGTTAATTGGAATAATTTCTGGACTCCTTGAGGGGAAGGAGTGCACCGTCAACATGCTTGAAGGTGACAAAGCCGCAAACTTTGGACTTACCGATCTGCTTGCCGAGGATCACTGCAGCCACCCCAAGCTCACCGTAGAAGGAGAAGAGGTTGCAGAGGCCCTCAGTGGCAGTCAAGCCCACAGATGAAGAGCTTGCACAGGGACACATCCAAGTCCACCTGGGATCACTAATATAGATCTCAAGTGCTGATCCATTTGTTTTTCTCCTTTTATTCAACTGTTTCAGCCACTTTGTCTTGACCAGTCCAAAATAAAATATAATAGTAATTTTTTAGCTGGACACACAGGCAGATGTGTCTGAGGTGTGTCTGTGTCCAACAAACAAGCTGAGCTTTTTGCCGTGTCAGTAAAAATTCCTAAATTAATACCCTCTATTAAAGTCTTGCTATGTCATCTTTCCTTTAAATGGTATAATAGATAGTTTCATACACAAACACAATCATAATAAATGGCTATTAATAACTACTATAACTATTAAATTCCTTTTTTTTATAAGTAATTATTAAATCCCATATTTAGAAAAATAAGATAGAAAACAGAAAGAAAATCATATGTTGTTGAACTATTAACATCCCATGCAAATAAAACCATAAAAACCATACCTTTTCACCATTCTCAGTTTCATCATCATCTTCAAAAAAAGATAAACCAGTGTCAGAAGCATGCTTTCTGATGCTCAAGTAAGCTTCTACACCAACCATGACTCTCTCAATCTCCTCAGGTACTTGCTGCATACAGATGTGCATACCATAAAACAAAAGTGTTTAATTCTTTTTATAAGTAAATAAATTCACCAGAAACACAAGGGATGCAACCTTAGTACATAGGAACTATACAAAGGATGGGCCAACAAAGAGATAAGGAAAAATAATTAACATCTAAACTTCAGCTGATCTATAAAATTCTAAAAAAATCTTGGGGGAAAGAAGGGGTTGGGGGGGGGGGGGGGGGGGAGGGAGAAGTTTTCTGACTGAAGGCATTAAAACTAATGAGGGCAGTTTCTAAGTACAAGCCCAGACTTGATACAAAATAATAAAACCTCAAAAGAATAGCACAGTAACAACCACATAGGCCATCCTAAGTTTCATCACAAACGTTTTTTTTTTCTTTTTCTTGTTACTCACCCCTTCTAAGTACATGTTACTTCTCCCTTGTCTATTATGGCACTATTATTCTCTAGGAATCCTAGGGTGACTTGAGAGAAAAAGAAAAAAAAAAAAACCATATAATTCACTGTATGCCAATTGTTAGAAGCCAGCCAATTCATATGCTCAAAAACTCCCCTAAAAATATGGTTTTTCGTCCCTGGTGAGGGAACTTGTGATTTAAATTGATCAACGAGCATGTGCGATTGACTGCACAGGACTGCTAATTTTAGTCCCTTAATTTCATTTTTTCTTAGAAACTAATGACATTTCAGTTCATCAAAAAAATTGCACGCTTTACCCTATGTTTTCTAACTTCATAGCTGCGCATAAACTCTATCCCCATGATAGTCACCAATAAAAAAAAATGCTCATGATATTCATATAGACATTAAATATGAGAAGCAAAAGTATGAATACCTAAGTTTGAGAAATCAAAATCGATGATGCTAATAAGACAGGTGTTGAAAGAGACATTAAGCTTTGGGGCAATAATGCAGACAAAAAATCCCATTTTATAGGGATCATACCATTCTTAAGAAGAATTTTTTATACATATTGAGGTAGGGGGATCTAAATCCTGGATGTTTCCATTGGAAACTCCAGGAAATGCTATTTGACCTAAACGTCATTGGCACCTTTCTTAAGAAGCCAAATTAGCACACATTAAACCAGTAAACACATATGCAGCACCTTAATAACATTACCTCCATCAGTTCTGCTCCTCCCCATGGGAGACAAGATAAAATGCAAGTTATGTAAAAGTCAGCACATGCTTGCCAAGAGGGATTTCCCTTCTCCTCATCTACTGTTGTGGCAGCTGATGATAATAATGTCTCGAATACAACAACCAGGGAACTGGGTTGGATGACTTTACTGCACATCTGTAGATCATAAAATATATTTCAAGTATTTCAGCACCAAAAGATGAGTGTTTGCACATAGTACATAGAAACACTAAAACACAATATGTTGATTCCTAAATTTCATCTTATATCATGGCATAAGCAAGCAGTTTTACATTGGGGTGTATGTGTGCACAACAAATGGAATTAAAGGGAAAATAAAGAATGTCATTTCTTCGTATTAAGTGCTCATTTGGTACAGCTTATTATTTTAATTTTTGAAATTGGGTTGTTTGAAAAGGCATTTAAAGGGGCAAAAAATGAAACCATGTTTGTAAGAGTCCAAATTGGTATCTAATAATGGTTAGCATAGAGTTCAAAGACAAAAACAGTAGTTAATATAGGTGTCAGCTCAGCAAGTATTTTACAAAAGAAAAAGAAAAACTAACCAAAAAAAGGGTCCCAGAAAAGAGGGTTGCTACCAAAGCTGTGTCCACAAGTATTTAACACATCAATCGTAAACAGGCAGAAGTCCAACTGATAGGGGTATGATAAACTTCATCTGTACTGTTGATCATGCTTTTTTTCTTTCTTCTGGAGTATATTCTTATTATTTTATGCGTTGTTATGTTTAACCATATAATAAGTACAAGAGTTTAGAAAATGCTAGTAGGCATTATGCTACGGAAAATGTATCACTACATATATGGCGCATGCACTTCATAAAACTGTAACAGTCTCAGTATCAACTAACATCATTTTTTTATCTGTAAGTTACATATGCAATTGGTGGGTCTTGGACACACAACATCACCCTCCATGTTGCTCTTACAAGGGGAGGAGGTGCCATTTGAGTTAAAGGTCATTGGCTTAGTAACAACATTAATTTAAAATCCCCATTTATCTCTTTCCACATTTTTGTTATGACAGGTATCTAATTTATCCACCCAATAGAAGTATAAAGCGAAAAGTCAAGTTTACAAACAAAAACTATTTCAAACTAGAGAAATTATTTTCGATAATTAATAATTTTTATATTGAATTAGAGGAGGTACTGAATGCACACATCTGTGTGCACAAAATAATCCTAAAAAATAACATGCAAAAAGAAAAGGAATCAATAAAGTCTAAAATAGTGTTTAGATACCAAAAGAAAGAAAAGTACATACCAAAACAGTCAGAAATCGCATCAAAATACGAATCCTGTTGCAATTTCCAGAATCCAGGCCATCCTGTATGTTAATCACAGAGATAGAGAGCAAAACAGGCGGTCATTCACCAGCATATCTCTCAAAAAGAATAAGAAAGTCACATCCAAAGTCCAAACAAGATCAAAGAATAAATCTCCCATGGCTTCCATGCTTATGCAAAAGTCTCAAAGAACTAAAAGACACAGAAATTATTTGTAAAATTTAGATTCCTGATATCCCTTAACCATTTAAACACAAATCTCAAAAATAAAAGATGGTTAATTGTCCTGCACTGATCTTGGCCTTGCCTAATGAGCCCCAAATAAAGAAAAAGCCAGTGACTAAAGCACCATAGCTATGGCACATTGTAGACAAATATTGTTTGTTTTCCCAGAAACCTTACATGTACAACATCAATCAACAGTGATTATGCCGCGCCTACGAAGGTTAACCAATGTTAGAATTTTTCCATGAGCCAATGTACAAATGAAAAAAGCTACCTTCCTTGGAATCTTTGTCTTCCACATAGTTTTGTAAGGAAAATCAGAACAAGTTCCCCCCCATTGAGCCCAATAGTATGAGCTCATATCAAACTTCCCCTTCTTAGATAAAGACCATTCCATTCTATCCAAACCTCTCCCAGTGAATTGACTCTTATAAGATCTCAAAGAAATTCTCAACAGATTCTGATTCAAGTCCCAATCATGAAAGGCCCTATTTCTTATAGCTAATAGCTTATAAGCTGGCTTATTTTTTAAGACAGCTTATGTACAGATTTTGAAGCCTCACTTTTTCTAGGTACAATTGTATGTTTACACAGGCAAGCATACATTTGAATTAGCATTTCCTAAAAACTTTATTTGCTTATTTATTGAAAGTTGACAAAAGTACAGTTGCACCTAGAAAAAAGTGAGGCTTTATAACGTTGAACATAAAAAATAAGCTAACATAAAAAAGCTAATCCAAAAACACTCTAAGCCAATGAAGATAAGCTTATGACACTGATGAAGCACATCATTATGTCTACAAATGTACTCTAATATGGTAGCACCTTTTACTTGCAGAAATGGAAAATAAAATAGGGCATAAAAAATTCCAAGGCATATCATCACACCAAATATCATGCAAAAGTAGAATCCAACATCGATACCCAACAATGTATCTAATCTGCTAACACTGTATATGCAGAACGCCAAAACAATAGTCGCACTCACCTTTCAACAAAGATAAAATTCTACAGAACAATCTGCTACTGTTAGATCGGTGACAAAATCCACTCAACTATCCTGGAACTCTTTTTTTAAAATAATTAACCAAGTTCTTTAATAATAGGAAAGGCCTCATGCAAACAGGGTGTGTCCAAGAGATTCTAAACGGAAATTTAGAGGATCATCAAAATCTTTTAAAAGAAGAAGGAATGCTGCCAGCGCAGCCATCTGATCTCTATTTGGCATATAGATAGGATTTTAAAAGAAATGGATTTTAGCATGTTCATGTAGAGCTAAATTTATTATTTAAAACAGAATCTGTCTCTGATTTCCAACCTCTCCTGCCGCAGAGGCAAATACACTATCTAGGACAAGCTTGTCCAACTTGTCTAGCAAATAAAGGTAGTCAAATATTCTACTCAACCGCAATCAAAGGATAACTATATTTAGTACTATTACCACAAGCATATTCCCAAGTCAGGTTAAAGAAATGCACATTATCACCTAGAAGTATCTTTCCAGTCACTTGGCCATTACAATTGGAACCTGTAAAACCAAATCTACCTTCCTAGATCATGAAAATTTACACTCAAAAACAAGTTAGAGGAATTTTAATTTCTGGTCACATCCAACCCTTCATTCTGAATTAAGCATCCAACTGAACCCTCATAGCATATATCACTCCATGCTCTATAGCAAAAACTAAAGAGTTAAATTTTTTTAACAAGTAAAAAACTAAAGAGAATTAAAATAAATTGGGGGGGGGGGGGGGGAATACACATGAGGTCCTAGATCATTTACAAATCAAGAATCCAAAACTTAGTTTACTAGCAGAGCATCAAAGGGAGGAAGGCACCATTGAAGCCTGGGCCAGCCACATACTATCTCACCTGAAGATTAGTTTGAGTTTTCTCCACTACTTTCCTAACGAAGTCCTCATTTTCCAGGTTCATCAAGCCAATCTGAAAAGCAAGATAAGGGAGAGGGTAAGAGAGATAAATTCATTTGAATCCACAGGAAGTATCATCTAATACTCAAAAAAAAAACATTTAGTCACCACACGAAATAAGCAAATTGAGAAAAAAAAAAAAAAATCAGAATGCATAACAGAAGTGCAATCGTAGTTGTTGAAATTCAAATTTACATAACATGGCACCACAACATGTGAAACTTAAAATATCGATAATTTAAATATCATCACTAATGCGTTAATTGACCAAGTCCCTTGAAGCTAACTAGTGTTCACCCAAACCAGTCTCCCACGTTACGCATGCTTCTCTTTGTTTTAGATGGATATGTCAAGTGGACAGCGGTGAAAGGTGTATATATATATATATATATATATGCTCATATGCATTTATTTTAATGGATGAAAGCAAACCATACAGGAGAAGGCTGAGGGAGAGTGTGTGTGTGCGCGCGCATGTACAAGAGAGACAGAAAGAGGGAGGCGGTGAGGAGAGAAAAATCATGGACAACATACTTACCAGTGTCCCAAATAAAGGAATTTTGTGAGGCAATTGTTCAGCACAATCAAGAAGGACCTGTCAGGAAGAACATAGTAAGATAAATATCTCAACAAATACATAACAGTGTAATCATTATGTAATACAGCAAAGAGTATCAAATAGAGTTTACATACTCTGAATAATAACTGTCAAAAAATAATTCATTCATATATCATCCAACATATACACAAATATAAGGAGCACACAAAACAGGGTGTCAGGCATGAACATGAAATCAGAAACAAGAACATAAATATACACCTGTTACAGGTGCAAGCGTAACAACAGAGTCCCGAAAATGTGAAACAATAATAGGAGACCAAAAAGTCTCAATAGGTTGCAAATTTAACCATATGAGAAATCATTGCTAAAAAAGACTAAAAAAAACCAACAAACCCACCATTCATTTTCCTTAATGCTCCTTAAATGACCCAATTGGTGGCTCAAAGTTAGAATCTTGAGAAACTAAAAAGGTCCAAGGCAACCCCTAAAGTGACTTTTTATAGCATTACCCATTTAGCAAAAAATCAGTAAATCTTTGTTTTGCTTAGTATATTATCTTCCTCAAATATTGAAACAGCCATAGAGTATGAATTAATGAAAAATGGAAAGAAAGAAATGAAGATTAGATTTACATTCAAAATTTCATCCTCAGAGTGCTCCAACTCTCGCCGAAGTACGCCGAAACATGTTTCCTGCACAAAAACCCAAAGAGAGTCGTCAGTCAGTGTTAGGGTTTCAGAAGAAGCAAGAACAAAGTAAATTCACACACACAACACACAAAGAGAGAGAAGAAGAAGAAGAATAAGGTACGGACAATGTGGTCTTTGAAGTCGGAGGAGGTGCCGTACTCCGCTGACTTGTCACCGATTCGGAGAAGAAGATCCCTCCAACTGCTCATTTTTCTTGGAGCTCAGAAAAAAACACTAACTTTCGAACTCTGAGAAAGAGAGAGCAGGGGATTTGCAGGGTTTTATGACCTGGACTCAATTCGGGACTGACCTTCACGGTTGAGCCCTAATCCAAGCTTCCCGTGACCCGACCCGCCCGGCCCATTTCTCTCTCTCTCTCTCTCTCTCTTTTCTTTTTTCACTTAAAAAAAAATTATATTTCGCCCTATAATTATGGGAGAGAGTTTTTCCTTTTCCATGTTCTTATTCAATTTTCAATTTTCAATTTTCATTGTTGTAAGGGCCGGATTTAAGTCCCTAGCCCAGACGATGAATGGACCTACACCCAAAAGCCCAAAATAATAAATTTGTAGAAAGTGAATTGGAAAACTTTGTTAAAATGAGTTTAACAACAAATAAAGTGAGTTCAATTAACAAGAACATGAAAATGGATTGAATTAATCCAAAGAAAATCGTTCTCGGCATAGTCCAAGGAAGTTAATTCCTATATATTTCTTACAAGTTTGATTACAAAGTTGGTTCTTAATTGCTACAGTGTTTCTCTCTTAATTTCTTGATCTACTCTCCATGGAGGGTCTCTTTTATTATATAGTTTTCCTTCGACAATCTTGACTCTTCACTTGTTGATCATTCAAGCCACCACTTGAGTGTTTGTCCCATCGGGCACCCTCTCAGTCTTTTTATGCGTTGGGTAGTCAATGCAACACTGTTCAAGAGTCTTCTCCACATTAATACAGCCAGAAAGTTAGCTGCAAAACATTCAATGTAATGGTAATAGTTTTCCTTTGATATTTTAGGACTCCTCCCTGTCCTGTGTTCCCGTAGTGCTTATTCGTATCAAAAGAATGTTCTTGGGACATTCCCCCAGACGACAGAACAACTCTACGGACCACGGTCTTGGTTAGTCGAGGAGGCATTAGTCCTCGGCCCAATCTTGACTCTTCACTTGTTGATCATTCAAGCCACCACTTGAGTGTTTGTCCCATCGGGCACCCTCTCAGTCTTTTTATGCGTTGGGTAGTCAATGCAACACTGTTCAGGAGTCTTCTCCACATTAATGCAACCAGAAAGTTAGTTGCAAAACATTCAATGCAATGGTAATAGTTTTCCTTTGATATTTTAGGACTCCTCCCTGTCCTGTGTTCCCGTAGTACTTATCCGTATTAAAAGAATGTTCTTGGGACATTCCCCCGAATGACAGAACAACTCTACGGACCACGGTCTTGGTTAGTCGAGGAGGCATTAGTCCTCGGCCCAATCTTGACTCTTCACTTGTTGATCATTCAAGCCACCACTTGAGTGTTTGTCCCATCGGGCACCCTCTCAGTCTTTTTATGCGTTGGGTAGTCAATGCAACACTGTTCAAGAGTTTTCTCCACATTAATGCAGCCAGAAAGTTAGCTGCAAAACATTCAATGCAATGGTAATAGTTTTCCTTTGATATTTTAGGACTCCTCCCTGTCCTGTGTTCCCGTAGTGCTTATCCGTATCAAAAGAATGTTCTTGGGACATTCCCCCGAACGATAGAACAACTCTACGAACCACGGTCTTGGTTAGTCGAGGAGGCATTAGTCCTCGGCCCAATCCCCTGGGCAGTTATGATCAAAACTGACTTCTTCATTTACTAACATAGGTTTTCTTGACAATGTCTACGACCTCTAATCCTCGGCTTGGGCCCTAAACTCATTATATACATAGATAATGAGTTCCTGAGCCCAATATCCCTACAATTGTTATTAAGGGTAATTTGCAAATTATACCTCAAAAATTTGGAGTACTTGAATTTTACACCTTGAAATTTTAGAATTTAAATTTTACTCCTTCAAAGTTTGGGTGTGTTTGGATTTACACCCCAAATTCTAAAATTTCAGGGTATAAAATCCAAACACCCCCAAATTTTAAGGAGTAAAATCCAAACTCCCCCAAATTTTAGAGGGTAAAATCTAAATTCTGAAATGTCATGGTGTAAATTTTTTTTTTAAAAATATTTCCCTTTAACCAAAAAAAAAAAAATCAGCTTTATTCAAGGATTAAATAACCAAATCAATAATTTAACTCTTTTTTTTGTCTAAATATATTATTAGGGTACTCAGCAGTCATTAGTTAAAGCTTTCTTCTTCTCAAAAAAAAAAAAAAAAAAAAAAAGTTAAAGCTTTCTAAAAACTTCTTCTTCTTCTTCTTCTTCTTTTTTTTACTCTTACTAAATCGTATTATATAACTTTTCTTTCTTTACTATTTATAAAAGACATCATTTTTAGAATATGTTGCTCGCGCTTGAGGCTGGTTCTCTCCAGAACCCCCTTCAAGTAACGTAGCATTGTCGTTCCTTTCCAAAAGGATTTCCGTTCCTGTGGATAACAAGGTTATTCATAGGCTTGTGGGTCTTTCTTGCTGGGTTACTGGGAAACACTTACACAACCTACATTATTCACGGCCCCCCAAAAAAGCTGATGGAAGATTTATCAAACCGTTGGAAGTCCCTCTCTCTATCTGAGAAGGAAGAATCCGGCCTGTCCCTGAATTCCGACCAAGCCACGTCGGAGTTCTCCATGTTAGCCAGATTCCTAACACGGCGCCCTATAAACCTGGACTCCATAGCAAATACGTTCAATCCCCTTTGGAGATCGAAGTCGGGTTTCCGAATGAAGTTCATCGGAGATCACCTCATCCTCTTCTCTTTCGACTCCAAAGTGGAGGTTGACAGAATCCTTGCGGCAGAGCCATGGAGCTTTGACAAAAGCATCATGGTTCTCTCGAGGCATGAACATTCGAACCCAATCAATGCAGTAAACATGACCATGGTATCTTTCTGGGTGCAGGTGCACGATATACCCATACGTTTCCGTAACAGGGAGGTGGGGGAAAAAATTTGCGAGAATATTGGAATGATTATCAAAACTGAGAACCCACTGGAATGTGATGGCGGTAGTTTCATACGGATTCGTGTCAAAGTTAACATCAACCTCCCCCTTTGCCGTGGTAGACTCATCACCCTGGAAAACAATGAAGCCCATTGGGTCTCGTTCAAATACGAGCGCCTTCCCAACCTCTGTTATTGGTGTGGCCGCCTCACCCACCCAGACAAAGATTGCGAGCGGTGGATTGATAGTGAGGGTACGCTCAATAAGGAGGAGCAACACTTTGGACCATGGCTGAAAGCTGCTCCCTTCACGGCGTCGAGGAAAGCTTTCCTTTCTGTTCCGGGCTTCTATGCCAGCAAGAAGACCGGAAAAAAAGGCCAGGAGCATGCTGGTTCAACTCCCAATCAGCATGGCTCTCCTCTCTCGCCGGCGAGTGAAACACCACCTACTCTAGCAGCGGAAATTCAGGAGCCTGAAATGTCAACAAAAAGCCTGGCACACGACGTGAAGTCTACCTCGAACAGTCCCAAAAGCCAGCCATTTTCTGACACGGAAATATTGGAACCATCTTTATCGGCACTCCCAATGAAATACACCTCGCAGCCAGATTTTGAGCAAATTATAGCTGACATAGACGAGGACATCCGTTGTTTTGACAAAGTGGATCCAGGCGTTCCAAAACCAAGTGAGCCCCATCCGGACCCAAGCCAGCAATCTGGAAATGGGCCAAGCCCGGCAAAAGACCCTACAATAAATTCCCTCTCCTCACTCATGGACCCCAGCCCCCTTAAGGATATTTCCAACCACCCCCCGGCCCAAGGTCCCTTGAACCCAGGAAACGAAAAAAGATGGCTACGCATTCAAAGGCCCACCCACGCAACAGGAGATGAAAATACTGAAATCTCTTTAGGCAAGCGTGGTGCATTGCCAACCTCAGAAAACTTAAACTCACAGAAGAGGAGAGCTGTGACAAAAGATGCATCGACAACTCCCCTACCCCAAACGGCGGCGGCTGGAACCCAGCCCCGCCGATCACGATGAGTCTCCTCTTCTGGAACGTGCGTGGGCTTGGGAACCGGCGCACCGTTCAAGAGCTCGACCGGTACATTCGAGCACAAGATCCCACCGCCCTCTTCCTAGCCGAGACGTGGGCGGTTGAAGCTAGGCTGGTTACTTTGTGTACGGAACTGGGTTTTGACCACCATTGGATTTCGCCTCAGGTTAACCGTTTGGGGTGCCTTGCTCTGTTTTGGAAGAACACGGTCAAGATTGAAGTTATTTCTTCCTCGCCGAACCATATCGATGCGGTGGTTGGGGACTCTCCTGCTGGGTTATGGCGACTCACGGGGATATATGGCTTCGCTGATCCGGCAAGGAAGAACGAAACGTGGGATTTGCTCCGCCACCTGCGGGCTAGATTCTCGCTTCCGTGGCTGGTAGCAGGGGATTTCAACGAAATCCTATGGTCCCATGAAAAGTGTGGTTTGGGTCCGAGAGGGGAAATTCAAATGAAAGCTTTTCGCGACGTGTTGGATGAGTCGGGGTTGAAGGATTTGGGCTTTGTGGGCAAGAAATATACTTGGAAAGGCCAGCGTCACGGAGGCTTAGTGCTGGAAAGGCTAGACCGTGCAGTGGCAAACAACCGGTGGCTTTCACTAAATCCGGGAACAAAAGTCCAGCACCTGCATTCAAATGCTTCGGACCACCAAGCCATTATAGTGAAACCTGAAGGTATCAATCCTAATCCAAACCGCTCTTTTAAATTCGAACAAATGTGGCTTAGAGACAGAGGTTGTAGCAACACAGTCACTACCGCCTGGGGTCCGCCTATCTTGGGTGCCACAATGTCTGTAGTGGCGGGCAAAATTAAATACTGTGGAGAAGAACTTACTGTGTGGAGTAAAAACTGTTTTGGGAGTGTTAGGAAGCTTCTTGAGTTAAAAAAGAAACGCCTTGACAAAGCTGAGATAGCAGCAGCAAATGGTGGGGACCAATTGCTAGTGAAATCGATCCAAAAGGAAATAAATGGGCTGCTGGATAAGGAGAGTCAGATGTGGCAGCAGCGTTCTCGGGTTCTTTTTTTGAAGTGCGGAGACAGAAATACAGCATATTTCCATACCAAGGCCTCCCAAAGATTCCGGAGAAACCGAATTACTGGTCTGAGGAATAGTCAGAATGTTTGGTGTACTAGTGAGAGTCAGATCAAGAACATCGCTTTTGAGTTCTATCAATCCCTCTTCACATCGTCTTCCCCTTCCAATTTTGAAGAAGTCCTCCAAAAGGTTCACCCCTCAGTCACGGATGACATGAATGAAATGCTTCTCCGGCAATTCCAGAGGGAGGAAATAGAACTAGCCATGAAACAAATGGCCCCCATCACTGCTCCGGGCCCAGACGGCATGCCCCCGCTCTTCTTTCAGTCTTTTTGGAGCACGGTGGGAGAGGATGTCTGCTCTGCCGTTCTTGACTGCCTGCAAAACTGTAAGATTCCCACTAACATAAATCATACTCATATTGCTTTAATTCCTAAAGTAAAATCCCCTGAATGTATCTCTGAATACCGCCCTATAAGCTTATGTAGTGTGATTTATAAATTAGTGTCTAAGGTGCTAGCAAATAGACTCAAAACTATCCTCCCATCAATAATCTCAGAAAATCAGAGTGCGTTTCAGGCAGGTCGGGTGATTACAGATAATATCTTAATGGCATTCGAAACGCTCCACTACATGAAACATCACCAAGCAGGCAACTCAGGCTTCATGGCGCTGAAACTCGATATGAGTAAAGCGTACGACCGCGTGGAATGGAAATATTTGGAACTAATGATGAGACGTATGGGCTTTGCGGATAGGTGGGTAGCCTTAATGATGGAATGTATCTCATCAGTCAGCTATTCGATACTTATCAATGGCGAATCCTCAGCCCCTATCCACCCCACTAGAGGCATTAGGCAAGGGGACCCCCTCTCCCCTTTCCTGTTTCTTTTTTGTACGGAGGGTCTCCATAGTTTACTCCACCATGCAGCGGCCTCGGGCCAAATTAGAGGAGTCTCCATATGTAGAAAAGGCCCCCGGCTGACCCACCTCTTCTTTGCCGACGATAGCCTGCTTTTTTGTAGATCCTCCATGGAGGAATGCCAGAAAATCCAAGATCTTTTGACCAGTTATGAGAGTGCTTCAGGGCAGCAACTAAATAGATCAAAAACCTCTGTTTTTTTCAGCAAATCATCTACTCCGGAATCCAAATATCAGATCACAAGCCACCTCGGGGCCCAAGAGGTCAAGCAATACGAGAAATATCTCGGACTGCCTACCCTTGTGGGCAGAAACAAAAAAGCCAGCCTAAGATTCATCAAGGAGAGGGTTTGGGCGAAGTTGCAAGGGTGGAAGGAACAACTTCTTTCCCAAGCGGGTCGTGAGGTGCTGTTGAAGGCGGTTGTCCAGGCCATACCAACGTTCGCCATGAGTTGTTTCAAGCTGCCCATTACTTTGTGCAGCGACATTGAGCAGCTAATCCGGAAATTCTGGTGGGGCCAACGGGGGGTGCAAAGGAAAATCCATTGGTCAAAGTGGAGCAACCTTTGCCTCCCAAAGGTCCTTGGGGGTATGGGTTTCAAGGATCTCCAAAAGTTTAATGACGCCATGTTGGCCAAGCAAGTGTGGAGGCTTCTAGAGGAAAAAAACTCGCTCTTCCATAGATTTTTCAAAGCAAAATTTTTTCCGAATGGGAATATCCTTGAGGCAAAGGATGGTGTGGGTTCTTTTGCTTGGAAAAGTATCCTAAAAGGGCGGGAGGTCATAAACAAGGGTGCCAATTGGAGGGTGGGCGATGGAGAAAACATTCGCATATTCCATGATAGGTGGCTGCCGGATCCTCACTGTGCTAAGGTCCAATCCCCCCCATCTTTCCTTGGAAGCGATGCGCAGGTAGCAGTTCTAATAGACAGAGATAGTAGCTGCTGGATTGAAGATGCTGTTGATAACAACTTCCTCCCTTTGGAAGCCAAAGCGATCAAATCAATTCCGCTAAGCTTCTCCGAAGCTAAGGATCAACTATATTGGCCGGGGCAGGTGGATGGGGCCTACTCTGTGAAAGCCGGGTACAGATTTTTGGTTGAGAATGAGCTATCCTCTGCTGAAAGTCCCTCTGCCCCCTCGCATCAAAGAAGCACATGGAAGGGGCTTTGGAAATTAAACGTCCCAAACAGAATTAAAACTCTGTTGTGGCGGGCAGCCTCTGATGCTCTTCCGACCCGGGTCAACCTGATGAAGCGAAAAGTCTTAACTGATGCTACATGCCAACTCTGTGGTTCAATGCCGGAATCCTCCCTGCATGCGCTTTGGCTGTGCCCAAAACTGGGAAGTGTCTGGGATACTCACCTCGGCCCTCTTAGGAATGATGCAAAGGATTGCACAAGTCTCCTGGAAATTATTCAGACATCTATGGAGAAAGGACACCCCACGGATCTGGTTGCAATGATCACGTCGCTGATCTGGAATAGAAGAAATAAGCTCCGCTTGGGTGAATCTGTGCCGGACTTAAGACTCCTTCACTCGATGGCAAGAGAAGCACTCCAGGAATTTCATCAAGCCCACACCTCGGTTCCTCCTCCCACTCCCACTCGAAGTCTCACCAAGTGGGAACCGCCCCCTTTGGATTGGGTAAAAATTAATTTTGATGGCGCCACCTTTCAAGCGAATGATGCTGCGGGGCTGGGCGTCATTATCCGCAACGACCATGGTCTAGTTATGGCTGCATTAACACAAGTAATTCCACTACCCATTTCAGTGGAGATGGTGGAAGTGTTGGCAGCAAGAAGAGCTCTTTCTTTTGCTCATGAGCTTGGGTTTGATCATATCATATTGGAGGGTGACTCGGACACAGCCATCCGAGCTATGATGAATGGGAGTTTCTCTTCGGCAAGCTTTGGTCACATTCTTGCTGACATCAAGGTCCTTTCCTCTCATTTCAGACATTTAGTTTTTAGGCATACTCGCAGGCAGGGAAACAAGGTAGCTCATAGCTTAGCAAGAGCTGCATGTAATTTCTCTCCTTTTTGTACATGGATCGAAGAAGTCCCTGATGTCTCTAATGTAGCCTATATGGATGAAATTTTAATGAATTCTTAGCTCCCCCCTCTTTTGCAGGGGGCGGTTTCTCAAAAAAAAAAAATAAAAGACATCATTTTTCTTCCAATATGAAAATAAAAATAGCTTACTCTTATAATTCATAAGTTTAATAAATAAAAACACATGCATAAATTCATTGTATTTATATACATATATATACAATAATACATGATGAAGAATATCAGCTCCACTTAAACAGTATAATTTACATTTTGGTTTTCTTAGTGAAAATGTGGGAACACAATTCCCACATTAAGTCCTACAGATGAGGGCATGATCCCATTTATTTTCAAGTAATACTACAGAATAAAAACGTGACATTTTTTTTTTTCAAAATTATTAATGTAGTATATTATAATTTGAGTAACATTATTTTCACATAACTTTACAAGTAACGTCACTTTTATTATGTACAAATCACAACATGTAATGTCAATAGTTATGAAAAATACTGTAAGCAATAGTTGTATCCCTAGAATTATTGTTTATTTTCACTTTATTTTTAAAAAAATTAACATTGCTAAATATTTTAAAATTTTAACTATTAGATTGCATGTTCTTTACACTCTTAACACACATGGCAAATTTTGTACCAATCAGATGTTATTTACTATATGATCCATAAACTTATTTTTTATTTATAATTTTATATTACAAAAATTTGCAATTTAAACAATTGATTGATGACATGATTATTGATCTTTGATCTTCTGGAAATTTCTCAAGTATAGAGGATATAAGAAGAAAATGATCCAACGGTGGATTGGTCAAAATTTACACCCAATAAAAAAATATTGAATAAGTTTGCCTCCATTTGGATAGAAATGAAAAATTAAAATTATTTCACTATTCAGCTTATTTTTGCTACTATTCATAGGCCTCACTGTACTTTTTGGCACTATTCATGAGCCCTATTGTACTATTTTAACTAATTTTTACCTTTATCTACAGTATTTTCAACAATAATTTTTCAATTTCAGTAACAAAATAAGCAGTATCTAAACACACCCTTTATAGCCAAACTTTGTATAAGGAGGCATATATTTGGTTCAGGAGGACAGGGACTCAATTTAGTGAAGTGATCTAACTAGCCCCAAAAACATTTCAATCACCAAAAAAAAAAAAAAATCCTGAACTCAGTTCAATCCAAGCTTGTTTAGAGCAAACTAAGCCATTTAGTCAAGTTTGTTTATATCAAAGAGTAACCTCAACCTCAATAGTCATATTACAAACCGGGTACCCATAATAGATACTATCATTTACGGGTTTAAAATTTTTTTATATTAAAAAAGCATAATAGACAGATCACAGCCTAGTAGCCTTTATGAAATTGCAGTAACTTGGCACTTACTTGAGACCAGGTTGGAGAAGTTTGCTTGCACAACAATTCTAACAAAAAGCGAACTCATCCTAACAATTCCTCTTATGAATGAAGTTCACATATGAATTTATAACGTGAAATATGAATCAAAGACATATGGATGCAAATTATGTAGCAAGGAATGCTTTTAGATTGGACAAAACAGTGCATAAGCGGAAAGTAAGATATCAAAAGAGAAATGTTATGTCCATGATATTATCACAAAAAATCTTAAATGATGGTTGTTATTGGTGGGCAAAAATGTTTGAATTATGTGGTTAAATAATTAAATTTACCATCTCATAATAGCTTATGTTTTTAGAAGAATCAGTAATTTTGCAAGGTATCTGTGAGTGCATCGTCTCACATTGCACGTGTGGTTGATACCCCCATGAGAAGTATGCCTTAGCCAAATAAACCGAAGACAAAGATTTGTGAGTCACCACTTGATTTAGGTTAGATTTGGATCATCTCCATTCCATTGTGAAATAGAGAGGGTCCATTTTGAGGTAGGATCTATTTAAAATGTATCAATGGCATACAATGTGCCACCTCATTTTAAAAACATTAATAGGAGTAACGGAGTTGGAGTTAGCGTTAGTTCAACCAAGAAATAAGAAAACATCTAAAAAAAGAACAAGAAAACAAAATGGAAAGAAGATCGAATGGGTTTGAGAACAAAACAAGCATATGTTGGGTGACGATAAATCTACTGCCGATGATGTTCGGATGGTGGCTGTGGTGTGGCAAAGAGTGGGAATACTTGGTAGTTTTGAGTGAAAATTGTTCAGTAGTAAATTAGCAGCCAATCTAGATTCTTTATCTTCTTGTAGCAGATTAGCAACCAATTTAGGTTTTTAATCTTTACGGACACAAAGCTCTTATTCTCTTCTTTCCCTTTTCCGAGTTTTCTCTATACTTAACGAATGGTTCTTCCCTTTTTTGAGTTTTCTCTATAGTTAACGAATGGGTTTGAGAAGTGGGTCTTTATTTTTTGGTCTTTCTGTAGCATCGCCCCTCCTCATTTTCTCAATAGTTATTGAATGCTTTGTGATGAGGAACTTTTTAGCTAACTTAGACTACAAGGCCTACTGTTTGAGAAGGCTGGCCCGTCTCAAATTAAGGACTCAATACAACAAGTGTAACTCTTCAGGCCTACTCTCATGACTCGTTATTCACGCATAAAAGACTTAACTTTCGAAGGGTCTTAGGCCAGCATCACATCAGTGCCCTCTGAAAGTATTTTCGTTCTATTTCTGACTCTTCACCTCTTACGGAAAACTATGGGTTTGGATGATTAACCTATTGACAATTTTGAGCATCATCAGTTTGATTTAAGATTTTAAGGATCCGGGTATTGTTTCTTCTTCTACTCTACTATCCTCCAATGTTCTTCTTTTCTTTTCTTTATTTATTTACCTTTATAGTTAACGAGCTTTAACACTGTTAGGTTGGGCTTTTAAGTGAGATAGTGAGGTGGGTTGTTCTAAGCCATTGATCTATTTAAAATAGATCCTATTCATGAAATGGACCTTCTCCATTTCAAAGTGAAATGGAGAAAATCCGGATCCATTTAGGTCTAGTAACCAAATTGGGCATTTTGGACCATTTACTTACATAGGTCTTATTCACTGTACATTGGGTTTGGAGTTTGGGTACGGCTTCAGAAAGTGTTAGGCACCCAAGACTACCTAACTTCCATTATATGTTGATAGGCCATGTTTAAACAAAGATATTATTAAAAGAGCCCTAATCCCAAACCTAAACATACACCATACATTTAATGAAATAACACACAAAATATGTCAAATATCACATCACAATATAATAGGAAACACATTAAAACAAAGAAAGAAATATATTAAAAAAAATTAATTAAAAAGGAAAACTAACAATTAAATCAAACACATAAGGAAAGATATCAAATTAAACCTAACATGGCAAAAATAAACTAAAACATAGAAAACAATTAAACATAATTAATTAACCTAAAACATAGTCAAACAAAGTCAAATAACATGTGAAAAACAAACAGATTGATAAAAATAATATTTTCCCAGATTTGGGTTCAGGGTGCATGCGCATTCTTCACCAAGCGCACGCATCCTTAGCATGGAAACTTGGAAAGCTCATATTTTGCAAATTTACTTCAACGAAAGATATAACACATGAAAATAAAGAAACATGTTAAAATCCCTAAATACTAAACTAACATGAACCAAACAACACAAAATATTTTCATAAACAAATAACCAAGAAAAAAAAAACCTAAACTAACATCAAAAGGAAAAATATGTCAAACTAACATAAAACTAAAATAATAACACAAAAGAACAACAAGAACAGATTATAAGCTCTTCTAAGCAAAAAATAATAGATTATAAATAACCTAAGATTAGATTAAAACATATCAAAAGAGTCATAAACATCAAACAAAACAAACATAACAATTAAAATAATAGCAAACAAAAAGCATGTAAATCTTATCTAGCAAAGTGAGAAACCATAGAAAAAAGACCCACCTTGCTAATGGATCAATGCGTTGAAGTTTTTAACCGACCTCTCAGTGCCTAAAATACTGAGATTAGATTGAGATTACAAGGATAACAATGAACAAAATAAAACTAAGATAATCATAATTTAAGAACAAATGTTTTGAAAAGGTATTTAGAAAACACTTTAGAAAATTAGTCTTTGCCCTATAGTACTAACTAAAGAGAGGTATGGAGGATAAAAAAACGTGCTAAGGTGTTGTGTGAGTGTCTAGAAAAGATGAACTAGGGTTTTAGAAAATATGGAGGTAAAAAATAAACTCTCTCTAGCTAGGTTTTGGATTGGAATCATAAGGTGAGAAATATATGTGTAAACTAGCTAGGGTTTTCAGGGCCATTTGGAGAGTTTTGGACATTTCTAAGGGTCTGGGGGGTGACCTAACCCAAATATTGAAAATGAAAAAAACAAGTTCTGGAATGCATGGTGCACGTGCATGGTTCAAAAGACGCACATGCATAACCCTAAATTTAACTACACTGCTTGTCTTACTTCGGACGACCATAACTCACTCATTTTAAATCTAAATTACACAAAATTTGTGTTTAAATTGAACTCAAGATGTCTATTTTCCAATGAAATAAATTTCACTTAAACATTCTTTGTGAATCAAAAGTTATGGTCAAAATAGTGAGTAAAAGTCATTTTTAGCATCATTTTCAAAACGATTTGGAGTATTTTTGAGTTGTGTTTACCTCCGAACAATTGTGAGTATTTTAATTGCTCTTGGTTGACATATTTCATGCTTATTATTGGGATTGGGGACCAAAGGTTGTTAACATGTATAAAATAAGGTGTCTACAGTATCAGAGTGAAAGGTCATAAGTTTGATAATTATTTCCTCCTCACTACCTCCCATTTAAAATCCCATTGTAAACACAAAATTTCTCAAATTTGAAAATTAAACAATCTCGTATAATTTGTATTGATTGAATAGTGAATACAATTCTATGTTTTTGACCCTTTTACAAAAAAGTGATCCTCTGATTCTATATTCTTTGTAATCTTGACTCGAACACGGAATTTTCTTCACTTTGGTCAGAAGATGGATCGAACGATCTTCACAACAAATCTCTAACTTTGAGCTTGTTAGAAATTTGTTGTTCTTTAAGTTCTTTAAATGTTCTTCAAGTTCTTCAAAGGTTCTTTGAATTTGAAGGATTTTTGGTTGAAATTCTTCGAGGTTTTTAGAGGCTTGATCTGTCGAACTTCAATGATTTAGAGCATTTTGAAGTTTATGGAGGTTTTCAAGCTTGATCCCAATAGAACTTCAAATCTTGGAAGAAAGACTCAAACGAATTTCTTTGGATGTTCTTCGAGTGTTCTTGAGGTAGAATTTCTCCAGAGTTTTGATGTTTTGAAAAGTTGGTGGAGAATGAGAGGTGGGTGTCCTTTATTTATAGTGGTTTCAGAAGATAAGTCTCACTTTGAATTGATGTCCTTAAAGATAAGTAGTAGACTTTGATTGGACCAAATTTTGATTATAGATGATTATCTCTATTTATCTATTTTGATAAAGATAATAATCAACAAAGAGTCCAATTATAATTTGTTACTTGTAAATAATTATTTCTATTTTATTTATTTATTTATTTATTTTAATAAAGATAATTATCCATCAATCATAAGTATGAAATTTATCTTTATTTTATGGGCTAAATGACATTTGAAAATTTTTAATTTGCTAATGTGATATTATCTTGGATGAGACATGTCATCATTTGATTTAATTACTTTAATGACACATAAATTTGGAATTTATCACTAAATTTTGACGTGACATTTTGCAATTGGCTTGGCAAATTTTTGCTTCCTATACCCAGGTGTTGGGTCTCACCTATTAAAAGGGAGTTTGAGCTCACACGCGAGGGAGAGTGTTAGAATAATGTGGTTAAATGATTAAATTTATTATTTCTTAATAGCTTAAATTTTTGGGAAAATTGGTAATTTAAGAAAAAAAAGTAATTTTAGTGGTAAATTCAAAATAGAACTAGTAACTTACTGCCTAAGATTTGTTGTGAAAATATTGTGGACGTAACACTTCTCTACACAAAATGACCATATTGAGAATATAATTTTTTTTCTTTATTTGAATAATTCAATAGTTACAATAAGCGATAAAAGATTTAAATTCTAGACATTTCTGTTAAAAAAAAGAAAAGGAAATGTCAGTTTGAACTACAAGACTTTTGGTGATTAAAAGTGTATTTTAATGATTTAAGTATGGGACCCACAAAAAGTAAAATTATTATTTAAGAAAAGCTTATTTAACTTTCTGTTGAAAATACTATAAATAAAAGTTAAAAACTAAAAGCTAAGGCTGTGTTTGTTTCATGTAAGTGATTTTCCGGAAAATACTTATTTTCCGGAAATGCTATTTTCTGGAAAGGAAAATATTTTTAAGTGTTTGGTTGCATTTTAGAAAATGTTGTGAAAAATATTTTTTGGTGTTTGATTGTATGGTTGAAAATGCTATTTTCCTACAAATTTTTCACACGGCAACGGCAGCAAACTCTGGCAATCAAAAGCCACAACCACCAAAACACCACCACCACACCACCACAACAACAACAAAAATCAAAATCACACAGAAAACACATTTTCTCACATTGAGAGAAAATCACACAAAAAATCAAGATCGGGGAAGAGAGAAGAAGGAAGAGAGGGAGGATGATCGGTTTTGGGGTCGAGGACGATCGGTTTTGGGGTGTGACGATTGTGATCGGGGACGACGAATCGGTGCTGCGACTACGATCGCGATCGGCGTGAAGGCGAGATCACGATCGGGGATGACAAATCTGGGTTCGCGATCGGGGATGACGAATCGGTGCTGCGACTGCGATCGCGATTGACGCGAAGGCGAAGTCGAACGGTGAAGTCGAAGGGTGAGATTCGAAGTTGAATGGCGAACCGATCATCCCCTCTCTCTTCTTCCTCTCTCTCTCTCTCTCTCTCTCTCTCTCTCTCTCTCTCTCTCTGCACGCGGGCGCGTCTCCCTCTCCCTCAGCTCTCTCTCTCTGTTTTCTGGAAAATGGGTATTTGAAGGTAAAATAAAAACGGAAATCAATTTACACCCATTGACAGGCCAACTGAAAAGCATTTCCGGAAAATGCATTTTCCATGCGCAACCAAACACCCGTAAATACAGAAAAGCATTTCCGGAAATGCTTTTCACCCAAAACAAACACAGCCTAAGTAAAAATAAGCTTGTTTTTTATTTCATTGTTTTGTTGAAAGTACTACGATTGAAAGAGAAATTACTCTCTATATGTATATTTTAGAAATAAAAATATGTTACATCTGAAAGCCATAGATTAGAAAGTGATATTAACGTTGCCAAAACTATTTTTCGTGGGGCACTCAAACAGTATTTTTGGGTTGGAAAAAAAGCTAAACGCAGTGGGACCCAATTTTCAGTAGGGACATGCAAACAGTAGATAAATTAGGCAAAAAGCCAAATGAAAATCTAATCTCAAAGCAACTGTATTAGTTGATGAAAAATTGTGCAAAATGGAAAAATGTGCTCATTTTACACATTTTGAGCAAAATAACACCCCTATCAGTGGGTGTAAAATTGTGCATTTATGCACATGCACAGTTACTGTAGCATTTGTATTTATTATTTTATTAGATTTTTCTCTCTCCTTCTCTCTGGTTTCTCTCACTGTTGCCGATCATCAGAGAACGCCATACCATGCATCAACAGAGAACACCACATCAAAAAATCTCTTCCAAAATCGAGTAGAATAAGAAATTAGTATTACATAGGATTTGTTTGGTTGCTGAGAAAAACATAGAGAAAACAAGAAATAAAGAAAATTAACCAAACACAGAGAAAATCAACAGATCTTTGGTTGCCGATTGTCTTTCCTTCTATTTCTACTATTTTCCACCACTTTCCTTCTATTTCTATTTCTATTACACAGGATTTGTGAGAGAGTGTTGGGTGACTGGGTCTGTGAGAGAGAGGGGTGGTGAGGGAGAGTAATAAAAAGTTGGGTGACTAGGTCTGTGAGAGATAGGGGCAATGAGGGAGAGAGTAATAAAAAATTGTAAAAGAATGAATATTTTAGTGAATAAATGTGTAGAATAGATAAACTGATGTGGGTATTTTGTAAAAATGGGTGTGTAAAATAAAAAAAGTAGCTTTTTTGTGCAAAATAGAAGGAAAATTTGCATTCACTGATGCAGTTGCTCTTAAATGCACAAATCTAAGATAAAAATGTTTTTTTTTTTAAATTTTATTTATTTATTTATTTATTTTACAAAATAAGATAAAATAGTTTGAAGGTAAAATAGAAGTGGAATTGATTTTACATCGAAAGGCTTGATATTTTACGGTCAATGGAAATCATTTTCCATTTGACTGAATTTTCCGGCCATTCCCAAACATGCCCCGTGGTGTAAAATGATTTTCGGATTCCTTTTACTGCCGAAACAAACACAGCCTTAGTCATGAAGGCAATTGAAATTTCGTTTTCCTTACTGTATTTTATTTTATTTTTATTTTTTGATAATACACTGTATGTTTCAAAGGTCACCAGGGGTTAGAACTCTCAAAACAATGTTTTTTTTTTTTTTTGGGTAGGTTTTCATAACATTTTCATAGGTTTTTACACTTAAAAAGAGCCAACTTTTTTGCAGTATCTTAATTAAACATGGCTTCCTGTCCAAACCATTTGGATCCAACTACCCGCAAAGAAAAAAAAAACCTCTGTTAACCATTAAAGAACTCGATTTGGACCTTCATGTCACCCTCACTGATCGGAAAGTCATGGCTTTAAACAAATCTCAGAATATCTAATATACTATTAAAGAACTCGATTTGGACCTAGTCTCTCAGCTGAACTCCCTCCTCTCTGGTTTTTAAAAATTACTTGCGAGCACAACTGTCTAGGGAGGTTTATGATATATATATATCCATACAAGTTTTGCAATTTTGCAACTTAACCCCCCTAAATTTAGACTAATTTTATTACAATGCTCCTTCGCGGTTTAAATTAGCACCTTCTAATGGACAGTGGACCAACATCAACATGCACTAAATGAGCACATATATAATGACTTGCATCAATCGTTTAGCCAAGAAATCAGTAAATCCAAAATTGTTGACCGTTCTCTCTTCTTTTTCCCTGATCAGTGTCACTTATTATAAAGTTATAAAAAAAAATTAAAAAAATGAAAAAACCCCCAAAAAAGAAGAATGTAAATAATAATAACTAGACGCTAACCCGTACTATGCATGAGAATCTACCTATTTGTGAGGTAAACTAAAATAATTTTATAAAAAATTTAAGAAACTACACCATTAATGCATGATTTACTCTTGTATGACTTCAATTTGTGTTATAATTTGATGAAGAAGTCATTGCTTGAACATGCAATGGCTTACAAAAAAATTGTCAAATAGTTTCAGATACTGCAAAAAAAAATTCAAAAATTCAAATATTAAAACTTCTGAAAGACAAAAAAGTATCAAAGAATTAGATAATTCACTGCTTAGAAATTATTGAAACAAAACAAAATATATATGACTAAACAATAGAGAAATATAAGAGAAAAATGGGTTACATTCGAAAAAATAATTTCAATTATTGCAAGCTTTTTTATCTTGTAAAAAACAGTTAAAACAGTTAAGGAGATTTTGGTTGTTCATGTATGAAAATTATTTTTAAAAAAATACATGAAAAACCATAAAATATATATATATATATATTTTTAAACAAAGTAGAGGAGAAGAAAATAACATAAGAAGAGCTCATACTTCTACTCGGCTTTAAAAAAAGAAAATTTGGGGTTTGCTTTACTTTTATAATGTTCATGATTAAACTCGCAAATTTAGAGATAAATTATCAATATTTGAGTTTAAGTTTAAGTTTGACTTGTTAGCGAGATAGAGTTTCACTCATTGTTAAGTTTGGATTAAACAAAAATAATTTTGTTTAAAAAATTGTGAGAGTTTTAGAGGTTTCGGTTATATATATACACAAAAGTTTGGACTAAACAAAAATAATTTTATTTAAATAAAATGATAACTTTTATTTAAATATTGTGCTAACATGAAAAATTGTGAGTGCACGATATTTAAATACAGCAAGTGTTATTCAAAGATAACAGGAAAAATTAGATTATTTTGAACACCTTTTTATTTCTTGAAAAGTTAAATTAATTTTTCAAATTTACCCTAGTACATTCGCTAGGGTTAAATCTGACCTGATACTTCATAACTTTTAATACTTGATTGAAATTTTCTTTTTAGTTCATGAGATATAGGAGACACTGATGAATAATCAAAATGCATCAAACGGAAGCTTCTTGTTGGCTAGAATGTGTACGATGACATGGAGGACACGTTTTAGAGCAAATGCAGTAACTATTTTTTTAGGAATGGTGCGTAAAATTCAATAAACATATATCTAATAGAATTTCACTTAAACTAAACTATTGTAACACTTGATAAGATAATTACACGTTGAACATAAATAATAAATTTATATAAGATATAAAACCTAAAGTAAAAAGAAAAAGAAAATTGTGGGAGCTCTCGAGGCTTTGATTTTATAATAACTAGTCGCAAATCCATGCTACGCACGGGAACCTAGCATTTTGTGTGGTAGACTCATCTAACTTCAATTTGTGTTACAATTTAATGAAAAAGTTATTGCTTGAACGTGTAATGGCTTACAAAAAATAACTCAAAAATTCAAATATTAAAACTTTTGAAATGACATCTTAGAAATTATTTAAACAAAACAAAATATATATGATTACACGATAAAGAAATATAAGAGAAAGAATGGTTCAATTCAAAATAATAATCCATGACTATTGTAGGAGTAAGGACCCAAGATCGTATATTGGGCCTTGAGGTTTATCCAAGGATATAGATAGGTCTAAGGAGGAGCAAATATTTATTAGATGTTCCCAATTCAGGTCCCATAAGTAGAGAGCAAATGAAAAGCTATCCGAGGAGTAGCTCCTCCTCAGACTTGATGAATATAGTTCAAAGTATGTAATCCAACAATTAGAGTGATCTTTCAAGAAGGTCCAATGATAGGAACATGCCTCATGAACATACAAGAAGGAAGGAGACTTAAAAATATCTAAGGGAAAGCTGCCACCACCGCATTAAATGCACTGCAGCTACTTTTCTGGCCGCATTTATGTGGAGAAGACCTCTGAACAATGCTACCTTGGTTACCACAACTCACAGAGAACCAGAGAGGGTGTCTGATAGGACAGGTACTCAAGTAAAGGTTCGGATGATCAACAGGTATAGGATGAAAATGGTCCAGAGGAGGATATATAATGTGATGGACTCTTCGTGAAGAAGGAGATCAGAAAAATAGAGAGAGAACATTGTAGCAATCTAAATTGTCTCTGTATCCAACTGTGATCAATATATATATATATATATATAATTGTGACCTCCTCGGACTGAAAGTCTATTGATATCAATACCTCTTATTTGTGCTTGATTTTCATTTAATTTAATACGAGTTGTTGTTTAACTCATTAGGGTCTAGTTCTTTGACTCACTCTCTACAAATTTATTGTATTAGGCTCATTGGGCCGAGATCCCATACACTTTGGGTTTGGGCCACAAATCGGGACTCTACAACTATAACTATTGAAATCTACTGGATAGTTTTAGATATTGCAAAAAAATGAATCTAAAAAAATATAGATTTTCAAAAATTCCAAAAGGTATAAATTTTTTATAAAAAAAAAAAATTAAAAGATTCAGAGTTTACAAATTATAGGAAAAAAAAGTATATATGTGACTACATAATAGGAAAATATAAGAGAAAAATATGTTATCCTCAAAAGAATAATTCATGGCTATAGTTATTGAAATTTGTCAAATAATTTTAGATATTACAAAAAAATAACTAAAAAAGTCTAGATGTTAAAACTTTTGAAAGGCCAAAGAATCATAAGATTCACTTCTTATAGATTATTGAAATAAAATAAAATATATATGACTACGTAATAAAGAAATATAAGAGAAAAATTGATTGTTGAAATCTACCAAACATGTTTAAATATTGCAAAAACTAAAGCAAAATTCAGATTCTACGACTTCTAAAATGCCTCACACACACACACACAAAATTAAAGAATTAGAAGATATAGAGCCTAGAAGTTATTCAAACAATTCAAAAATATATATGACTATTCAAAAGCAAAATACATGTTCCTAAAAAGCAATAAGTTTTAATGGGTCTAAACTTTAAATAATGAAAAAAAAATGGAATCATTAAACAATTGTAGGTATAGGGTTTGGTCATTCATAGTTCTATAAAATAAAATAAAATATTTTTCTCACTTGTTAGTTTGTGCTCCTAGCAAACGTACAAAAACAAAAGGAAAAGGGAAAAAAAAAATCAGTGGAAAACCATTAACAAAATTTTTTAATGGGTCTAAATTTTAAACAATGAACAAAAAATAATCATAAACAATCATAGGTATTGGATCTATGGTTAATCGTTATATATTTATAAAGCAAAAGAATTAGAAAACCCAGATTAAAAAAATAAAAAGGGGCGTACAAAGATCAATGGTTGTAAAACCAAGAGAGTCAATTTCGTACCGGAAGCTGTTTTGGTTTGGCAAAAAAAGGGTATGTTTCGGTATCGGTTAATACCGGTGTACCATTTTGGGTTTATTGCTATTTTATTATTATATTAATAAATATTTTATATAATCTATTAAAGATATTGAAAGTTGTAATTAAGTCCATCCCGAATTTATTTTTGATGAGAAGTCCATCCCAAATTAATATGTTCAGCTCCGGCCAAGTGTTAAAACTTAATATAAATAGATATTAACTACTAATTTGAGAATGAAAAAAAAAAAAAAAATCAAAACTTATAATTAGTAACTTAATATTTGCCACCTGGAAGGTTGACAAACCACATAAATTCATTGATTTGTCCACAACTTTTTAGTGGGTAGATCGTATACTTTCACTTACTTTTTGAAACATGGGGTATAGCTAGGCAATGAAATAAAAGAGTAAGGTAAAAAAGAGAAAGCAAAAGATAGAAAGAGAAGCTAAAAGAAAGAAATGATGAAGACACTATTACAAGGAGTTGTTGACGTTGATGAAAAGGAGAGGAGAAAAATAACGTAGCGACCGAGAAGAAATTGAAGGCGCTTGCGACTAGGTTTGAAGAGCATTTCTTATACCGACCGGAAGCACAAATACAATTCGAAATGGTCGGTACAGATGAAACCATCCGGTATCAACCGAAACATCCGGTATTTAAACCGGTACATTTTAAGACGTTTTCGGTACCGGTTTGGTAGCCGGTATGAATTTTTTGGGTTGTACGGGCTGGTACGATACGATTTTCACTTCCTTGCGTAAAACACAATCTTTGGTACCATGTTTAAATGGAATTTCAGATGCTTGTCCTGTGTCTCCCATTAATCTTTTGGGCAATAAGTACGTTTATTTGGGTGTTATGCTTCGGCATTAATCTTCTTCTTTTGCTCCTCATCCTTAGCTTAGAGGAATAAAGCAATGATTTGCAAAGTCAAATAGGAAAACAAAGATTAGAGGAATAAAGCAAAGGTCTTCAAAGTCAAATAGGAAGATAAAGATGGCTTGTGTAGGTTAGCCTACGGATCAGGAATGGGAAAACAAAGATGACTTGTGTAGGGAAGAGTTCTAGGGAAAGAAGAAGATTTGTCAAAAAACTGAGGAGAAAGAAAGGAGGTCTGCGTTTAATGAGATTGAGGCTTTTGTATTATCGGGTTTTAGAAGAAAGAAAATCAGAATTTTTATTTATTTTTTTAAAATAATGCTGACGTGGAAAACTGTGGGAGTTTCAGAGGTTTCGGTTTTATATATATTGATAAAAATAATAATAATACAACCACAAACTATTTTACAATTTTTTTTACAAACTATTGATGTGGCAAATTCTTACTAGTTCTAATTTGGTCTACCATTAACTTCACATTTTTATTTACCAATAATTATTTGGTAAATGCAAAAGCCACAGCAGCATTTTGTAAAAATGTTGTAAAATAATTTGTGTCTCTAGCATTACTCGAATAATTAATGAATATAAAAGGGGAACACACTTTATATTCCATTATTCATGTAAACTAATAATGGTCTAAGAGGAAAGAAATCTCTAATTCATTTATTTAAAATAAATAAATAAAAACCTTGTGGGAATCCATGGGGGGAAGTTTGAAGAGTCTGGTATGCTACCTTGATGAGTTTCACGTATGTGCTCCAAATATATCAACCTATTAATAGTCATTCTTATCCCTGATATGTTGAGTTAGGGTTGTTCACGGGTTAGTTTGAGTCAAGTTTGTGCCCAACTCACAACCGACCCAATTAGATCAGGTGGGGAGTTATGAGACCTGCAATCAACCCATAAGAGTGTTGGGTTTCACGGTTTAGGTTTTTGTCAGGTGGTGATCGATTTTTGGTGAAACCAAAAGTTGCTAAAAAAACATTGAAAAGCAGCGAGATCTCGCCAGTTCTATCCAAGATCCTATGAGATTTAGCCATGTCCAATGAGATTTTTGCAAAATTGTGTGGAGAACTTGTCGGGTCTGACACATCTCTACTAGATATTGTTGTATTGGTCATCGAAATCCGTTAAATCAAGCTGAAAAAGTCACCGAAAAGCTTGAGAAATCGCTGGAATTGTTGTATTTTGGGCGGGTCGAGTGTCATGGGTTTTGAAGGAGGTGACCCACAACTGACTTGCCGGGGTTGGGTTTTTAAAGGTCGGGACTTGCATCTGACTGCTAGAGTAATCGGATCAGGGGTAGCAGGTCAGGTATAGTCGGGTTAGGTGGGTGGGTTGGACACCCCTATGTTGACCTTTTACTAATTTCCTCCTGCAACTTTGATTCCACCCACTTAAATTTCTTGGCCGCACCCCTATAAAGAAAGAGTTGATAAAGCGAGCAAGTATAGTTGATAACTCAAGAAACACTATGATCTCTCTTCTCCCATAATGATGTATAGTGGATATCATTCATGACTATTACCGGTGAAATCTTGAATAATATTTCATAAGGAAAGAGTATGGCCTTTAAGAGGAGGCCATTTATGGGGCTCACAGCTGTGGAGAAGGATTGGATAATTGAGACAAGGGCAAGAACTTGGTATTACGAGCTTCTCCATGGGAAGTTCAACCATGGCTGCAAGAGGGAGAGAGATATAGACAGATAGTACATTGATTGACAGAGAGACAGAGTTGACAATACAATACACACTACAAGAAAACTGATCTATTGCGGTGGACTTTTTGTGGCGGGTGTGAAAGATGTCGTTGTATGTCACCTATTGTGGCGTTTTTGCGGACCGTTGCTATACATTAGATCTATTATAGCATTCAAGTGGACCGCTGCTATAAATCTGGTCTTTTGCGGTGTATTATAGTGGTGGGTTGATGGAGTGCTGTAATATGTATGTTTTAGCAGCGTTATACCTAGTGATAGTGGCGCCCCATAAACTCGTTGCTATAGCTAAGATTTACCGGTGTTTGTTTCAGTCTATAGCGGGGGTTTTGTGACCGCCGCAATAGACCTTTGAATTGCCCATAATTAGTCCAATTTTTTCCCCTTTTTGTTGCCCCACCTAAATTTATCAATTTAGACCCTAACCTTTTCATTTCTCATCCGATTGTATCCCTCTAAAAACACACACACACACATACACACACACACACACTCACTCACTCACTCTCTCTCTCTCTCTCTCTCAAGTTAAAATCTCACATCGTTGATCTCAATACCCAAAGATCGATCTTCCCACCACCACCATGCGTTCTTACTCTCAAACCCTAGATTGGGCTTCTCTCTATTAGCACTCATTGCCGTCGCTAGTCGATTAAAGCCCCCAATGATCAATATTTGAATATTAAGTTCACCAAGTCTAGTGGTATCGGGACTATCTATTAAGTTTGACCGAGTTAGACCAACTTAAACTAAACTTTGACCGCGCATTTCTCTAAATTCGACCGTTTGATTGTGACCATAATTTACCAAAATTAACTTTTTATTACACTCTTCAGATCCAACGGTTAGATTTCAAATTTAAGTCTAGCGCGTGATAGACATGTGCTATGTACCTTATGGTTACGTTTTCTCAATCTGACCATCCAATTGGTCTCAAATTTCACCAACACTAATATGTCACCATACTCTTCAATCCCAATGATTAAGATTTGAATATGATTTTTACCAAGTCCAGTGGTCTTGAGACCATTTATTAAGTTTGACCGGGTTTGACCAACTTTAATTAAACTTTGACCGCGCATTTCTCTAAATCCAACCGTTTAATCGTGACCATAATTTACTAGAATTAACGTTTCATTACACTCTTCAAATCCAACAGTTAAATTTCAAATCTAAGTATGGCACGTGATGAACATGTGTTGTGTACTTATATGACTATGTTCTCTCAATCTGACCATCCAATTGGTCTCAAATTTTACCAACACCAATATGTCACTATACTCTTCGATCCTAATGATCAAGATTTGAATATGAATTTCACTAAGTCCAGTAGTATCGTGATCATCTATTAAGTTTGATCGGGTTTGACCAACTTTGACTAAACTTTGACCGTGTCTTTCTCTAAATCCAACCGTTTAATTGTGATCATAATTTACTAGAATGAACCTTTCATTACACTCTTCAAATCCAACAGTTATATTTCAAATCTAAGAATGACACGTGATGGTCATGTGTTGTGTACCTATATGGCTATATATATTCTCTCAATCTGACCATCCAATTGATCTCAAAATTTACCAATACCAATATGTCACCATACTCTTCAATCCTAATGATCAAGATTTGAATATGAATTTCACCAAGTAGTGGTATCGGGACCATCTATTAAGTTTGATCAGGTTTGACCAACTTTGACTAAACTTTAACCGCGCTTTTCTCTAAACCCAACCATTTAATTGTGACCATAATTGACCAGAATGAACCTTTAATTATACTTTTCAAATCCAACAGTTAGATTTCAAATCTAAGTATGGCATGTGATGGACATGTGTTGTGTACCTATATGGCTATATATATTCTCTCAATCTGACCATCCAATTGGTCTTAAATTTCACTAGCATCAATATGTCACCATACTTTTCAATCCTAATGATGAAGATTTGAATATGAATTACATCAAGTCTAGTGGTATCGGGACCATCTATTAAGTTTGATTGGGTTTGATTAATTTTGACTAAACTTTGACCACACATTTCTCTAAATCCAATCGTTTGATTGTGACCATAATTTGCTAGAATTAACTTTTCATTATACTCTTCAAATCTAATGGTTAGATTTCAAATCTAAGTATGACGCTGTTGAGGGCCATTTGTGAAAGCCCAGGCAGACCAAAAGAAAGCCCAATAATAAGGGCAACAAAGAACTGACAAAATAGATAGCAAAAACCATTAGGCCCAAGCGGCATGAATAATGAATCACAGGCCCAACAAATAAACAAATGGGTCTTGAAGAGGCAAGCGGGCTTAAAGAAGCCAGGAAAGAAAGAAATAGCATCCCATGGGCAGTGTATGAGGTAGAAAAGCAAGAAAGGGCCGCCGCAGGTCCAAGGCAATGCAAACTAAGAGAGTAAGGGGTTTATGGCAGACCCATGAACCCCAAGGATGAGAATAAGGTTATTAGGTCAGGGAAACCCAATGAAGTTAGTAAAAAACCCATGGGAGTGTGGAATTAGCAGATGGGCTGAGAAAGCCCAAAGAAAGTAAACGGGCCGTGGATGTCCAAAGGAAAGCCCAAAAGGACATAGGAGCCCATAAGTAAAAGCAAAACAGTGGCCATGACAAGTCACTGAGAAAAGGAATAAACGGCTGGCCCAAAAGAGGTCCAGCAAGATTAAGTTATTACGGCAGGAATAACAGTACAACGTTGCAAGAAATAAAGAAAATCAAGAGTGGACCAAAGAAATGTAAGGCCCATCATCAGACAAAGCCCAACTCTTGAATGGAGAGGGAAACCAAAGAAAAGCCCACATAAAAGGTCAGAAAACATAGACGGAGAGTCTCCAGATCACGGCAAATGCATGAGCAGCAGGCAGACTCTTGGATATATCTGAAAGGAAAGCACGCGCAAGGCCCAGGCACCACCAGCCTGTACCCAGCCAATATAGGACGTGGTGGGGCCATGGGCCAGAGGTAAGAGGTAAAGGGGGTATGGTTTGGTGGTGGGGAGAGGGGAAAAGATCTATTTTGCGGCTCCTGCCCAAGCCCTTTTGGGAGGTACGTCCTGTTGGGATGACAAACCACCCAAAAAAGGTAAGGTTGAGGGGGGAACCGTTGGGTGCATGCTTTGAGGGAAAGAGAGAGAAAGTATTTATGCCGTGGCAGGTAAGAGTGCTACGGTGGACTGAGGAATGAAACAAACCTGCCTTTGTCTGGCAAGGGTGAATGTTGCTCAGACTTGGTGCTCGGCAAGTACGCCCAGACCAGACAAAGATAGTTAAGGGGCAAAGTGGTAAAACATTGGTTACGGCAGGCACTATAAAAGGGCCCTTGCCATGCCCTGAAAAAAGGACCGAAAAACAGGGTATTCACGGAGTTAAAAAAGAAAAATAGAGTAAAAAGAAAAGAAAAAAAATAAGAAAGAAAACAGAGAAGAAGAGAGAGGAAATTGAGGAAAAAAGAGAGATAGTTCAATGGGCATGCACTAGTAGGTCGGTTTCCCTCTCTCCCCCTTCAAATCCTGCTGTCTTCCTAAACGTAACAAGAATTCCTTTTGGGCAATAACCATTCAGGTCCGACTCCCTCAAAGCCATTAATCCCCACGACAGGATCTTTTCCTGGGGAATTATTTGCATTGAGAGGAGGCGTTCTCCTCTCTTTGGCTTTGCTTCGGCAGACCAAACTTAAAACTTGATTTATGTCTATTCTTGATTAGTTCATATTATTTTCTTTCCCCTTTACTTTCTCTGTGAATGACATTATCACGACTGTAATCATGTTCTATAAGTAGGGATTACTTAGCCATTTATTTAAATAGTCAGAATACCATGTTTTGGTTATTATTATTATATCTGTCTGCCGTAACTCATCTGAAACAGTTTTGCTTGCCATAAGCCTATTCCTGGCAGACAAGGCATAAGTTTGTGTACAAACCGGCCCAAGTTGAGTTCCAATTGGACCGGCTCCAATTCCCTTACTCAGAAACATCTGGGCCTATTACAGCAGGAGGCAGCCCAGCCCAACGCACAATACACAAAAAAGGCCCCTATAGACGCATGATGGACATGTGTTGTGTACTTGTATGGTTATGTTTACTTGATTTGACTATCCAATTGGTCTCAAATTTCACCAACACCAGTATGGCGCTATACTCTTCAATCCTATTGATCAAGATTTGAATATGAATTTCATCAAGTCCAGTGGTCTCGGGACCATCTATTAAATTTGATTGGTTTTGACCAACTGGGACTAAAATTTGACCATGCCTTTCTCTAAATCCAATCGTTTGATTGTGACCATAATTTACCAGAATCAACCTTTCATTACACTCTTCAAATCTAACGGTTAGATTTCAAATCTAAGTATGGTGCGTGATGGACATGTGCTATGTACTTGTATGGTTATGTTCTCTCAATCTAACCATCCAATTAGTCATATTATTCTTTTTAAAGTAAACGTAGTTAGTCACATATTAAAATTCTTACATAAATTTAATAATAGTTATGATCATTTTTTTTTATTTAATTTTGGGTAAATTGCAAATTACACCCCTGAAATTTGGGGTTGACTAGATTTTACACCCCAAAATTTTAGAAACTTGATTTTACACCCTGTAGTTTGATTCCGTTAGCAATTCACACCCCATTGTTAGTTTTTTCTGTTAAGTGACACATATGGATGCTGACGTGTTTTATTTTTGCCAAATCAGCTTCAGAACTACGTCGTTTTAATGATGACCAAGTGAAGAGTTAGCATGCATCAAAACTACGTAGTTGCAAGCCTACACTTAACTTGCACATTTCCATAAACGACACAGTTTCAAGCAAAGTTCTAAAATCTAAAAACAAGGACTCACGAACAACTCAGGGATCTTACAAACCCAAACCTTTCATCCCAGGTGGCGACGGCAGTGGTGGCAGCGGAGTTGAAGGCTTCAGGCTGCCTCGGCGGCGACATCTAAACCCCATAGCTTCAATTGCATGTGTGAACCCAAACAGACTGAACCCAAACCCCACAAACCCATCGGCTCTTGTGAACCTAGGTAGCCTCGGCGGCCATGGCGACAACCACGTTGATGGTAAAACCATTGGCTCTCTTTCTCTCTCTCGATTTTTCTTAGGGTTATTGCTTCTGGATTTATATAATTTTTGGAATAATAAAGTTTTTATTGATTATGCAAATTTTTTTTTTGATAATTTAATTGTTAGAAATTGTAGATTATTATTAGGGTATATTTCATGATTGTGCTTCTTTCTGATGCATTGGCTTACACTACGCACAGAAATTGGAGTTAGGTCCCACAAATGATTAAGAACATATGCAATATGTCTAGGCTTCACTTACTCCAGCGATTAGAGTTGCAAAATTGTATGTATTCAAGATATGCAGATGAAAGGTTGAGGTCCAACAACAATAATAAAAGCAATACAAATTGCAAGATCAGATCAGAAGCCACAACATTAGAAACTCTATAAATCTTTTTGGCTACTATTTTACTTGAGATCTTTTGTCATTCTATAGAAGCTGTGGATTATTATGAGATATAATAGTCTAAATCATTTTATCATCTTCTCACATAACTAAGCTGAGTTAATTCCTAATTGTTCACCATTCTTGTATATGCTTATGTTTGAATCAAACAAAAAAGTTTAAAGATATAGACAGTTCCAGCAACAAATCAATCACCCAAACATTTATACAGAACCCCCTACCAAAGCCAATCAACAAATCAATCACACGAGAAGAGTAGCTCGGGTTTATTTAGTTTACCGTTGACGTGGCTGCCTAGAGCTGCTGTCGATGCTTGGGTTCACAAGAGCCGCCGCCGTCGCTACCTAGGTTCACAATCTTCAAGTTGCTATAGTTGCTCAGATGAACGGGAATAGGGATTCACTGAAATAGTGCCAAGGAATAGGTTTATTAGGCTGAAACGGTGTAGTTTTAGGATTGGATTTTTTTTTTTTTTTTTGGTTTTAGCATAGGAATACAGTACCGTTTGTATAGTGCCAGGTAAGTTTTTATTTTTGAGGCTAATTTGGCAAAAATAAAACACGTCAACATACGTATGTGTCACTTAACAGCAAAAACTAACCGTAGGATGTGAATTGCTAACAGAATCAAATTTCAGGGTGTAAAATCCAGTCAACCCCAAACTACAGGAGTAGGAATGGCAACAGGTCAGGTTCGGGCCGGGTTTTTGCATACCCGAACTCGACCCGTGGGCCAAGACCCGCGGCCCGGACCCGATCCGTTTACTAAACGGATATTTTTTCTGGGGCCCAGACCTGCCCCTGCTAGGCTCCGTGGGCCCTGCGGGCCCCGTTAAGCACAACTAGAAAGGAAGCTTTTTTTGAAACAAGCCCTAAACTTAACATCAAACCCATGGCCAAATAACCAATCCCAAAAATCCCTTCTTTTCAAATCTCCACAGCAACACCCAAATATTAAAAAAATAATAATAATAAAAATCCCATTTTCAATCCTCAAACCCAGAAATAACCAAACCAACGGAGGAGATTTTGGATCAAACAAAAAATAAATATAAAGAAGAAGATAAAAATAAAAATGGAGAGAGAAGAGAGTCTTGGCCCTGAGTTGGAGATTAGAAAGAGAGAGCTTGAGGTTTTCGGCCTTGGGTTTTAGATATAGAGATAGAGGGAAGAGTGTTTAGGTTCAGCCATGGAGGCTCAACTTAATCTCTCTCTCACGTTCCCAATCCAGAAAAAATTAATCTCTCTCTCACATACCATGGTCGGTCTCACTTCAAGGTCCTTCCTGCCGTCACTCACCACCACCATCGCAGCTGTGATTTTTTCTTCTCGTGATCTTAGTCTCTCTCTCTCATCGATTTCCCTCTTTCTCATGGTGTAGTCTCAAATCACATGTTTTTGGGTAAAGATTTGTTGGAAAATTTGTTGGCTTTTGGGTTTGCTAGAAAGGCAGAAGTTGGGTTTTGATATTTGAGAAGCTAAAAAACGCAAAAGCTGAAAATTTTGTTGGGTTTTGATATTTGAGAAGCTAGGTTTTGGGGATTTTGTTGAGAGATTGGAGTGGAAGAAAGTTGATTTGAAAGAAAATGCCCATGGCAGTGGGTATCTGTTTTGGGTTAGATTTGGGTATGGGTATTTGATATTTCAGAAGTTTGTGGGTTTTTTTGGTGTTGCTTTGAATGGGTTTTTTTTTTTTTGCCTATTTGGCTTCAAACTTGCTGTAAATTTCAGTTGATGGGGGCTGAGCTGAAATAAGGGAGACAGAGTGTCGGACTGAGACAGGGAGGCTGCTGAGTTCAGTTGCTACGGAAGGGAAATGAGGGATTAGGGCTAGATTATAGGTATATATATATATATATAGGGTATTTTTGTAATTTCAGGTATCGGGTTTTTATTTGGGCCGGGTTTCGAGTCGGGTCTCGGGTTTTTTTGATAAAACCCAAACCTGACCCGGACCCGCTTCAGATTAAAAAAAAAAAAACTCATACTCGACCCTATTCCTAATCGGACCGGGTAAAACCCGGCCCATTAAGGTTGGGCCGGACCGGATACCCGCGGGTCGGGCAAAAATTGCCATCCCTATTCAGGAGTGTAATTTGAAATTTACCCTTTAATTTTTAATAAGATAGAATGTGTGATAATTTTAGTTGTGTGGTATTTTTTTTTTTTTGGGAGAAAGTTGTGTGGTGATTTTTATTGAGTATATGTGATTGTTTTTTGTTTTTAAATTTTATTTCATAGCTCATTAATATTAGATTCTTAATATTTTGCACTCATTAACTCACTTAGATATATAGATGCGTTTGATTCATGTACAATAACAAAATGCATGACAAAATGGTAATTGCAAGTCAAAAATGGTAATTAATTAAAATTGTCTTCTTTTATTTTTATTTTTTCCTCAAAATAAATCTCTCTTCTTTTATTATTCCCACCCAAAATTTCCCAAAAATTTGTTTCCCTCCTCACGTGTTTCAGAGCACTAGCATTGAAAAATGCTATCCTATACTATTATACTATCTCAAAAAATTACTTTATTACTTATACCATCCCATTTTACAATACCTCCTACATCAAAAAACTCTATTTTTATTAAAATATTATTTTTTAATCTTTCTTTATCATTTATTTCTAACCGTTTTTTTGTGATTGAATCACATTTTCCTGGGCTTTCCCAATATTTTTTTTTTCCCTTTCTTTCTTCCTTAACCTCTGGCACTGGTTCAACACACAAATTTCTCCCTTAACCTCAGGCACAAATTTCTCCCATGATGCACCGATCAACCAATCCAAACCCATCACACACACACACACACACCGAGCCACACACAAACCACACCGATCGGAGCAACGGCCATACACCGATCGGAGCAAATGGCAATCAGAGAGAGGAAAGATAAACCCACACACACACACACACACATCGAGACACACACAAACCACACCGATCGGAGCAATGGCCATACACCGATCGGAGCAAACAACAATCAGAGAGAGGAAAGATCAACCCACACACACACACCGAGCCACACACAAACCACACCGATCGGAGCAACAGCCATACACCGATCGGAGCAAATGGCAATCAGAGAGAGGAAAGATCAACCCAAATCCAAAACCCAAAACCCATAACCCACGACTCACCATGCCGATCCACCACTTGACCCATGATACACCGATCGGAGCAAACCAGACCCACATTGGAACAAACCCATCGAACCCATCGGAGCAAACGGTAATCAGAGAGAGGAAACAACAACCCAAATCCAAAACCCATAAACCATAACCAACCGCCCACCATGCCGATCCACCACTTGACCCGTGATACACCGATCGGAGAAAAATTGTTTCTCTTTCTCTAAGCTGTCACTCTTCTTCTCTCTTTCTCTCCATCCTCATAGGCCATCCTCACTAGTTGCCATCATCGCTGGAATATAGAAAACTCAAAGATCAAGTACCTTTATTTCCCTTTGATTCACTCATATCCTGTATACCCATCAATTTTATAACACTTTTTTTTTTGCAGGACGAAGATGAAAATGGTGGTGGAGACGACATAGAAAGCCAGAAACCTCTTTCAGTGACTAATGTGCCCACCTTGGGAGGTGCCACTGTTGACTGGTCCAAATGGAAGCTCAAGTATGAGTTCTTTTTATTCTTTTTTCTTTTTCTTTTTCAAATTCCAATCAATACCCATGTTGTAATTAAGAAAGATTAGTAAGTAAATTCTATAAATTTGTTTGTTATTGTTATAAGATCGTTGTTGTAGTTGCTTTGACACTTCTTACTAGTTTGCAAGGCATACTTATTGTGTGGTCTAAAAGAAATGGCAAGTACGATTATAGTTTTAACACTTCTAATTTTATGGTAAGCATAGTTATAATTATAAAAAAAATGATTTTTTTTATTATTCCCAATTAATGTTTCAGGTGTAATTTGTGTGTAACTTTCAGTTTGGTAGGTCTTTCTAGGTGTTCAAAGAAATGGGTATTGATTTATTTCTTCTCTTATTGAATTAGGTGGAGGCTTTAAAGGAAGTGCCTGTTTTTATGCTTTATTGTTCATTTGCTTTGATGTGTTTCATTTGCCTTTTTTCTCGTGATCCATGCATTTGCTTTGATATCTATTTTGTACTTGATATTTTCCCTCTTTTCCTGAAAACAAATTGTAGTTCTTCCTTTTCCCAATTGCAGGTTATGTTCCTAATTCTTTTATTTTTTTACCTCAGGTTTGTTGTTGCATCTCATCTCTCAAAATTTCTCTTTGTTTATTGGAAATAGGTTTCGGCCTCGTATTCTTGTTGATGCAAGCAAGATAGACATGGCCACACCTGTTCTGGGCTTCAAAATCTCAATGCCCATCATGATTGCTCCCATAGCCATGCAGAAGATGGCTCACCCTGAAGGAATGTACCTTTGGTGTTAGTTATATTCATACATTTGTACATATATACATATATGGCATTGTTAAAAATAAAATAGGCATGTATATAATATATGTCCAAAATATGTGCATAATATGTTCATTATACCTACGTTATTCATACCTTAAAGATGATGTTGGGGTGCGTATGAGACAATTTGGAGATAAATTTCTTATTGGCTACAATATGTAACTTGCTCACTTGTTCTACTTTCATTTCGGAACCAAGAGTATGCTTCTTCTTCTTGATTCGAACAAAAGTATGTGTATGTAACACTTGCTTTTCCAAGAAGCTTTAAGCAAAAGGTTCATTTAAGAGGTTTTAAAAGAATTATACCTTGTAATTTTCATTTCCAAAATTTCATATGCAACTTCACCTCTTTAGAAGAGGATCTTGATACAATAGCTTCTACACTCTACTGTCATCTTTTCTTTTCCTTTTCCTTTTAATTTTTTATTGGTCTTTGTTTCAAGTACTAAGCACAACAGTGTCAGGCTGTACTGTACCATTCCTTTTAGACACTTTTAAGAGTTCCAAAGTTATATAGTATGCATTAATTTATTTTGATGGAGGTATAGAGGAAAAAAAATCAAACTATTTTTTCCCTAAATGGAGGTAAAGGTACTTCTAAATGCAGTTGAAAGTTATTTCACAAAAAATAGATCCTGATATCTTATTTAAATTAGAAGGTGAATATATTGGTAACTTTGAATAAGCATTCTTCTTTATAGGCCAACTACATGGCTCCTTTTAACATCATCCATGGGAATGGTGTAGCTGCACTTTCTAAGAAATACTTTTTATTATGAAATGCATGCTTAAAAGTTCATAAAGAGTTTTTGCAGTGGAGGGGGGGGGGGGGGGTTTTAAAATTTAAATTGAATTAAAAATTTTCTTGTATTTCCTTGATAGTGTTGATTTCAATGTGTAAACCAATTGGGCCTGCGACACTTTGTGGATTTCCAAAATAATTGTAATCAATGTTAACATGTTGTTTATGCATGATTGGGGGTTTCAGACACTTTCCTCATGGGCTTGGAATTGTTAGTATTATTTTTAATTTATTTTTTGCTGAATAATTTTAATGTGAACATATGCTTAAATTTGTGACATGAGTATGGTAATTAGTGTGTTTAAAATTGATTTCTTTCAATTCGGTCACAAAGAAAGTCAGAATTTAATAAGTTGTATCTTGTGAAGGTATTCCTTAAAATAGGTGGGTGCTTTGGGTTTGGGTCTTGAAATATGAATAAAGAAATAAATAATATGTAAAATGAAATAGAGTCTGGTATGAATGTTCAACAATGCCAAATGGGTACAAAAGCTAATACAAAACTTTATTCATATTTAAATTCATTCCGTATGATAATGGTTATTCTTGATGGTTTTGAGGCTTCAGGCTGGACATAAGTATTGTTTGTTGGGCAAGCTTTCATCTGAGGTTGGATGGAACCACTATGACACTATTAAGGTTAGTCCCTCATTCTTTTTGTTTCAACTTTGTAGATTTCTTTTTGCCTTAGTCAGATGTTCATTTCCCACAAATTTCTATTTCTCTTATAATCTTTATTCTCTGCTAATAGTTTTACTTTTATATATATATATATATATATATATAAAGTGTCTTAATGCATTTTATCTACATTTAAACCACTTCTAATCTACATTTAAAGGAAAACAAATATAATTTTATTGTGGATGATACTGGGAAATGACATTGTAAAGAGGTGTTTGCCCAAGTGGCCGAAGTAGCAAGAGTGCTCTCACTGACATTCAAATACGATCAAGGCAAGCAAGGGATGACGAAGTTGCACAACTGAAGGCTTCCTTGGCTAATATGCAGGAGAAACTATCATCTTTTGAAGAAATGAAGGAAAGACTTAGCCAATTTGAAGAGATGCAGCAAAGAATGGCTCGCATGCTTCAACAAATGCAACAAATAACTTCACAATGCAGTCAGGTATGATAAACGGTTTTATAATAATGGTCATGTCTGTGCACTGTAATGCCTTTTTTATTCTAATTCCCTCTGAAATTATTTTGGAATTCAACACAGCATCTTCAAATTAAATTAGCAAGTTAAATTGAATTGAAGAATGCTATACAACTGCAAGTTTAAGGAAATAATATTTTTGACAGAAATTCCAAATATCTTTGATTTTTTGGTTGAGGTCATTAATGCTTGGACCATGATTTTGATTATCACACTTGTTTAGTGGATATAATCTCTCAGATGTTCTTTTAAGCAATTACACTAACCCTCGCCCTAGGGCTTGGGGTACATTTGTTCAGCAATATCAAAATGAAAACTTGTGTACAAATTTTAATTTTTCTTACTACTGATAGTTGAGCAATTTGTTGTGATGATATTTGGTTGCCACTCCTTATGCTACCGCTACTTTCTCTAACTCCCCCTTAAAGAACAGCTTTCAACTTTCTTTTTCATTTTTTGTTTAGTTGCGTTGCTTGTGTTGGATTATTAGCAAAGAATAAAGGGTAATTTTTCACTATGGTGTTGGTGCTGGGTTTTTGGGTTTGATGTATAGATTGGGATACTCATCTGTGTGGTAGTTGTGAAACTTATTAGTTTGTTGAATATTTGGCTTGTGAATGTGTAAGCAAAATAATCAAGTTTGCATTTTGTTTGTTGATAAGCTTGTGTGAAGTGAGAAATGTTTGAGGTGATATTGTTCACACTTGACAGGCAATGCATTCAAGGATGCACAGCTACTTGAGGATGTGAGGACTAGGATGAGGATTTTAGGGCATGGTAGGTTCGGACATGGCTAGAGCAGAATGTATGTGTGGTTTGAGGTGGGTTTTTGTTAGTAGTGAGAAATTATTATGTATGGAGTTCAAAATCGTGGTTGAGACTAGTAGTACTTTATTCTAGTGTCATCCAACCTCATATCATATCATATGCCTTGACAATGGAAGGAATTTTGAAGCCTACATTGTAATTGAGCACCTTTTTTCTTAAGTGGGGTCTTGACTTGTGGCCTATCTTTGTCAGAATGTGGACTTATATGGAATAACTTTTACATTATTGGGCATTCTGAATTCTTGACTTGACTTTGCACAAAAAATCATATGCATAAACAAGCTCTTGAGTATGCGTAGGTGTATAAAAAATGTGAACTAATTTTCAAGGCTGTAGAAGTTGGTGTTAAACCTCCCCCACCCTTGCCAACTTATGTTTTGTTCTATGATCTAGTTCATTTGGTTATTAATGTTTAAATGACTCTTTTCTAACTTACTGCAAAATCATGACAATGACCTAACATGAAACTCAGTCTTTGAAATCAAGTGAAATAACTGAATTATTATATACTTGTATACTTGTGTGATTGAATTTTGAGGGCTGACTTGTATATTACCCTCGTATACAAGAATACAACTTTCTTTTGCCTGATGAATTATGATTTTGTTTGAATGCTTTTTTGAACTGAGGGTATAAGGTTAACTTAAGATAATTTTGGATAGTTGGTTAAAGTTGAAATTGTCAGCATCTTTTGAAATAGTTCTTGATAAAAAATTTGATTAGCATATACTTGAAGGCAGGAAGGTTTTTGACTCACCATTTTGTTTTGAATAAGTAGGCTGATTTTTTGTCAGATGAAGTGCTCAATAGGAGCTTATTGCTTGTTTTTGATGTTGCAAAGCAATTTTGGATTCCAATATTTGATATCGTTGTGTCCTAATTATTGCCTTTTTTTTTTTTTTTTTTTTTGTGTGTGTGTGTGTATGTAGGACGTTCCTCCGATCCTACAATCCCCAGCTCCCCAAAAATCATCAGCTGCATCCCATCAACCAAGTAGCTTATAAGTTTTATGTTGGTGTTTAAGGACATTTTGTGTACAAAGAACCATATTTGAACAACCACATTTTTTGCAAGTATGGAAAAATATTTTGAAACACTTTGAAACTTTGATTATGGTATTAGTTTAATTTAAGTGTTGAAGGACTTTTTGTATGCAAAGGACCACATCTTTCTTTTGTTAATTTTATGATGATAGTTATAGACAATGTTATGTATTTGATAATATATTTTTATGTTAATATAATGTTAGTTTGGAGACATTTGTGGTGTTATCTAGTTACATTTGTGGTTTTGACTTAGTGGAGCTAAAATTATTACAGATTATTTGTAATAGATCTGTGGTTTAAAAACCCAGGGGGAAAAAAAAATTTAACCATAGCAGTGGGCAAAAACCGTTGCTAAAGGTCTAAAATTATGTTATAAGTGAAGATCTATAGCAGCGTTTATAGTCGTCGCTAAAGCTTCACATATAGTGGTGGGCGTAATCGCCGCTAAAAGGTACATAGGGTCTGTTGTCATGAAGCCCTATAGAGGTGCTTATTGCCTGTCACTAAAAGGTCACTTGACTCAAATGGTAACCTCATATGGAGGCGATTTTAAGCCCGTCGCAATAGACCAAAAGGGCCGTTAAATGACAAATCTATTGCAATGCTTTTTGTTATCGCCGCAAATAGATCTATAGCGGCACCGCAACAGTGGCAGGAAGAACTGCTACAATTGCACCCATCGCTAAAGATCAAATGTGCCTTTAGCAGCGGTTTTGACCCATTGCAATAGTACGTTTTTTTTGTAGTGTATTTACACTATCCACCCTAAACTTAAAAATTTTATATCTATTTACACCTCTCTAAAAATAGATTGGAGTTTGAGAAATTCTCATATTTAAGTGGAACACATTAAGCATAATAATTTTCTAAAATGCCTTTAGCTAGGTGTACTAAGAAAGTTAAGCTCAAAAACTAGAAAAAGAAGAAAAGAAAAAAAAAATCTATACTAAATATACTTTCTAATCTAAAAAAAAAAGATATACTCCTTAGTCTTTCAATTATATATATATAAAAATTTGGTAAGGATAGGATGTAAAACCTATGTTTTACACCATCTAATAAGAGATTGCCACATTAGCTTTTTACTTAAAACTCAATATATCATACCACACATAATAACATCTCAATAAACTCATAGTTAAATTGGATTTTTAAATGAGTATTAAAATTGATTGAGTGAGATTGTGCTTATTATTTAATATGTAATATGATGATGTCATATGTCGGGATTGGAAGGGTAAAACTTAGGTTTTACACTATATTCTTATTGAATTTAATCATATATATATATATATAAATAAAAATAAATAAAAGGGTAGTCCAAAATTCAATAAAAAATATGTTTTGGTAAAAAGAGAGCACTAGTGCTTCTATATTTTACTGTTTGCAAACTATATATATATATATATATATATGTACGTACGTATCACAAATTAACCCTAGTGAATTAGTGCTTTAGCCTTAAAGTGAATTCTTTTGGCATCATTCAGTTCAAACGACAAGCATTAGTTATTTACATGTGATTCTTACATCATCATAAAGTCGACCTAACTGGATATATAGCGGCTGAGTATAAAACCCTAACCCTATCAGATGTGATTCTTACATCATCATAATGTTGGATCCCAAATAATATTATCACAAATATTAGCAATCCAAAATAATAATCACACACAAGAACAAAAAATTTACGTGGAAAACTCTTTCTTTTTGAAGGGAAAAAACCATGAGACAAACTCCGAATAATTTCATTATTATCAAATCAATTACAATAATTCTTGTATATATCTCACAGCTAAAGAAAAATTTCTCTTATTTTTCTTTACTCTCACACACACATTAGTTATCTCTTTTAAAGACAGCAACATTTTGCTGTTTCCTCCTTGGCTATTTTCTCAAAGGCAGCAACCCTTTAATCTCTTCTCCTTGCCTATCTTCTTGAAGGCGGCAATACATTGCTCTCTCCTCCTTTTTGCGTTTCTCCCAAGTGAAAATCCCTTTTCTCTCTCTTGGTTTCACGTTTTATTTTCCCTCTCCCCATAGGGAGGACCATTGGGCCAAATCCATCAAATTTTTTGTAGCATTATCTATTTATAAGACTCTTTTGTTATTCACTCTTGGACTAGGAATACATTACCTCTTTAATAAGGAATCTATTCCCTCTTGGATTAGGAATATATTACCTCTTTAATAAGGAATAGAATTCCTTCACACCAAGGAATAGTCTTTCATTCTACAACACAGAAACCTAAATTAATTTTTCATTTTTCAATTAGGAAACCTAATTGACTTTCTAACTCACAATTGGAATTTGAGACAATTTTCCAACAATCTCCACCTTGACTCAAATTCCATCAATTGTCCTCAGCTATCTTCTTTCCTCTTGGGATAGCTCCTACCTTAATCAAGTAGTCCTCTTGGAATAGCTCAACCTTAATCAAAACAATCAATTCTCTACCATCTTAATTCACACAAAGAGTCATCCACTAAATCAACCAAGGTCTAATACTACTGTTGGTCTTTTCTTTCATAGCATTGTGTACAACTGATCTTAATAAAGTTAATCGAATAACTCCCAATACTTGTCTATCAGGAAGGATCCATTCTTCATCCTTTATAATTTCAGGTTTCATCCCCAAAAGAGGCAGAAACAACTTTTTTCCCATAGAGATAATCTTTAATCTGCATCCTCTAATATCCAAAGTCTGTTTTATCAAACTTTTCAATTCCTGAAGTCTTGCCTTCTTCTCCAGCTATCGCTTCCACTCTAACCTTAGCTCTGATACCACTTGTTAGGTCCCAAATAATATTATCACAAATATTAGCAATCCAAAATAATAATCACACACAAGAACTCAAAATTTACATGGAAAACCCTTTCTCTTTAAAGGGAAAAAATTATGGGACAAACTTTGAATAATTTCACTATTATCAAATCAATTACAATAATTCTTGTGTATGTCTCACAGTTAAAGAAAAATTTCTCTTATTTTTCTTTGCTCCCACACACACTAGTTATCTTTTTCAAAGGCAGCAACACTTTGCTCTTTCGTCCTTGGTTATCTTCTCGAAGGCGGCAATCCTTTGCTCTCTTTTCCTTGGCTATCTTCTTGAAGGTGGCAATACTTTACTTTCTCATTTCTCTTGTGTTCCTCCTAATTGAAAATCCATGTTCTCTCTCTTGGTTTCACGCTCTATTTTCCCTCTCCCCATAGGGAGGACCATTGGGCCAAAGCCATCAAATTCTTTGTAGCATTGTCTAATTATAAGACTCTTTTGCGATTTTCTCTTGGACTAGGAATATATTACCTCTTTAATAAGGAATCTATTCCCTCTTGGATTAGGAATACATTACCTCTTTAACAAGGAATAGACTTCCTTCACACCAAGGAATAGTCTTTCCTTTTACAACACGGAAATCCAAATTAATTTTTCATTTTTCAACTAAGAAACCTAATTGATTGGAATTTGAGGCAATTTCCCAACACGTAATGTCAACCTAACTGGATATATAGCAGCTGAGTATAAAACCCTAACCCATTCCAAATTAGAAATCACCCACCCTTTTGGTGATCTCTGCCCGTCTCCCCCATTTTGGCAAGTTATATATAAGCCATGTCTTTAACTTTAACACAGTTTCTTTCATGGAGTTTAGTAACTGTTATCATTTGGGTTCAATCCTTTAGTGGAACTAATTCCACATTTCCTGGTTACTCTTCTCAACTCAAACAACTCCTCTCTCTCTCCCAGAGGCATCTCAACTACTTTGCTTTTGCCTCTGATGCTGGAAAACTCTTAGGTTTTATTTCTGGGCTTGCTGCTAGTCATTTTCCTGGGCTAGACTGGCTAGTTCTTCTTATTGGTTCAATTCTGGGGTTAATTGGTTATGGTTTACAATATCTTGCTATAAAATTCCATATTACATTTCTATTGTCCTTCTGGTCATTCTTGGTACTCTCTTTTATCGCAGGCCATAGCATTTGTTGGATGAACACTGTTTGTCTTGTTTTCATACAAAAGTTTAAGTCTAATCACCAAGTTGCTGCAGGAATAATAACCAGTTATCAAGGATTAAGCACAAAAATCTATACAGATATTGTCCACGTTGTTTCATCTGCACCCGGTAAAAGAGCTCAACACTATCTTTTATTGAACGCTATCTTACCTATGATAGTGTGTGTTATATTTATAGCTAACGTAGTAGCTCTAAAAATTGATGCTGTTGGACTTGGAGAACCTAGAAACATGAGAGTAGCGTTCCTTTTAATGTTTGTGATAACAATATTTACTGGAGCTTATTCAATAATAAGCAGTAGTTTATCAATTAAGATATTGCCTTGGGTCAATGCCACTGTCATCGGACTGTTCTTGTTGGCCCCGCTAACTGTCATTCCAATTGTAGAAAAAGTTAGAGAAAAGAGTAATGGTGATTTAGGCAGAATGGAGAAAGAGGGAGAGGATGACAAAGAAACTCAGGTTGTTGTTAGAGAAGAGATTGTTGTTGTTAGAGAAGAGATTGGATGGAAGTTGATGCTACAGAGATTAAATTTTTGGTTATACATTGTTGTTTATTTTTTGGGTCCAACTATTGGCCTGATATTTTTAAACAACTTGGGACAAATAGTTGAATCCCGTGGGTATGCAGGAACTGCTTTTGTCCCTTTGAGTTCTTCCTTTGGATTCTTTGGCCGTCTCATTCCATCCTTTATTGACTACTATATAAGGTGAATCTGTTAACCACTCTCTTATTTGTCTCTCTTTAACTACTATATATATGGGACATCATAACTGTTGAATAATGTTGTGATTTGGGATTAGTGTGCATGTAAACTAACATGAAAATAAAAACATCAACACAAGATAACAACATTGAATGTGGTTCTCCCAACTTCAAGCCTATGTCGACTAAAATTCACTATCATTAATATGAATTACAACTACTCTTAATTAAACCTCACAAACCAAACTAAGAACTTCACGTGCTCACACAAACAAATTAATTCTAAAACCTCACAATTCACAAACATAAACAAAAGCTCTCACAAGCACAGACACAAACACAAACTAACTCACACACAAACTAACTCACAAATTTCACACATATAAACTGACAATCCAAAAGCCCTAATGTACCCAATAGCTCTCTTACATAAAAATAGACATACACTCAAACTATTATTAGAAGAAATTCACTCCATGTTCATTGAAGAAACCCCTTTCTAACCCTTGCCCTCTACTCCCCTCTTCTCTCCCTTCATCCAAAAATAACATCGTGTTATAGTTTGTTAGATTTATACCCCCGAGACAAATAGTGTTGAACTAGTTTTAAGGTCAAATTGTTAATTAGATCAATTATAAAAGCCTTAGGTTAAACAAACAAACATACATATCATGCAATGGCAGAAAATTAAATAAGACACGATATGATGACCCAAAAAACCTTATGAAACAACTTGTTTCAAAGGAAAAACTTGGGAGGATCAATCCCAATATGAACAAATCCACCATTAGATAGAGATTTACAATCAAAATAACCCTATTAGTTGTAATTCTAACTACAGTTACCGAATCGAGCTCTGAATCCCGCAAATGTTTCTAATATAGATGTGTTCCAAACATGAACCTCTAACGCATGACTCCAAGATCACCCTTGAAGGTTTTCTCCAATGTAGACCTCCAATCTACGACTCTAAGATTGCATTTGTAGGTTTAGATCCAGCACCTTTGATGATTGGTTTGCAACAATTTCAGATCTACTGGTTTAGATTGTATGTAGATTGATTTATGGTACTGACTTTGAAAGGAGAAGGCACAAAGCCTTTTAGATCTCAAATGAGCAACTCTCAAAGTCTTTGAAAACGTGTCTTAGAGTTTCCCTTATATAATTAGTGAAGTAGGTCTAAAACTGTAAACGTTTAATGGGTTGATGGGTTGAATTTTTGATTTTGCAGATACGCATTTCAATTGTTCGAACTTAAGTTTCGATTGGTCGAAACTGATGAAATTTCTATTCTTGAATCAATAAATTTTTTATTTTGCACACAAACTAGCTGTACCTTGAGTATTGTCTAATCATACTTCTAGACTCTATGAGCTATATTTAGACAAGTTTATGTTCACGTGTTTGCCAATAAAACTATATATTTGTTCATTTAGACCCCTTAAACTAGATTTTTTAACCTAATTAATTAACCAAGTTGATTATTAGGTTTATTATTCAGATCTAGGTTAAACAAGCATATATCATATCATGCATAAAAGCGGAAAAGTAAATAACACCATGATATGATAACCCAGGAAAACCGATGAAACTAACCGTTTCAAGGTAAAAACTTGGGGAGGATTTGACCTAATTATTTTCAAGGTAAAGTAAATCCATTATAAGAGAATCGAAGTTTTTACAAAAGATTTAACTCTAAATCTAATGCTACCTCATGTAGTAACTTACTGACACGACCACGTGTAAACTCCAAATCCACAAATTTCTTCTCTTCTTGGATTTGCTGCAACACAAGCACTCTTGCTTGTGACTTTGAGATTCCACTCAAAGGTTTCAGATCACCATCAGTAATGATCTTGTTGCAACAATTAGGTTCTACCAACGCTTGATTGTAGATCTTGCTCTGGTAGATTCTTGTGTAGTTAGAAGGTACAAAACCTCTCAGGTCTCACAAAGAGTACACACAAGTCTTTCAAAAGTCTCCAAAACATAGCTAGGGTTTTCCTTTTATATGTGGACAAGTTGGAATGAAATCCTAAACGTTTTTGCGGGCTTGGGCCTGATTTAAAAATCTGTAGAATTTCTTTTCCTGCGATTTTCGATCGATCGAGCCTAATTCTTGATCGATCGAGCAAGGCAAAAATTGTTTTCCTTTTTTTGCAGTCAGTTGGACTTGAAACTTGAAACCAACACCTTTAAGCATTGCCTAACACATAGCCTAGACATATTTTGTTCTTAGTTTGCCAATACATTTAAAATATGATTCTAAACATTTAAACCTAAATCTTTAAAGCCTAACACTATACATGTATAAAACCGAACATAGTTTACTTTTAATAAAAAAGTAGCTGCAAATAAGTCATGTACACTTAATCCCAAAATGCAAATATATTTATTTTCTTTTAGTACGTACCAATGTATTCATGTTAAGACTATGTTGCTTATGACTAAAACTTGTAGTTTGATATATGTTTGAATATTTGAGTAGGCATAAAATTTCAAGACCAGCATTAGTAGCAATATTAATGGTTCCAGAGGCAGCAGCTTTCATCTTACTTCTCAGTAGTGCCAACACCTCCCTCTTTATCAGCACTGCCATTATAGGAACTTGTACTGGGGCAATTTCTTCCATTGCGATATCCATCACGGCTGAGTTATTCGGGACAGTGAATTTCCCTGTAAATCATAATATTATGGTTGCAAATATTCCATTAGGATCCCTCGTTTTTGGCCAGTTGGCTTCTCATGTTTACCACAAGGAAGGAGTTCTAAGTGGAGATGGAAAATGCATTGGAATGGAATGCTACAGAAGCACTTTCATCCTCTGGGGTTCTCTTTGTTGTCTTGGTTTTTTCATAGCTTTGGTCCTCTATGCTCGTACACGGAAGTTTTATTCACAATGATCTGGATAGTGTAGGCAGCTGCTGGTTGTGGTTTTGTAGTATTGAACTTTCTATGTAAGCTATTGAGAGACTTGATTTGTATCGATACCAGTTGTTTCCTCAGTTGCTCTATTACTCGTAACTCAGAATGTTTTTTTCACGAACTGTTTGCAAGCCAACTTGATTAGATGTTGTCAGATCTGTACTTTTGTAGCTTGCTGTTGCTTTGGCAATGCTTATGGATAGTGGTTTAATAACATGTTTTCAGTTTTTAAATAACATTACATGCATTTTCATACACTTTTTCACCCACAGGTATTTCAAAAAAATACAAATAAGGTTACTAGAACAATGTTACCAAACGGTCCCTTAATCTCTGGAAAGTGGAAACCATCAAGTCTCAACCTAATGCCAAGCTAATATATTCTCCAACCCTTATTACCGAATGCTCTCGCAGTTCAAGTGGACTGAAAATTCCACCATCTTCAAAGTGTTGTGCGGTAATGGAAGGTATTGACAATCCATGTGCTTGTAAGTTTATCACCAAAGAAATTGAAAATCTCATCAGCTTGGTGAAGGTGATCTATAAATCTGCATACTAGTTATTGTATCAAACAACTACTAATATGCAAATTTTATCACTTATGACCATATCTTAGACCAAAATTTCTTGCATACAAAAAGCGATCTCTCTATACTGCCATATAAATTTAAAAAAGAAAGAAAGAAAAAAAGACCTTCATCACGTTTCATTTTTTAATACCTTGCCCAATCAAGAAATAAATATTTTCCTTTTTAATTTAACCTTATTATGGAAAGAAAATTGTGACAATATATCCTCATTTTACTGTCCAGTTAGTATATATATCTTGGAAAATTATTAGGTACTCTCGGAGTACCATGAATGCATACTCCCTTCTCTCACATGAATGATGAGTCCCACCATGAATTTAATTAGTGGGACCCACTATTCATGTGAGAGGAGGGAGTACGTATTTATGGTACTCCAGGAGTACACAATAACCAAAATTTTGACCGAGAGAAAGTAATAGTTGCATGCGAGAGAGTACAAGAAGTGGAAATTGCCAACATTAGATGCTTGCCTTTGCAACGCTTACTACAGCTTGTTCTAAAAAAAAAAAAAATCCACTTTCCATCAAATTTCATAGATCTATTATATTGTTATATCATAGATCTTCTCTTTTCTTAATTTTTATTTTGTAAGATCAAATTTAAAGTTTGTTTTTTTTGTTAATTAAATCCCGACTACCAATGCATTTGGGATTGTTGCTTCATGTTTCTAGAGTTCCGATCAAGACCAGTTTTGGTGTGTGTTATCCTTAAACGTGTATAAAAACCAATAACCAATAGGTCACTACTTGAGACGCTAGGACTATAAACGTGTCTAAAAGAACAGAAGGGTCAACTACTAGAGGCTGATCCAGCCCACGAATGGGTGGATCACCTTAATTGCGTTCCTCTCAAAGTGATGTATTGCATGTTCAAGTTTGGTAATTAAATTCTCTAAAAAAATAGAGAAAAAAAAGATAAGTTTAATTATTGGGAGCTTTGTGCATTAGATCATATGACCTCAAATAATGCACCTAATTGACAATGCCAAAATTTGAATGCAATTAAAACTGAAGAAGCATATAAGGTTGGCTCTAATAAGATGTTAATTCAACTGATAGTATCACAATTAGACTTGCAAACATTAATTACAAACATGCATATACCAGGGAGGTTTTATACATGATGCTAATTATAGCATACTTTTCATTTATTTATCGGGACCCATCCAGGCAATTATATAATACACACTACATTTTCGGACAAAATGGGCTTCTGCCATTTTTAGGTAAATTAATTAGCCTTTTGCCTTTCTTTCCAAACTAAATAGGGATATACCCCTCTTTTGAAAATCGAGTTTTTCAAAATGGATTTAAGCCCTATAGTGATGTTTTTAAGGACCTATAATGACGTTTTTAAAGACCTATAGTGGCGTTTTGTAATTTGATATCCATGAAATCGAGTTATAGGAAATTTTATTGCCTATAACTCGATTTTATAGATATCAAGTTATAAAACGTCACTATAGGTTCTTAAAATGTCATTATAAGTCCTTAAAAACGTCACTATAGGGCTCTAGATTTTTTTTTTTTCTTTTTTAACTCGATTTTGAGAAACTCGATTTTCAAAAGAGGGGAATTTCCCTATTTAGTTTAGGAAGAAGGGCAAAAGGCTAATTAATTTGCCCAAAAAGGACAGAAGTCCATTTTGTCCCTACATTTTCTCAAAAAAAGAAAAGAAAAATATAATACACACTATAAAATATAAATACGAGAAGTATGGTCTAGAGTCTTTCTTCATACATCTAGTTAGGACCCTAGAGAAGGGTATCACTAGCAAGAAAGTGGCACATATAGGGACAGCTACTCTTGGCTTATATTTGAGCACCTTAAAAGCGTTTCAAAAAACTAATTAATGTATCAGTGTGGCAAATAGCTATTGCATTAACTTTGGTCCTATACTCCCATCAGAGGACACCAATGGGCCATGTAAGTCCCTGTGTCTGGCGGAAGAAAACAGTATACACATAGTTTTGCTGATGACATTGCCCCTTGTTTACATTAATTCTTGTAATGCGATATTCTTGCTTCTTAGTTTCTTTTGGCACTTGGGTTGAAAGTACTTGAACATTTTTTTCCCAGCCTTGAAATACTAAAATCTACTAATGATTCTCCTGCAGTGCCTCGTGTCTCACACATCTCAATTGTGCTTTCTATCACCTTTGCTTCCACAGATTTTTCTTTTACCGAAAAGTGTTTTAGAATTTCTGGTAACTTGTCACTTGAAAAGGGAATGGACTTTGCAACTTTTGATGAGGTAAGAAAGTTGCCCCATTTGCAGTATTGGTGAAGTGCAACATCATATTTTTTTTCCCCGGACGCAAATCAGTTTCAATGAAAAAGTGGTGTAAACATTTTCCACGCTCTTAAGTTTTTAATTGCTCAAGCCATTAGGATGGGTGAGCCTCATATCTGGAAAAGACAATAAGAACATATATTTTCAATGCTTACCCATTTTCCATTTTGAGGGAGATTGAAGGCTACTAATAATAATAAGCTAATTGGGTTTAAGTACGAAAATAGAACTTTTATTATCTTATTATTTGTTATTGACGTATTTCTTATATTTAAAATCTCTTTATCAATTTACTTAAAAAATGGGAGTAACAACTTAAAGTTATTATTGTATTTTTCCAAAAAAAATACTTTAAAAATCAGAACTCGTTCTTATATTCTATTAGGACAAAGTTTGGTTATAACCAAGCTATTGAAAATTTAATTGTTTGATTGCATATTCTATATTCTTAACATGCATATTAAAATTTGTGTCAATCGGATGTTATTTACTATTTGATTTGTGAGGACTCGATTTGTAACGACCCAAAACGATACTGGGTTTGCACGTAAATAGGCCCAAACAATATAATTTGTAGAGCGTGGGTGTTGAGAACTAGGTTAACTTTTTTGTAATGAAAAGATTCACTCTCACGTATATTGGAGGCTCAGAGCTGGTACAACGATCGTTTTGTTTTGGTAATCGATACAGTTCTTTTGCTTTTTACGTTCTCCTTCTTCAGTCTATGCTTTTCTTTTTTTTCTTTTTTTTGTTCCGATCCCCCTTTTGCATGTTCTTCTTTCAGTTTATATACCACCCTCTGTGTTCCATCCTCACTACACACGTGTAGGTTGGGTTCGGGAGATTTCTTTCTGTCCTATCTAGCATCTCCTGGAACTTCCTATGGGCAGCTGTAAGTAGGGGTGTGTCGGTTCGGTTTCGGTCGGTTTTCTAAGTGTTGGCCAACCGAAACCGAAATTTTCGGTTTGTGAAATTCTCAACCGAAACCGACCGAAATAATTGGAAATCCGTCGGTTTCGGTTGGATTTGATTTTGGTCGGTTTTTCGGTTTCCTCATCATTTATTTTCTAAGAAAGCAAACAAAGAAAAAAAATTAACAAACCCAGAAAGCAGAAACCCAGAAAATATTAACAAACCCAAAAGAAATAAACAAACCCAGAAAATCCCTTTGCTTTCCCACGTTTTCTCACCACCCAAACACCAACAAACACCAAGCACCAAGCAAAGTAGCAAAGTAGCAAACACAAAACCTAAAAAAAAAAAAAAAAAGAGAACGGCGAAGAAGTGTACCAGCGAAGCCAAACTCACAACCTTTTATCTTGAAACCCAGAAATCACGAAGAACAAAACCCAAACCATGAAGAACAAAACCCAAACACCCAGAAACCTTGAAACCCAAACACTAAGAACAAAACCCAAACCACGAACCCAGAAACCTTGAAACCCAAATAGAAACCCACAAAGAACAAAACCCAAACCACGAAGACAGAAAAATCAAACCAGAGAGGCGGCGACAGCGTAGGAGGCGGCGGCGATTGAACCCAGGTGGCGAAGACTCCAGGCAGCGGCGACAACGGGGTTTTCTCTCTGGATCTTTGGGTGGGTTTCTTGATTCTTGTTCTTGATTCTCTCTGAATCTTGTTCTTGGTGTGGGTTTTTCATTTCTTGCTTCTTTATGCTCTCTCTTGATGTTGCCAACGGAAGTGAGAGAGAACAAAACCCAAACGTGAGAGACAAATGCAGAAAATAGGATTAATAGGGTTATAAAGCAAACCCCAAAACGACGTAGTTTTGGTAATAAGGAGAGGAAAAATAAAAAAGGCATTACTAAGGGTCGAACCTGGGCTGACTGGAGACAAGCATGTCTCCTTGCCGCTAGGATACCAGGTACTTTGTTAAAACATTTTGTACAAATTATAATTTAATATATTTCGGTTCGGTTCGGTCGGTTCGGCCTATTAGAAATTGCAACCGAAAACCGAACCGAAATTATCGGTTTTTTTATGATAAAACCGAAACCGAAACCGAACCGAACCGAAACCGAACCGAAATTTTTACATCGGTTCGGTCGGTTTGAAGCGGTTTTTTCGGTTCGTCGGTTTTTTGCACACCCCTAGCTGTAAGGCTGCCTCCTTACTGTTTAGGTATCACCTCCACATTAATGCGGCTAGAGAGTTGGTTGAGAGATAATTAATGCGGAGGCAGCTGTAGTTATAGATATTTGTTTGCCTTTTCTTTCTTATCCTTAGTCTGTTATCCCATCTTTAGTGGTAACGTAATTCCGAGATCCGGTTGTAATAAGACCGCGTCCTGATCGTCCTCGGACGCATACTGCCGAGGAGTATGGCGTCCTCGGACGAACACGGAACTCTACTTTCGTGATATTGACCGTCACCGTCCCTCAGTAATTAACCTTATGACCTGACCTGGCCTCCTCGGACGGATGTGCATCCTCGGATGGGCCGAAGGCCCAACGATCTTGACCTTAATGGGTCTGTTGATTGGCTGGCCCCCACATGATTCATAATGTTATTTTTTATGCATATTTTTAAATTATAAAAACTTAAAATTTAAATATTTAATTGATAACATATTTATTGATATTCAATCTATTGGAAATTGTTCAAAAAAAAACAAAGTTTCTAAAAATAAAATCTTATGGAAATTTTGTAAGCATGAGGATATAATAAGAAAATTAATACAATTATAAAATTTTCAAAAAATTCACATCTAATAAAAAGATACAAAGTGAAGTTGTAAGTTGTAACTATTGGCTATAAATTAGTTTGTAGTCAAAATTTGTGCATTCTATTATTGCTAAAGTTATTTATTACAAAAGCTCTACAATTGAAATTCTTCTTTCCTATAAAAATATCAATATATATATATATATATCCATTAAAATGAGAGAAAAAAATAATCAATATAGGTCCATGGAGTGCCTCGTTTATGAGGTCTCAATTTAACGTGTTAGGCATTAATTTAAAATAAACTAGTCGCTAACCCGTGCGATGCACGGGATAGTTAAATAAAATTGAGTTAAAAATGAAGGAAAATAAATAATCTAGTTCAAAATAAAGGTTCAACTAAAAAATTGGTAAAAAATACAATTAGTTTTTACTTTCTTTGAAATTGAACCTACAAATAGAACCGTACATATGTGAGGACAATGAAAATGATATCAAAGACATTAAATTCACAACTACATTAAATTTAAAGAACAAAGACATTTGTTTCACATCATTATATTAAATGATTAAAGCCTTTAAAATGAGTGAGGAAGAACAAACTTTTGCAGACCAAGAACATAGAGTAATTTGCTAAAATTGTAAAGTAACGCTTTCTTTCATATGCAAAAATATCATCCAAAGTATAAAGTTTCTAATGGAACCATAGAATGTGAAAATATGTGCTCACTAAGATACAAATAGCTTAATTAAATTTATAACTAATCAACAACAGCATGGTGTGGAAATTGTTTACCAAAAAAAAGGAGTATCTAACGATCAAACATATGTATCTAACAATTCTAACCATAAAGCAAGTACAACATGAGAATTTGGTTCGAAGTATTAAAACAATAACTAAATTTACAAAATGCCCTTTATATATATTTGTAGTGATGGTGTTCTTTCGGGAAAAGATGAACAAATGAAAATCAATAAACTTACTATTATGTATTGAACACTATTTTACAACTAAAATCTCATACTACTCTTAATATGATTCTTCTTTGTTTTTTTTCCTTGAATGCTTAGGCTCTCCAAGTGGCATCAGTAGTTGGAAGAATTGGAGCTTGAGCTTCATAGCTTTGGTGATATAAAAGCTTTTGCCAAATCAAACAAATGTTAGACATGTTGGTGAGAATCTATAATTCCATTTAGTGTTGGTGAGAATTTGTATCTTCCCAAGCAACATTGTAAAAGTTGCACAATATGACTCTACACTATATCCCAAAGGATCTCTCTTGGATTGCTTCATTCTTCTATCAAGCACTACAACTAAAGCTCCTCCATCATAACTTTCCTGCCTTGCAAAACTTCACAAACAAAAGCAGAATTCCATAATTTTCATTTCCTACTTTTGCAACCCCCAATCAAACTAACTAATAGATAACTTGAAATTGCTATCAAACATTGACCATGATACTTGATAATAAACAAAGGCTGGGAAGTAAGAGATCAACATATCTGATAATAGCAATCAACACTTACCAATTATAATTCACCAGCACCAATATCACAGGACACACAAAACTAATATGAAATTCATGACAATTGAAGATAAGCCAAAGACAACAGATACAGAAACCACTACTATGAATAACAGTTTTGAACCTTCCGCACTAACCAAACATTGCCACCAACAAAGCGAAGGGAAATTATCAGAATCCTTTTGGTCTAGAAATTATTTTGGAAAAAAATCATGCTCTCAAAACCTTCAGGTACCTAGAATATTAATCACTTCAAGAATATGGAAATAACAATTAGGCACTTACCTGGAGTAACTGAGTCATGTTCAACCTCTTTATATGTAGTTGTCCGCTCCAAATGCTCAAGAGCATTTGCAACTAAAAAACCCCAACAACAATTGTAGCTTTTTCCCATTTCATATATAAATTCAGTGTGATTGATTTGATTAGTGAAAAACACACCTGAGTACTTCCTGTTATGCACTTCACCAAGCACCTTATTTGCATCCCTCTTCCTTAAAAAGAAAAGGAAAAAAAAAAAAGAAAACAACATGAAAAACATTCTCTACTGTGGGTTTCAATTACAAAATCTCACACATTATTTCAGCTTACTTAAGCATAACTCTTAATTTCTCACAAACCAAAAACACAATAAGTAAATAAAGTAAGATCTGTATTTTCTTATTTACACGACATTCAAAGCAACCTTAAAAATGGTTTGCAGACAACTATCTAAAAAAAAATCTCCTAAAACTCCTTTCACATATTCTTAGAAATTAAAATTACACAGCAAAGGATCTCATCAATTGTCATGCTATTTCCAAGTAAAGCAGAATAGATTCACAACGATGGAATTTCCCTCCAAAGCAATTCATTTTTATTTCTAATTGAAGAGACAAATACACAAACCATAATAAGAAATGAATGTGCTGCTAAAAAAAAAAAAAGCAACTGGAAATATTGGACTATAATGATGTAATTGAAGAAGCTGATCACCAAATATGTTACTGCATATTAAATTAACAACATAGTAAAGAATACAGTGTGTTTGGAGGCAGATTTAACTATACATTTGAACCTAAAATTTAAATCTTTATCAAATTTAAATAAGTCTATAATCATTTCTATTAAAGATGAAGAATAATTGATTGATAGTTGCTATCATAGGCTGTCTACCAGTTGAGGAAATTGCTGCAGAAGCCAAGAAGTCTGAGTTTTTTTTTTTTTTTTCAAAAATATAACAACTCTAGAACTGTGCAAAACTTCATTGTATAAAGTTAAAAGTTATATATTCTATAGAATTAAAAGTTACATATTTTACTGATAGATTGAGAAATAAAACTACAGTCAAGAAAATGAATAAACTTGACATCTACACTGCTTTAAAGAACAGAAAAGCAAGGTTGTGGCTTAATTTATTTTTTGATACACTCATCATTTGCTAATCATAAAGGCAAAAAAATATTAAGTTCCCATATCATTTGCATCTTTTTTTAAAAAAATAAATAGCTTCAGCAATGCAATCGACTGTTGAATTTATTTCTAATCTTCATTTGCTGTTCGGTTTTATTTCTACTTGAATTTAAGATATAGATGAGACTTACAGAGTCCATATCCGTATCAATTTTCTAGGGCTTTTCTCTCTCTCTCTCTCTCAATTAATCAATTATATCTCTGTCAAAGACCCAAACTCTCAGACCAATAATAAAGATTCAATTTTGAATGTGTGTTTGTCTTCCTTATAATCTCAGAAACTGAGTTGTGTGTTCAAAACCGAGTAGCAAACCATTACTACCAATCCATATAACAAAATGTAATAAGGGAAACAAAAATCATCAAGCAAAAGAATGGAGAGATACCTCAATTGAAGCAGCCACGTTCTGTGAGGAGAGGAAGACAGGAAGGAAGGAACTCAGATACACTGTGAGAAAGAGAAAGGCTCTTCTTCGATCCAGAGAGTTTGCGGTTGTTGTGGGTGGTGCTGCTGCTACTGCCGCCTGTTGACTTATGGTGGTTGTGGGTGAAACGGGAAAGGAGAAGGGGTTAGGAGAAATAGGGTTTGTGGGTATTGATTGAGTGGGTTTGTGTTTAAAGAGTTTTAGAAAAGTTTTATGTTGCGTGAAAAGTTTTTTTTTTTTTTTTTTTTTAGTTTATGTTTTTTTATTTTTATTTTTTTTAAATATTGTGCTGATGTGGAAAATTGTGGGAGTTTCAAAAGTTTCGGTTTTATATATATATATAGATAAAGGCAAACCATTAAAAGAATCTTGTAAGATAGACATCTGCTTTAACATTAAAAAGGAAAGCATGAGAGCACGATCAGTTGTAACCTATTAGATCTAATAAAAACTAATATTCTCAGGATATATATATCCTAATGAATGAGGGGTCCCTAATAGTCAATTCATTCAAGAACCGTACAGCAAAGACACTTGTAGCAGATTAATACATTTTTTTAGAAGGAATAGATAAATAGTTTATCTAAGCCAAAAAGATTGTGAAGGTAAGAAATAAATAGATAAAAATGTAGTACATGCATAAAAATAAGAAGGTAAGAAATAGATAAAGACGAATTGCATGCATAAAAATGAAAACTGTAAAATTAAGAGAAAAAAAAAATATCGATAAGGAAATGACGAAAAATAATAAAAAGATGGAACATAGAAGTTATATTTTATGTTGCAAAGTAATTAAAACTCATAGAGAAATTAATGCGAGTGCTAGCATCCCAGTATTTTAAGGCAGCCAGATCATAAAAAGCTCTAGCAGCAACTTCCTCATTATCATATGCACTTGCATGTATAAGCTCTTAAATCATCAATGGCTTCTAAAAAAATATAGATTTCATTGTCACGCTTTTGCTTAGGGTCCACAAACAATATGATACTCATGTAGAGTGTTGCAAAGAAAAAGAAAAAGAAATACTAACTCATCTCCGGATTTTGCAAACACGCTTAGATTTATGAAATGTTTTAGGGTTACGTTTAGTAGACTGTAATAAATATTGTAATGTAATAGTCATTCATATTATATATTTATTAAGTTGTTTGGTTGTGTTTTTTATTAAAATGTGGAGTAACTATTCCTTATTTAAAGTTATGAATCCCTATTCCTTATTCCTTAACCCTTAAAAAACTTAAATCCCCCCCCCCCCCCCCCCTTTTTAGTTGTCACTATCCCTCATGTAGCAGCAACTTCTTCTTCTTTGCCCCCTTTCTAATTCTACTGCTTGCTGTGGTCCATATTTTTTTTGCTATACACGAATAAGGTTTTTAGATTTCCATATTTTCTACTACTCTAGTAATATTTGACAGCAATTTTTGCAACCGATTTTGTATGCTTTGTTCCTGCTACTAGCCATGATAGTAAGTCTCAAAATTTGAGCACATTTGAGGTGCTTGAACCTATTGCCCGATCTTATGCTTCAATGATATTGACATTATAATAATAATAAATTTTAAAAATCACGATGAGTTACAGTGATATTTTTTTGAGAATTTTAATTTATAGCGTCCATTTCTGATGATAGTTCTTTATCATCAGACCAAGACACCAATCAATTTTTAGTGTAGGCGGGGATTAAACCTCAGATCTCTAATTCAATCATCAGAAATTTTACCAGTTGAGCTAACTAAAACCCACAAGTTATAGTGATATTAGTATTATAATATCACCTTCTTTTTTCTTTTTCTTTTTTTATTTATTTTTTATTTTATGAATCATGATAGGAAGAATAAGATGTTAATTTTATAAATAAGGGCATTATAGGAAATTTGGTTTAAACATGCTTTCATTCTACCAATTAAATACAGATTTTTATTCCTACGTTGTCAACAGAAAATTGAATAGTAATATTTCTTCAATTATAACATTTTGTATTACTTGTAATACTTATTCTTATTTCCACGCAATCACCATTATATGTCCTAAGTGTTTGAACTCTAAACTATAATACCACTTAGCATATTTAAACAAAATTAGATATGACAAATCCACTGCGTTCATTAAAAAATAAAAAAAATGGACTTCTTGATTTTTGCAATTTTTAAGAAATACCGCAACAAATGAATTAAGAAATTAAATTGACACATGACACAAAATTAGACCATAATTGAAATCCAATTGGATTTTATTTCGATTTTAACTTTAAATATATCTATTCTATTTATAAGAGGATTTTCCTCCTTAATCTAATATTTTTTTAAGGTAAAAAATACACTCCTGTATCTAATAACTTCTTTTACAAATGTTTTAGGAATATGGTTAATAACGTCACACCAATTCCTTTTCTTGAACTGGAATTTAATTTTATTCAAAAAAGATTCTCATCAATAAACAATGACTTCATTTATAAATAGGGATAACAATGTCAAATACCAAATTTAAAACACACGTTCAAAAAGAGAAATCTTAAAATTTAGGCTTTTTTTTTTTCACGTTCATCTCTTTTTTTTCCTAAAATTTCTTTCAAGTTCATTTTTTTTATTCATTTTTCCCTTCACGTTGATCTTTTTATTTTCCCTAAAATTTAGAATTTTTTTTCTTTCTTTTTCATTCAAATAATACACCTCTAGTTAAAAAATAAAAAAAACCTCTTACCCACCTTTTTTTTATATGTTTTTTTAAAATAAAACAAACATGTTATATTTAAATTCAAATTACTTTCATTTAAAAAAGAAATACTTATCCCTATCCCATTATTTTCTCTATATTACTTTTAAGAGAAATGATATGTCTTCAACATTTTCACAATACTTTTACAACAAATCCTAAGTGACAAATTGTTACTGGTTGTTATTGTTGAGACAAAAGAGTAATCTTAGTATTAGGTTCAAATTTGAACCAATAACAACTAATCACTTATGATTTGTTGTAAAAATGTTGTGGACGTAGCATCTCTCTATTTTTAATTATACTACTATTTAAGAGGCTTTCCTTATTTGGGATCCTCATTTTTTTTTTGGATAAAAAATGCGCTTACACCCCTATATTTAAGTAGATACAAAATTAAAGGATAATCTGATAAAAATACAACTCTAACTCGCACTAAAATATTGCCTAAAAAATAGGATCACTCTTTTGTTGATTTTCAAATTGCTTTATTTACTTATAAATTAGATTCTCAAAATAAAAATTATATATAAAAAATAAAGACACAAGTTTTTTTTTTGGCTATAAAATATGACCAATAAGTTTAATGTTTTCACATTTTTTTTCTTCTCCTTTTTTCCACTTTATCAAGACTTAAACTTTTTTTTTTCCTTCTAAATTCTAATCTCACGTTTTTTGTTTTTTTTTGTTTTTTTCAAATCTCTTCTTCTTTATTTTTGAACTATTAAAAAAAAAGGTGATTTTTAATGTACTCCCTTTTTTTTAATGATTTATTTCTGTTGGTATTTGAATTGTTTTCTTTTCATATCTGTTTGTACTTTTTTTTTTTTTTTTTTTCATTTTAAAGAATCTATTTTCTATGTCCAAAATAAAAATCACTATACATGTGGTTTAATTGGATAGAAGAAAGAAACATCTCAAATTGAGATGAATGGAAAATTATGATACTAAACTCAAAAAAAGTCTTATTGCACACGCGAAACGCATGTGATTATTGTAGAGGCTCACTACACCACATTCAATTACACGTTTAAAAAATAAATTGCAACTTATCTGTTAAAAAAGAAATACTTGTTTATCCTTTTTATTTGTTTGAAACAATTTCTCATTTTTTTCCCTAAAATTTCTTTTGCGTTCATTTTTTTCCCCTAAAATTTAGCCATTTTTTTTAAATTCATTTTCCTCCTTCACGTTGATCTTTTTATTTTTCCCTAAAATTTAGCCTTTTTTTTTCTTTTGCTTTTTCATCTAAATAAAACAACTCCAGTTAAAAAAAAAAAAAAAAAAAAAACCTCTTACCCACCTTTTTTACATGCTTTAAAAAAAAAAAAAAAGTAAAACAAACATGTTCTATTTGAATTCAAATTATTGCTACTTTAAAAAAGAAATACTAACCTTATCCTAATCTTTTATCTATATCACTTTTATAATTATTGCAGGGCCCACTACACTAATTTCAAATACTCGTTTAAAATATAAATTATAGTTTCTGCATATTTGTTAAAAAAGAATACACGGTTTATCCTTTTATTTGTTTGAAAAAAAAAATCATATTCATCTTTTTGATTTCTTAAATATCTCATTGTACGCGTAAAACGCATGCGGTGAGGTTAGTGTGTGTATATATATATATATATATATATATATATATTAGGATATATTGAGATGTACAAACAAAGTTATATATGCTCAAACTAGAAAAAAGATGGGATCAAATGTGAAAAATTTATAAATTAAACTAAAAATATAATATAAGAAAAAATTAAAGAGATATGCTCTTTCAAATTTTTTAAAATTCCAGGTTAGGATAGTCCAAAAATGGAATAAAACAAAAATATCTATTTTGGGACAATGAAAGCATGCATCTATATTATAATGTTTACGTAGAACTTACAAGAACTTATAAGAAGCGCTTGACAAACCACGTAGCTGCTTTCTCTTTAAGACAATTCTAGTCGCTAATCCGTATAATGTTTGTGAATAACTACAGGGACAGAGGTATTCATGGACCATGGGGGGCCATGGCCCTACCCCAGATTTTTATTTTTATTTTTTATTTTTACCAACCATATATGTTTACACGAGATTTTAGTATCTAGCCCCCACCACCACCCCCGCCCCCCAGTAGCCCATTTTTAGCCCTTCAAAAACAAGGAAAAAAAAAAAATCACATGGACAGATCCTATTTCTATTAATTTTTTTATTTTAAAAAAATCCCTAAATTCATACTGATACTTCATACCAGTCGAATTAGAGACTCTTTGTCTCCTTCACTTCCATTGCATGGCAGTACAAGCCACACCCACACTGCCAAACAGCCATTCCATGTAAGTGAGACTCACCTTCAATTTTGCAATTTGAATCACGCTAGCAGAGGCCCAATCTGCTGGTCACTGGTAATTTCTCTCAAAGTCTTCTCTCTCTCTCAATTAACTTTCTTTGATCACTCTCTCACTTTACTATAATGATAGGCTTCAATAGTTCTAGACTTTTTAGTAAAGTCAGTGTTTTGTCTTTTAATTGTTGTTGGTTTACTAAGTTAAGGCATAGTGGATCACTAGCTGTGGGGTTGCCTTGCTTGCTTTAATTTTTATTTATTTTGGAGAACATATTGGGGTTACCTTACAATTTATAAAATTGATAGTTTTTAGGCTAATGTTAACTAGATTTAAAATTGTTCAAAATTGACAAATTTAATCCTTAAATTTAACTTAGTTCCTAAACTAAAGATTGTTAACTAATATTTTACCCAAGTTTGTAATATGTGTTCATATGCATTAAATATTATGGCATTCATAGGCTTACTAAATAGCCTTCTTCATATGTTTTTTTTATTTTTTATTTTTTTTTAAATCTTTGGATTTTTTTTCTTATCTTCTTATGTGCTTAGAAAAATTAATTACTCTTTTTGTTAGAAGACTACACGACATATAATGAGATAATAAACATAGATTATTGTATTGCAACATAATAAGAAACAATTATTTTGTTAATACTAAATGAATACTAATTTAGATTTACCCTTTTTTTTTAATAGTTCAGCCCCCCCTCAATTGGAACCCTAGCTCTGTCCCTGATTAGTTAGACAGAAGATAGTAATATTGTTTGATTTATTAGTTTTTGTAGGAAGGAATAAGAGTCCTACATAACACAAGATTAATTACTTTTCTTCATATTGTGTGTTTTTTCCTATTATATTTTGTCTTGTTGTTGCTTTTATTTTTAAATATAATTTTTATAATTTTTTTGATTGTATGGTAAAAATAAAGAAATAAACACGTATTGTTTATTAAAATCACAATCTAATCTTGGTCAATTCTCCCATTGGTATTAGCTGGCTTCTCTTCTTTGTACTCACTGAACTTTCATGAAAGTTAATACAAATATCTTTCAGATTTGAGAACCCAATCAACTTCTATAAGGAGCATCCCATGGGTTTAATAAAGTCATCAAAGACATGTTATTTTACATAAGCAAATTAAAATTCATAAAAACAATCTATGAACCCAATTTGATCTCTAAGACCCTAACGTTGATGTTCCTTATGCATGAATTGAACACGCAGTATACATGATGACCTTTATATATATAATACTTACATTGTGAATCTATGATGCTGCACATCGTTCAATCATTGATCGGGTTTCTAAATTTTGACGATTATTATTTTTATTTAGAATGAGTTTTTTATTTATTTTTTATTTTAAGAATGGATTGGTGATGAAAGACTTTTTTTTTTTTTTTTTTTTTTTTTTTTTTTTTTTGGGGTATGTGGTAGTGTGGTTTAAGGCTGGTGTTTATAAAAAAAAAGAAAAAAAAAATTTCATGTGCTTATTTGAATGATGTCACTTTATGCAGATAGGATTTTCACTTAAATAGGTTGTAAAACCTTATCTATATAAGATATGTTGTAATATATATACCGAAAAGTGTTTATTGAAAAGTCACAACCCTTTAAATTTGATATACCAAAAAGTGTCTATCGAAAGATCATAATCTTTCATATTTGAATATACCAAAGGTGCCTATTGACTGGAAAAATGTTTATTGAATGAAAATGTGCCTAGTGTTTGGTGTTTTTAAATGTATACGTGGCATTAATTTATGTAGACATATGGCATAATAAAGAATGGTCAACAAAAAGTCAAATATTTTGGCTATTAGTTATTATATAGATATAGATATATTTCTAGTTTTCTTTTCAGTTAGCAAAACCTCAAAAACCCCATGGTCTTACATCATGTTTTTTGCTCTGGTAATTAAATAATGCCTTAGTTAATTAAACCCGCATGGGAGTGCAATTATGTGTTAATATCATCCTTAATCCTTAGAAAAACATAGATTCTTATCTTTTCCAATTAACGAACTACCTCAGTACCCAAATGTTTTGTTGTCCTCCTAACACTTAATTTGGCAAAGTAATTAATTGACGATCCAACCACTCTCTATTATCCTTGTTGATGCAATATGTCGAAGACAATATTTCTTTCATGGGCATGGTGGTAGCTCTTACTTGGCCTCGATTGGTGAGTGGAACAAACTCGAACTTTCCTGCCCAACTCAAACGATTGCTCTCTCTATCCCAAGTTCAACTCAACAACATTGTTTTTGCTTCCGATGCTGGAAAAGTTTTCTTTCTGGGATGGCTGCTAAGCGTTTGCCCCTTTGGCTTGTGCTTGTTATTGGTTCGATTCTCGGGTTGATTGGTTATGGTTTGAAATATCTTGCTATAACATTCCATATTTCATTTCTATTGTCCTCGTCAATCTTTGCACCCACTTTTATCGCAGGCAACAGCATTTGTTGGAGGAACACGGTCTGTTATGTTGCTATCATAGACAACTTTCCGTCTCATCGCCAAGTTTTAGTAGGGATAATAACTAGCTACCAAGGATTAAGCGCAAAGATGTTCACAGATATTGTCCATGCTGTTATGCCATCTGCAACCGGTAAAAAGCTCAACACTATCTTTTATTGAACTCTATCTTACCTATGGTGGTGTGTAGTATAGCTGGTGGAGTACCAGCTCTAAAAATTGATGCTTGAAAATCTAGAAGCATGAGAGTTGAGTTCTTTTTAATGTTTGTGAAAGCAACATTGACTGGACTCTATTCAGTGATAAGCAATAGTATATCAACTAAGATATTGCCTTTGGTTAATGTCATTTTCACTGGACTATTCCTATTAGCCCCACTAATTGTCATTCCAATTGTAAAGAAAGTCACAGAAAAATTTGCAGGGAAATGGGATAAAAATACAGAAAAAGAATTGTGTGGAGAAAAGGTTAATGGTGATGTAGGCAAAATGGAGGAAGGAGTGAAAGAGAGGGAGGATGACAAAAAAGCTCCTTAGGTTGGTGTTAAAGAAGAGATTGGATGCATTTTGATGCTACAAAGAATGGATTTTTGGTTTTACTTTTTTGTGTATTTTTTAGGTGCATCTCTTGGCCTGGTATTTTTGAACAACTTGGGACAAATAGCTGCATCTCGTGGGTACTCAGGAACTGCTTTGGTCTCTTTGAGTTCTTCATTTGGGTTCTTTGGCCGTCTCATTCCATATCCTTGGTCGATTACTTTTTAAGGTGACTTTCTTACACTTTTCTTCTTCTCTTTTATGTGAGTAATGCTAAGATCACAATTTTTGTCATGATTTGCTCACGTGACAAGTCATGAGTGGTGGAGTAAAAATGATGGGTCCACAATTTTATCACCCACAACTTACCATGTAAGTAAGTTGTGGTAAAAGTTATGATTCTAGCATTTTTCATTTTAACTATTATATGGGACATCATAATTGTTAAATAATGTTGTAGTTTGGGGTTAACACAATAGCACACGATCTAGATTTTCTTGAGTTTTTGAGGAATTTTGTACGTAAGAGTTCTTAAAATTTTGAACATTTTTTTTATATAATATAAAGGTCAAATTGTGTCACGATCCACATTCCACTAGTTAACAAAACTCTTACAATAACAAAATATTAGTGCAAATAAAACAAAAAGAAGTCAGTTTCTCCTGCCAAACTTCATCTCTCTAGAAGGTTCCCTTCGTCATTTTCTACATGAGTCAATCTCTTCTCTCTCTAGACATTGACAAAAAATGAATTTTTCGAACATAATTGTTTCTAATTCGGTTATGAGCTTTTACATTCCCTTTATTTGATTATTTGCTTGTTCTCTTGGGTTTGGCGATTGTTGGGTAGAGCTTCTATTTGTTTGATTTCCATGAGTGGCTATTGAAAAATATTTATTTTAGCTAGAAAAAAAATACATTGGTAAAAAAGATATTGGAATCAGAGGATTTGAGAAAAAAAAAAAAAAAGGCAAAAATGGAAAGTGCAACTTTTAAGTTTGACCGAAATTCATTTCCATCATCTAATTTTACTTTTGTTTAACAATCTGTTTGTTTTAATGGAAGACCTTATGTAAATATAGTTTTTCATGTTTTTTCGTATTTGGTAACATCAGAAAAAATTAGTCAAAAGAAAACTATTTTTGGTCAACAGAAAAAGAATGACTTTTTTTTTAAAATTATTTTCCACATTTTTTTGGAAAACAACTCTATTACACAGTAAGCTAAATAAGAGAATTTAGAAGATTGTTTTTCCAACTCATTTAAAATTGCTACTAAACATAGGAAAATGAAATAGTTTTATAGAAAATATTTTTTGTAAAATGACTTATTTTTTAGAAAACATTATTTTTAAAACAAATAAAGCGTAATTGAGTTCTCTAACTTTCGAAGTTATTTACTTCAGGCGTTTTGTCTAATTTCATTAAAAAAATTACCATTAAATATTCAATTAACTAATGAATAAGAATTTTTGAAAAAAAAATTCTTACAAAAAATTCTATAAAATATTTTATTAATTATAGATTTTTTTCATGTGAAGATAATATTTTTTAAGGGCAATTTTTTTTAACAAAATTGTACAGAAAGTTTGTATTAAATAAATTTAAATTTTAGAGTATTCAATTAAACAAAAGTAAAGTTATAAGACTAAAATTGATTTTAATCAAATTTAGAAGTTGCAATTTACATTTTAGAAAAAAAGAAAATTGCCTTCAAAGACTACATTTTTATGCTCTATTTTAATATTCATTGCTTTGAAAACACACAAGGCACATACAATTTTTTTTTCTTTGCTATCTTACAATAACAAGGATTGAGTTTATTTTATTTTATTTATTTATAGTAAGATAGAATTTTGAGGTCCACACTTTTAAAGCAATAGCATTCACACCGGTGTAAACCATATCATCATGGAGAGAGAAGAAGAAGAAGGGGATGATTTTTTTGTTGGTTGGCAGAAGTTGTTAACTATGTTTGGTCTAGCCGTCTAGGTGTTTTAATTTTTTTTTATTAAAAAAACTATTATATAGGAATTTTGTTAGTGGAATTCCAATGTGTCAAAATCTAGAAAAATTTCTTATAAAATAAATGGTCAGGAAGAAATTCCAAAACCTATTATATATTTTTTCTGAATCAACCCTACTTTTGATAGCAATGATCATGTCATCAGCATACCTAACATAGCTGATCCTCCTTTCTTTTTTCATAAAGGAAAAATTGATTTGCAAATCAAGTTGATGCAAATTTGAATTCATTTACACGAACAAAAAATAAAAAATAAAAACATTAATTAAAGACAACAAAATTTAGCACGGTTTAGCCAACTCCAAATTTACATTCATGTGTAACTTCAATCAAAATTTATTATATCAACAATATGAATTACAACTGCTTTCATGTGTTCTAAGGACATTGATTTATAAATTATTTTTAGAAACTTTTTATGGAAAAAGGAAAAAGTAATTAATTTTTTTTATAGTTTTTTATATTTATTATTTCTCATGAAAGTGATATTAAAATTTTTAAAATGATCAATTAATAGATGCCCTAAAACCACCCCTTACCTTTGTATAAATACTATTTTTTTTTTCTCTTGTTCTACTAGTAATGTATATTGTTTTTTTTTTTTTTTTTTTTTTTTTTTTTTCAATACAAAATATTTGGGATGGTTGCTTCTTGTTTCTAGAGTTCAGATCAAGACCAGTTTTGGTATGTGCTATCCTTAAACCTGTCTAAAAAAACCTAAAAGGGTTAGCTCCCTTGAGATCGGGCTAGCCCACTTTTGGGTGTGTAACTGGACTAACATAATTTGGGCTTGCATTAAGCTTGGGTGAATCACTCTAATGGAGTGAATTTTTGTATTGGCTATACGATAACAAGTGAGTTCTCTGCACAGTGATGTATCACAGATTCAAATTTGGTAATCAATCACTTAAAATAAAAAATTGGAGACAAGGTTTATTAGAGTGAGTTTTGTGCCCTCAAACAACACACCTAATTTGACAATGCCAAGATTTAAATGCAATTAAAACTGAAAGAAGCATATAATTACAAACATGCATAGTAGCAGGGAGGTTTTACTATTATAGCATAATTTCCCCTTATTTAGTTATTTTCCCTCCTGCATGCAGGCATTATATAACACACACTAGAAATACAAGAAGCTTGGTCTAGAGCCTTTCTTTATACATCGAATTAGGAACCCAGAGAAGGGTATCACTAGCAAGAAAGTGGCATATAGGGACAGTTCCTGGCTTAACTTTGAGCACCTTAAAAGCGTTTGCAACTGATGCATCAGTGTGGCAAGCAGCTATTGCATTTACTCTTGTCCCATCAGAGGACACCAATGGAACCATGTAAGTCCCTGGGTCATGGATTTCATGGCAATAGAAAACAGCACACGCATAGTTTTGCTTGTGACACACAACCCCTTTGTTTGCATTAATCCTATGCACTCCTGTTATGCGATACTCTTGCTTCTTAGTTTCTTTTAGCACCTGGGTTGAAAGTACTTGAACATTTTTCCCAACTTCGAAACGCTAAAATCTACTAATGATTCTAAGGATGTTGCACATACACCATCTTCTCCAGCAGTGCCTGGTGTCTCACACATCTTAATTGTGCTTTTTATTACCTTTGCTTCTACAGAATTTTCTTTTACAGAAAAGCGATTTAGAATTTCCGGTAACTTGTCACTTTAAAGAGGAATGGACTTTGCCACTTGACGAGGTAAGAAAGTTGCCCCATTTGCAGTATTGGTGAAGTGCAACTTCATTTTTTTTCCCGGACGCAAATCGGTTTCAATGAAAAAAGTGGTGTCAACATTTTCCATGCCCTCAAGTTTTTCATTGCTCAAGCCAAGATTAGGAGGGTTGAAGAACTTCGTATCTGGAAAAGACCATAAGAAGTTGACATATATTCTCAAATGATGGATATATATAATAATAATAATATTATTATTACTATTACTATTATTATTATTGATCATTATTATTATTACTATTGATCATTAACTGAACTAATTGGGTTTAAGTATAAAAATATAAAGCGCTTTTACTATCTCATCTTTTGTTATTTCTCATATTTAAAACCTCTTTATCAATTTACTTTACCAAATGGGAGCAACAACTTAAAGTACCTTATTATCGTATTTAGCCAAAAAAACACTTTTTTTTTTTTTTTTTGAGAAGAAGCCAAAAAACAATTTAAAAAAAAAAACCAAAACACTATTTTATATTCTATTATTTTTAAAGTTATTTATCACAAAAGCTCTACAGTTGAAAATCTTCTTCCTATAACAATATCAATATATCCATAAAAAGAAAAAAAGAAAAATCAACGTAGAGTGCCTTTTTTTTTTTTTTTTTTTTTTGAAACCAAAATCACAATAAATTTGATCTTAACATTATTTCTATTTCACAGTGTATTTGGATGAAGTTCATTTGTATCACAAAAAAACCAGCAATATCAATATATCCATGAAAAATCAACGTAGAGTGCCTTTTTTTTTTTTTTTTTTTTTTTGAAACAAGATAGAAATTTTATCAAAATTAAAGTTTAATCTAAAATTAAATTTTGTCAATAAATTTGATCTTAACATTATTTAACACGCATGTGTGTGCACACAAGATTTCACAGTGTATTTGGATGAACTTTGTTGATTTTTTATTCATTGAAAGTGTAGTAAAAAAAAAAACGGGGAACTTAAAAAAAAAAAACCAGCTTTTTGCGGCTTGCCAAAGGCACTATCTTCATTCTTTTAAGTTTGAGAAGGGAGGATAAGAAAATAAATTAAGAGTTGAAGATATTGAATAAAAGAAGAAGAGAAAAATGGAAGCCAGCAAAAAAAATAGATTGAGCTGGCTGCCTGATTTTTTTTTTTTGCTGATTATCTCATGACACAAAAGGAATTTTTATTTTTCTGTAAAAGCCTATATAGAGCATCATAAGTTCAGTACTATCTTGTGACTCAAAACAAAAAGAAACTATAATATCTAAAGCAATCTACCAATTAATCTCCTTCACATGATTGCAAATCAGATCACTATGCATTTCAAAATCTGTTGAATGGTAATGGATTGATCATAATCTTCTGCATTTTTTTAGATCAAACCACTAAATTGATTTTGCATGGAAGAAAATTGAGTTTCTCAAGTCTGTTTTCTTGACACTTGGATTTCAGGTAGGGGTTGAAAACTGACCGGTTTGCAACTGAATTCTACATGGTGTTTTTTTTTTTTTTTTTTAATCTTTAATTTTTAATTTTTTTAATGCTAATCTTAAAAGTAAAATAGGTTTCAAACACATGTGAAGCCAGTATTGATCAGAGTGAGTCACCAAATGAATTACTTGCAATAAGCTGACCTTAAGGAAAAAAAAGTATCAAAATTCTTGCAAGCTTGCCTCTTATAATAAGCAGCACACACGCATAAATGATTCGCTAAGAAAATATACCAAGCAGTTGCAATTGTTTTGCAAGAATATGTTACTCATGTTAATTAATGACAGGAAACCTCTAGGGAATAAACTAAAATTTGTCTAGTGGTTATAAATTATTATAATACTTCCCTAAACCTTAACTTGAATTGCTTGCTTTAGTTTTGCATCATCTTTAATCTTGATAATTTTTCTTAATGTATCTTTTCAGCAAGAAATGATTGAATAATAGGGAAATTACAATTAATTCTTCAGAGTTTTATAACTTTAGTTCCAAGAATTAATCTTCTTGGTGATAAAATGGAACTATTAGCAATTATTGTCTGCTCAAGCAATAATTATATAAATGCATTATCATTCTCATAGTCTTTGGGTCCTACAGTTGTGTGGGATTTATTCGCTATGAGAGGAATGGTACATATATTTGATACATATGATATATCTTCTCTTGTTCAATATTTTTTAGTTGAAAAAATTTGTTCATTGATGTCCCTAAACTTTCTGTTAGTAATTTTCTTCTTTACCAATTAACCCGGTGGGGAAGTTTATATATATATATATATATATATATATAAACTTAGATACAATATCTTAGGTACTGTTCTTTAGGTTCTTCACTTAAGGTTGAGCTATATAACTACTTAACTAAAAAATACATTTCCATCCCATAAGGAAAAATTTACATAACAAAATCTTAAGAGGAGAATCTAAAGAATAACATTTAAATACTGTAGTTAAGTCTTGTCCTATATACATATATAAAAAGGGAAAGGAGTTTGGATAATTGGATTTGAATCTGACCATCAGAGCTCAAAGAATCCTAAACAGCTTTCGGCATGGGAGTGTTTGGCAAAACTTACTGCCAGTAGACCTTAGAAGGTAGAGAAGCATGGCTTCCTACCAGTGCAAGCTGCCACAAAATTAAACTGCCATGCATTAGCTTCTCTTACTTAGGATTGACAGTTGTATATATATTTACAGAGACACAAGAGAAAGAAAGCAAGCAAATGGACCACTATTCTTCTTAGGGCTCAAGTGAAAGCTTACACAAAAGAAGACTAAAACTGGAAGGATACTGGACTCCATTGAGGCAGCAGTTTATATTCTAGAAGGATAGTAATATTCTTCTGAGGGCTCAAGTGAAAGCTTGCATGGTGAGAATAGACGGAGTAGCCTTATATAAAGGCTTCCAAGGACAAAATGGTAATACGGTTCATCCCCGTGTGACAATATATATATATATATATATATATTTTTTGTTTGAGGGATCGCAACAACGATCACTCTAAATACAGTTTTGCATCTCATAAAAGACTTAAGTATATATTCTTCATCACATATTGGTTTTAGGGGAAATGACTCACCTCTCTCGGTTTGTGTGACACACCAATGAGAGCCTACTCTTCCTCTCTTTCTTTTTCTTTATTTTTTTGGTTGGCGCTTTGTGTGAGTAATTATCTTTAGTAGAAGAATTGATATAACAGTAACATTTACGCTTTGTTTGGTTATAGCTAAGGTGAGGGAAGAGAGGAAAAGATAAGAAGGGAAAAGAAAGGGAAAAGAAAAGTATTCTCTAGTTGTATTTGGATATAAGAAAGAAAGAAAGGATAATGAAGAGTATAGAAACATTTCCTTTATTTGGTTTAAACTTTTTGGTATATATATTTTTACATTTATACCCTTTTATATTTGACATGTTTAAAATTTTTGGTTTGAAGCCACTTAAAAGGTATATATGTAAATTTATCCCATATTATTTTGAAATTGGCCCACCAACAATTTGTATTATTCGGTTTTCTTTGCTCTTCCACCCAATTTGGACAGACAAGTTTTTGTGAGCTCACGAGAAATATTTTCTCATCAATTCTTTTAAGAGTAATGCTACATATATAAACTATTTTATAATATTTTTACAAATTGATGTTGTAGTCAATTTCTTATTAGTTTTCATTTAGACCTACTATTAATATCACTTTTTTATTTACTAATAATCATTTACCACATCAGCAGTTTATAATTTTTTTTTTGGTAAAATAGTTTGTATCTCCATCATTACTCTTAAATTTTCTTTCCATCCTTGAAACCAAACAATGGAAATATCTTCCTTTATCTTCTTTTCTTTTCCCTTCCGCCAATCCAAACATAGTGCTAATTCTATCATAATGTCCTTTCCTTTTGTGGCCAAGTTTTATCACATGGTTAATGATTTCTTTATAAAACTTATCCTAAAGTAAGGACCACGGAGCATTCATGAAGGAGGAGATATGATTTATGTCCTCATATTCTATTATTGGAGGTCACCATGAGAGCAAGATGTGACATCAGGTCCAACCATCAGATACCTACAAAATCCTTTAATTGATCTATTGAGATACCTCCATCTAGTTTTATTTTAGCAAATCTTTGGCCACTAGTAACCAATGGCACACGTCTCAAAACGGCACAGAGGGAATGAAGAGGATTTCCTATTTCTAATCTCTTGACTCGCTTTTAGAGACAGGTTTTTTCTCCATCCCATACATACATGGGCATCCGTGTGGGTACCCGCCCCATTCGCCACACTCAATTATTTTTACACACATACATTCGTTAAATCAAAAGTCATAAAAAAAAAAACAAAAAAAAAAAAACAAGATATAACATTACAAAATTATAACTGAAAATATAACAATACAATTATTTAAGTATTTAAAAACATAAAAACAATTTAAAGATAAAAGATACAACAATTAAAAAAATATAAACATTCTAAAATCTAGAAATATAAAATCTATAATAAAACATCCTAATGAATCATAATAAAAAAATTTTAATTAAAAAAAAAAAGAGCAGGTACGGAAGAAAAGTTAACACTCATCCCCACCCCATTTATTGTGGGCATGTCCAACACTTTCCTCTCCATTAAACTATTAATGCCGCAAAAATAAAGAAATAAAAACTCTGAACTTAGCATATAAAACATCTTTGGATGAGAATATTAATCAGAAAAAATTTCCTGAAGATTTTTTGTAATGCAAGAGAACAAGGAGATGGGGCTCTTTATCATATCAGTATTCATGCAAAGGAAATTGGCTTTTCTTATGATGGAATCTTCAATAATGCAGGGTGGATTATATGTGACTTTTCCTACCCTAAAATAGAAAAGAAATGAAGTGTCCGGAAGAGTCGAATTCAACATACAGTATCAGGAGACACACAACCTCCACGTTGTGTGGTGGAGCCACAACCTTTAATTTGCTTTGGGCTTGTGTTGAATTGGGTCATAATCACGATGAATGATCACCGCACAATTTCTAAAGTTGATAATGTATAAATAAGCCGTGTCTGTCAGAGGAAGGAGACAATTAAGAAGGGTGGCCTAATAATTGACATTTGAATTTGTTAACATATATTACACTCCAAAATTAAAGTTGTTTGTTTTGTTTATACGCTTTAAACCAAATTGTTTAATCTAATTAATTAATCAAATTGGTTACTAGGTTTATTATTTAGATCTAAGTTAAACAAGCATATATCATATCATGCACAGCAGTGGAAAAGTAAATAACATTATGATATGATGACTTAGAAAAATCGATGAAACAAACCGTTTTAAGGTAAAAACCTGGGGAAGATTTGACATACCTATCCTTAACGTAAAGCAAATCCATTATAAGAGAATTGAAGTTTTTACAATCAGATTTAATCCTAAATCTATTGCTACCCCCAGTAGTAACTTACTGACACGATCACATGCAAGTTCCGAATTTACGGACTCCTTCTCTCTTTGGATTTACTGCAACACAAACACCCATGCTTGTGACTTTGAGATCTCACTCAAAGGTTTCAGATTACCATCAGTAGTTGATCTTGTAGCAGCAACTAGGTTCTACCACCACTTGATTGTAGATTTTACTTCAGTAGACACTTGTGTAGTTAGAAGGTACAAAACCTCTCAGATCTCACAAAGAGTAACACATATGTCTTCTAAAAGTCTGAAAAACGTAGCTAAGGTTTCCCTTTTATATGTGGACAAGTTGGAATGAAATCCTAAACGCTTTCGCGGGCTTGGGCCTGATTTAAAATTCTGTAGAATTTCTTTTTTTGCGATTTTCGATTGGTCGAGCCTAATTCTCGATCGATTAAGCTTGGTAGATTGTGACTTCCCTTTTCTACAGTCAGCTCAAACTTGAAGCTTGAAACCTACACCTTTGAGCATTGCCTCGGTTTGCCGACACATACAAAATATGATTCTAAATATTTAATCCTAAATCTTCAGAACCTAACAAAAGTTTTGGGGTTGTTTGAATTTTACACTCTAAAATTTTAGAATTTGGATTTTACCTCTTGAAGTTTGGAGTTGTTTGGATTTTATATCATGACGTTTTAGAATTTGGATTTTACCTCCTAAATTTCAAAGATGTTCGGATTTTACTTCCTAAAATTTGAGGTATTTAGATTTTATATCCTGAAGTTTCAAATTTTAGAGGTGTAAAATCCAAATATCCCTAAACTTTAGGGGGTAAATGTAACGACCCAAGGAAAAGCGCTAGCCACATCTGCGCTATACCTCAAAAGGACTAATCACAATTGAGGCTTCTTGTAGTTGTTAATAAAGCTCAGTTCAACCCAGTAAATACCCGATGTGGGACTCATCACACACCCACACACATCACACAATCAATCAAATTGAGACATTACAATCTCCCCCACTTAAATCCCTAACGTCCTCGTTAGGGCCCATTTTGTGGGGTAGTGCCTCTGAGCCCACACAGGGTTACCGGGCCGGCTCTGATACCATATATAACGACCCAAGGAAAAGCGCTAGCTGCATCTGCGCTATACCTCAAAAGGACTAGTCACAATTGAGGCTCTTTGCATTTGTTAATAAAACCCAGTTCAACCTAGTAAATACCCGATGTGAGACTCATCACACACCCACACACATCACACAATCAATCAAATTGGGGTATCACAATCTCCTCCACTTAAATCCCTAACGTCATCATTAGGACCCACTTTGTGGGGTAGTGTCTCTGAGCCCACATGGGATTACCGAGCCGACTCTGATACCATATGTAACGACCTAAGGAAAAACGCTAACCACATCTGCGCTATACCTCAAAAGGACTAGTCACAATTGAGGCTCCTTGTAGTTGTTAATAAAGCTCAAACCCAGTAAATACCCGATGTGGGACTCATCACACACCCACACACATCACACAATCAATCAAATTGGAGGAAAAGCGCTAGCCACATTTGCGCTATGCCTCAAAAGGACTAGTCACAATTGAGGCTCCTTGTAGTTGTTAATAAAGATCAGTTCAACCCAGTAAATACCCGATGTGGAACTCATCACACACCCACACACATCACACAATCAATCAAATTGGGACATCACAACAACATTTTCACAACAAATCTTAAGTGGCAAATTATTGCGGGTTGTTATTGTTGGGAAAAAAAAAGTAATTTCAGTAATAGGTTCAAATTAAAACTAATTACAACTTAATACCTATGATTTGTTGTGAAAATATTGTGGATGCAGTACTTTTTATTTATTAATTAACAAGTAAACTCAAATAAAAGCTTTTGTAAAATTAACAACTCTATAAATATTAACCAAGTCCAAATAAAATTTTGAAACATTTTCCAGCAATTTATAGAGTTTTTCTCTCATGCAAGAATATTTAAATGAAGAAATAGGCCTCTCTAGCTATGATCAATAATTGCAAGCTGAATGTGACTACTATCAACAGGACGACAATGAAAAAGAAAGAGAAGAGAGGTTAAATAATTTGAATGCAAAATATCATCTATATATGTATTCTCCTATTTTAAACCAATGCCGCAGCCTTTTAGTTCTTATATTCTACTTTCTCAGGAAAATGTAGCAACCGCCAAATAATTTATGTTTGTAACTACCGCAAATAAAGAATATTGTAAGCTTTTTGTTGGTATGAATGAGGAAGTCTCCCATGAATATGATGCTCCTTTATTTAGTACTGCAATAAGGGACTTGATCCGAGCACTAAACAAATTTAAGATTAATTCATTTAATTATTTTGACCGAGTCAAATTTGAGTTTAACTCAAGCTTGTTTATGAATTACTTAATTAACTTATTTTTATCTTACTTATAGAACTATTTTATTTTTACTTCTTCATAAAATTATGTTAATAATTAATAAATAAATTACAGTTGAAATTATATAATTTGAATTAATCAGATAGAATGATTTTTGTTTATTAATTTATAAAAATTAGATTTACAATCTTGCATTTTATATAATTTTTTATTACTAAATAGACTATTTATTGTAAGGGGCATCCCTACTAGGCGGCTTGTGGGCTGAGAAGGGTCCATTGGAACAAAGGCTTGGGCCAAACACAAAACTTAACGTTATAGGCTTGAGGACCTAGGAGGCCGCATGATGACTCTATGATAGGTCAAATATCTATTGACCCTTTGTGATGAATTAATAAATTAATTAGTCAAGTTAATTAATTAATTCAATGAGCATGCAATACGTGTGGTAGTACAAAAAATTACCAATTTATCTAAATGCAACGGAAATTAAATTGACACGGTGATTTGTTTACGAATAGGGAAAACCTACGTGTCAAAAACCTCACCGGGTGATTTTAAGGTCACCAATCCCAAGAATTTACTATTATCAAAACAAGCGGTTGCAAGTAAAGGAATCCCAGTACCTTATACAAACTTAAAGTTGAACCCTTACCTCAATACCCAATTGGATTTGTTTTGTAGTGACAATTTCTCATTTTCAATGTACAGCTCCTAGTACGTGACTAATCAATGGATGCGTAGATCCCAGTACGTGACTTAATCACCAACTTGAGAAGGATGTTGGCTGCAAAGTTTTTCAGTTCATCACACGATGAAGATCACGAAGTTTCTTGGTTACAAAATCCTACGGTGTACAAACACAGCAGCTTTTTCAATAAAAAGATGAATTATGGCAAATTCTGTCTCCGGTCAAAATTTGCATGAACAAAACTTTGTTACACACTCGCGAAATCTTTGACGGCCCTTAAAATAATCCTTATATATGTTTAGGATTTTGAGAAATAAAAGCCCAAACATACACACCCGAATTGGATGAAAATCAGAGCTGGAAATTTGTTTTTTATAAATCTCGATAGATAGCTTATCTATTGAGCTAGCTGTCGAGTATCGGATTTTAGTAACTTTTAAACCTCGATAGACATCAGCTATTGAGCTAGCTGTTGAGTTTTAAAATCCAACACTGTTTGTTTTTAGACCCCTGTAAAAATAGATTGTTTAACCTAATTAATTAACCAAGTGAATACTTAGGTTTATTATTCAGATCTAGGTTAAAATAATAACAATCATATCATGTAAAGTAGTGGAAATATAAAGAACACACGATATGATAACCCAGGAAAACCAAACCGATAAAAAACATGGGAATGATATAACCTAACTATTCTCAAGGTAAAAAACAAATCCACTAGAAAGAATTAAAGTTTACACAATAGCGACTTAGACCACTAATATTCTATTGCTACCTCGAGTAGAAAACTTACTACCATGACCCCATGATAGTTCTGAGTCCACAGACTACTTCTTTCTTTGGCCTTTGTAAAACACAAACACCCATGTTTGTGACTTTGAGATCTCACTTAAAGGTTTAGCAACACAAACTCTCCTGTTTGTGACTCCAAGACTACCCTTGAAGGTTTAGATCATCAGCACCTTTGATGACTAGAGAAGGCAGCAACTTCTACAATACCAAATCTTGAGATTCTTCAAGTAATAACACTGGTAGAAGATATGAGAGAGCTTTTTAGGAACAAAACCCTAAATACAAAAGAGGCACACTCTTCTCTCTCTAAAAAGTCTTATAAAAATGTGTTTAAGGTTTCCTTTATATACTGAGAGAAGTAAATCAGAAACCCTAATCCTTAATGGGCTTGAACTGTTGTTTGGGCTTAATTAAAATTCTACAAATACGACTTTCGATCGGTCGAGCCTGTCTTTCGATCGATCGAACCATGCGAATTATGAAATTTTCTTCCTGCAGCTTGTATGTTCTTGAATCTTGACTTGAATCACCTTGAGCATTGTCTAATAATACCTATAGACTCTAAGATCTATATCTAGACAAGTTTGTGTTCATGATTTGCTAATTATTCTAAACATTTAGAACCTAACAAAAACTTCTTCACTTGTTTCTTGGACAGACTTGCATGGCTTTAATACTTAATCTTGAAACCTTGTTCTTTGAAGTATTAAACATATCCTAGATCTACCCAATTATAAGTAAAATGCGTTTTGTCAAGATTAGCCAATTACATAAAATATTGACATATGTTCCTAACATGATTCACATATGTCCTAACACTCTAGATGTTCTTCGAGGTAATTTGAGGAAACTTCCGCCGAGGAAGGATAAACAATGTAACCGAGGATAGTAGCTTGGCACAGAACTATTGCTGAAGACACAGAAAGAAAGACGCAGAGCTCAAAACAATAGTCACCTCCACATTAATTAGATGTTCTTACCTAATGTCATTCACATTGAATGATGAATGACAGGCTTGAACAGTAAGGACACCTCAAAAGACTTCTTTCATGATCAAAAAGTAAGGGAAGAAGTGTCTGGTGAGATTAGCTTCCTCTGACATCCAGCAAGATATTGAATAGCTGGAGGGGGAGGAGAGGGGAAGATAAAAGGAGGATTTGACCCTCAATTGAGGGGACTCCAATTTTAGAAGAGAAAAAAGTGAGAGAAAGAGAGAGAATACCTTGCAATAGTCTGAATACTTGTTGTATATCCCGACAAAAGCCATTAATTAGTGAAATACAGTTTATTTGTTCATCTTGATTTTTAGTCTTTCTGTTCTATCCTCCTATTGTGGATTACATTCTCATTTCATGCAAATTAGTTGTGTTGATCTTATTCATTAGGTGTGTTCTTCAACCCTAGTTTTTTTTACCCCCATATATATTATCAATAAATTATATTTAATATATAATAAATTTATTTACAAAATTATATAATTCAATCTCAATTTTATTTATGTATATTTTTCTTCATGAGCGATTGGCTAGCTAATTTTAGTCGGTTATGATCTTCTTTCTCCAACCAAAGACAGTACTAATGACAACGTTACATGAAATGAGCAACATTTTAGTAGGTTATAATCTTCAATCTCTTCATTAGCATTCTATTATAAGGCAAATTGTACGATCAAATTTGTTAGTATTTCAATAATTTCCGGGTATTCCCAAAATCACCCCAATCCACCTTTCATCCCATATAGCATATATAGAAGACTCAAGAGAGTGAGAAGCTTTTCTCCAAAAAAAAGAGAGGGAGATGTTTTAGGTTCACAACTTATGTGTCATGTAATGTGTATTTGCTTGAGTGAATTGACAGAATTGGTATTGAATTGAAGGCCATAGTGCTATATGGGATGAAAGGTGGATTGGGGTGATTTTGGGAATAGCTGGAGATTATTGAAATACTAACTAATTTGATCATACAATTTGCCTTATAATAGAATGCTAATGAAGAGAATGATGTACGTGTCAGAATCACGAGGATGCTGTGAAGCTAGTGTGCTAGGCCTTGCAGCAGCATGCGAAAGGTATGTTCGTAAACCGGGGCCAATGTCTAAGCCATCATGGGTATGTTGTACAGTGATCAAGTTGTGGACGTGCCATGCGTTTGCGGATTTGTTTCTAAGCAAATTGAAGGTGCAATTGATATGAGGAAGGTGGTTAATGTGGCAAGGTCATGTGGCAAAAAGGTTGCACCAGGAACAAGATGTGGAAGTAAGCTCTCAATTTTTTCTTGGAACTAGTTCATATATCAATTTATTGAATTGAAAATGAGAGAAAAATAGAGAAGCTGGGTGATATGTTAGAGATCTTATTTATGTATTTGACATGTCTTAATGTATGTTTCATTTCTTTCAATGTCAACAATTGAAGTCGATGTATTCAGCACACTGCAATACTGCATACTATTATGAATAAAATCGAATCTATGATATAATCTATTTGCACATTTTTTTCTATGAGTTGGTAATGAAACTAGCTACTTGAGTGCTTAAACAAGCCGATTTACATCACTCAAACTGATGAATCACATATTAAAATCTGATAATTAATCACTTTTACAAAAAAGAAAAGAGAAAATTAAAGCTAGGTTGATTGGTGGGAGTTTTGTGCACTAGATATGACCTCAAATAATGCACCTTATTTGACAATGCCAAAATCTGAATGTAATTAAAACTGAAGAAGCAAATCAGGCTTGCTATAAGATGTGAATTCAACTGATAGTATCATTAGACTTGCAAACATTTATTACAAACATGCATAGTTGCAGCAAGATTTTATACATGATGCTAAAGTATAGCATACTTTTCCCTTATTTTAGTTGTTTTCCCATCCAGGCATTATTTAACACAAACTATAAATACAAGAAGCCTGGTCTAGATCCTTTCTTCATACATCAAATTTGGAACCCAAAGAAGGGAATCACCATCAAGGAAGTGGCATATAGGGAGAGTTCCTGGCTTAACTTTGAGCACATTAAAAGCATTTCCAACAAATGCATCAGTTTGGCAAGCAGCTATTGCATTGACTTTGGTCCCATCAGAGGACACCAATGGAACCATGTAAGTCCCTGCATCATGGATTTCATGGCAATAGAAAACAGCATACACATAGTTTTGCTTGTGACACACAACCCCTTTGTTTGCATTAATCCTTTGCACTCCTGTAATGCGATACTCTTGCTTCTCAGTTTCTTTTGGCACCTGGGTTGAAAGTACTTGAACATTTTTTCCCAGTTTTGAAACACTAAAATCTACTAATGATTCTAAAGATGTTGCACAGAGACAACCTTCTCTATCAACGCATTTGGTCTCACACGTCACAATTGTGCTTTTTATTATCTTTGCTTCCTCAGATTTGTCGATTACCGAAAAACGATTTAAAATTTCTGGTAACTTGTCACTTGAAAAGGGAACAGACTTTGCAACTTGATGAGGTAAGAAAGTCGCCCCATTTGCAGTACTGAAATGCAACTTCATTTTTTTTCCCGGACGTAAATCAGTTTCAATGAAGAAAGTGGTGTCAACCGTTCCCCTTCCCTCAAGTTTTTCATTGCTTAAGCCATTTGGATGGTTGAACCTCGTACCTGTAAAAGACAATAATTAAAGAACATATATCATCATATATCTTTTTTCTTCTTCTTCTTCTTCTTTATTTCTTTAATTTGCGCATTAATTAGATGTCAAATGGTGGCAGAATTTAATAATTGAGTTATTAGCTTGCACCTTTACTTTAGGGTCTTGTCTTTAAATCGTCTTAGTAAAAGTTGCCTTCGGTTTGACAATTTTGCTAAAGAGCTTCGGAGAACCCCTAATAGATGAAAAATAGATATTTCGAATTTTAGTGTTAAAAGCTCTTTAGTGAATTGTTTCAACTTTAATAGAAATAAATGAATTAACAAAAGTGTTCATGCTTAATTTTCAAAATAACACTCAATGCTCACTTATTTTAAAGAGATAGAGAGCTAATAACAATAATAATGATGATGACCACGATGAAGATGGTAATAAAATAAATATTATTATTAATTGAACTAACTGGGTTTAAGTATGAAAATAAAAAGTGTTTCTATTATGTTATCTTTGTTATTTCTCATATCTAAAATCTCTTTATCAATTTACTTAGCAAACAATAGTAACAACTTAAACTTAAAGTACTAGTTTTATTATATTTTGCCAAACACTTGCACCAAAACTATTTTCTTATATTGTATTTTTGTTAAAGTTATTCATCACAAAAGCTCTACCCCTAAAATTCTTCTTCCTATAACAATATCAATAGATTTTTTCTTAACATTATACATGTACACACAAATATATAAATATAAATATATATATATATATATATATATATTTCCCCTCTCTTTTATTTTTTAAGGTTTGGGTGAAAAGAAAAACAATGACACTGAATATTTTCCATGGCCCATGATAACAGAGAGAAAAAAAAAAAAACGATAAAAGAACAAAAAAGCATCCAATGGCCATGGGTTTGAAAATTTATGTAGAATTACAGAAAATATTCATGTGGAATATATAATAATGACATTAACAAGAAAGAAAACCAAATAATATATAAATAGGTGTTGGACTTTCACGTGTAATGGAATCCCACGAAGAATAGATGCAATAAAAATGTGTAGTTGATGATGTAAGCGACTAAATTTCTAGTTTGAAATAAATCAAACAAGTAAAATAGTTTCACAAATGCGAATTTGTATTTATGATTGTGTGGTACAATTCTCTGAAATTATAAAAGAGTGATCCTCTGATTCGATCTCCTTGCAAAACTTATTGATTAGATTTATGGTAATGTGGATTTGACTTAAACACAAAATATCCTTCAATTTGGTTGATGGATGGATCGAAGATTACTGAAACGGAATTACAATGAATCTCTGGCTATGAGCTTGTTTAGAAATCCTTTGTTCTTCGCGTTCTTCGTGTTCTTCGTGCGTTCTTCGTCTTCGAAGGTTTGTGGTGGAAGTTCTTCGGAGCTTTAGAGGCTTGAATCCGTTGAGCTTCAATGATTTGTGAGTTGTTGATGTTTTCGGACACTTTTGGCTTGATTCCCGTGAACTTTAGGATCTAGGCAGATGATCTGGACGATTCTGCTTCGAATGTTCTTCGATTTTGGGGTTGAAGTTCTTGAAGTTCTTGAAGGCTTTGAGGCTTGATCTTCACAGAGCTTTTTCACTTCTGAATTCTGGTCCTCTAAATGTCTCAGGAAGGCTTCTATTTATAGGAGTTTTGGGGTGGGTGAGCGACACGTGGCGGAGCTTGATTGGTGACACATGTCACAGCTTGATTGGTCCGCTTAAGTCATCGCTTACACGTGCGAGGTTGCTTGAGTCATCGCTTACACGTGCGAGGCTGCTTGAGTCATCGCTTACACGTGCGAGGCTGCTTGAGTCATCGCTTACACGTGCGCTGATGCGTGATTAGCTCTTGCATGACACTTGGCAAATTTCTGTTGGCTTCTGAATAGTGATAGCAAAACCTAGCAGCAATATATGGTGTTCTGTAATTGGCTGTATTTTGTGGACTTGGTAATGTGACGTGTCAGCTTGTGATAGGTCGGGAATTTTCCCTCTCTACAAATGCCCCCTCGAGACTCGTTCACGCACACAGTTTCAGAGTGTGGTGTGGGAATGAGTTTCGAAAAAATGGATTTTTGGTACTTGACTATTTAAGTGAAGTAGTTGAAGGTAGTGGAGCTGTTGAAGGTGGTGGAGCTGTTGAAGGTGGTGGAGCTTTCAGAAGGATGAGATAATTTCCGAAGAGTAGACCTACCCATATGAAAGGCTTTGATGAGACCGAAAAAGGGCCTGCAAGTATTTGAACGTACTTGCGTGATGGAGCTTTCTTAGCAGAGATTAAGTTGAAGTACTTTCAGGAGAGTATTTTGGATCGTTGGCGGCGATCACAAGATGTTGAAGATGGGGAAGATGAGAGAATGGTGGCTGGGTACAGCATGCAGGGTCATGGTGCTAGCCTCGTGTTCTTAAGAACTTCTGGTGAAGTTATTTCAGAAGATCACAAAGAAGACGGAGATGAAGCAAAGCAAATGGGCAAAGCATACACTACCATGGTGCTGGCCCTGTATGCTGGGACCCTTCTGGTGTAGATGTTTATGGGAAGTACACCTTTGAATATGGGACTGACTGTGTGTTGCATGGGGTCTGGCAGCAAGTAACCGAATGTGCCTGTGTGATGGGACCATGCCAACGGATGTTATGTTGAAGTAATTTCAGAAGAGTACCTTCTGAAATTCTTCAAGCTGATTTTAAGTTGGAATAATTTCAGAAAGTAAATTTTGAGGTACCAGCAACGATGACCTTTAGGTCTCATAGTAGTGGGGACATGGAATAAGGTTTTGATGACCATTTACCGGCACCAAAGGCTGAATTCTGATGAGCTGGCACCTTGGAGGTTGTTTTAAGTGTTGATGGAAAACAATTTGTAGGATACCCCAACACTTTTTTACCATCTTCACCTACTGCCACTTGTTGGAAAAGCACAGAAAAATGAAAGATGGAGCTAACTTGTGATTCTGGCCCTAGAAACCAGCCAAGTTGCTGCTTGTTCCGAACTACTGCTCCTGCTGGAAGACCAAGCAATTGGAAAGAGACTACAGGAGCCCTGAGGTTAGGAACGGGTGCTTCTGCTGGACTTGGATTTCCTGGCCAACCAAGTCCAAGGAAACATGGAACCGCAATGCAGACTTTGTTACGAGTAATTTTATGGACAAAGGTGGTCGTTAAGTGGAGAAATAAAGTTTGTTTGGATCTTAAAACTGCAATGATGTTGTAAATAGGGTTTCGACCGAACCATGGGAGGGTTGATCTCAAACCGATTATGAAGCAAAATCGGTTGCTAGGTGTTGAGAATGATAAGATCATAGTGAGAAATGGTTGTGAAAAGGAGGATTTGAAAATCTGAAAGAGGCAAATCTTCATTTCATGATTCAGGGTTTTTTTTTGGATGAGTTTTTGATGAACCCGGCCCTCCTATTTATAGTAGAGAGATGAAGAATGGTAGGTAGGTAGTTGAGAATGGTAGTTGAGAATTTTTGGTGAGAATGGTAGATGGGAACGGTAGGTGGAAATGGTAGGTGGGAATGGTAGGCACCGAATGAGAATGTTAGGTTGAATTAATGACCCAGTGTAACCTCAAGTTCTGACACACTTGTGAGAGTTCATTTATATTTGGAGAGAGAAGTTTTGATGAAGTCTGGAGAATAACCCTGAGGAAATCCCAATTAAATGGATGAATCTCAAATTTTGATCTCAGGAGTTTAAGTTTTGGACATCGTTAATACTTCAAAGATGTGGGGGTTTGATTGGTGATCACCAAATCCAAAATAAGTGGATTTCAAAATCAGAATCTTTGAGAAGGTCCGAACAGGACAAATTTTGCTCGAATGTCTTGATTCTTGGCCAAAGTTCACTTCAAAGCCAACAGTTGTAGAATCACACCATTTGAGCAATTTTGGATTCTCAAATGAAGAAACAGACCCCAAATTTGGAATGTACACGAAAAATTGAGGAAGGCAAGTGTGACTTGAAAATTTTGACTTTAGGTTGATTTCAACATCAAAGTCAACTGTCTTGGAATTTGAGCCATTTGTACAGTTTTTTGAGTCTCACATGATGAAACGGACTCCAAAATTGGAATGTACTCGAAAAATTGAGCAAAATAGGTCCATCTCAAAAATTTTGACATTTGGTCAACATCTGCACAAAAGTCAATTTTTTTGGAAATTGGACGTTTGCACAATTTCTGAGCTTCGAATGAAGAAACGGGTCCCAAAATCGGAATGTACTCGAAAAATTGAGTGGGACAGGTCCATTTTGAAAATTTTGATTTTCTGGTCAAGGTCAAAAGTCTGCTTGGTCCAAGCATTTTCTCTCTCTTTTTTTTTTTTTTTTTTAGGTGGTTCGGATCCGAGTCGGTCCGGGTCGAATCGGACCAACGGGTCAGCTGGTGTGAGATGACGTCATGGATGACGTCACTATGCGCTGGCGTTCACACGTATGGCGCGTGTCGTGCGTGTCGCGCGTGAGGGAACTTCCCGGCGCGTGTGAGCGCGTGACCAGCGCGTGAGCTTAAGGAAAAGTTCGCCGGACCTCCTGGCGGCGCGTGGCGGCGCGTGCTTGGGCTTTTGGGCCTGAAATTTTTGGGCTTTGTTGATCTAAAGCCGTAAAAGACCATGGTTCAGTCAGATTTCCAAAATTATGGACAGATTTGCACAGATTTGAAGGATTAGGCCGCGGGTCGTCGTGAGTTTGTGGCGGCGCATGGAGGCGGATGCGGCCGTTTCTGGGCTTGAAATTTTTGGGTTTTGTAGATCATGGGCCGATGAATCTAGTGGTGGCACCTGTTTTGTGAAGATTTTCTCAGATTTGTGCAGATTCGAACGAAAAACTTCGCGAAACGTTTGGGAGTTTGTGGCCGCTCGTGGCGGTGCATGGTGGCTCCGTTGCTGAAGATCTTCCTGGGTTTTGTTCATCAAAGTCCTTAGAAGATTTCTGTGGGTTGATTTTTTGTGAAACCTTGTCAGAAATTGTAGAAATTTAGAGTGGAAGACCGCAGACATTGTTGAATTGGTTGCCACTTTGGTCTACATTGGTGCTTGCCGTTCTGACAACGCTTGACAATCCAGGCAGGGAGTGGTTGCAGAGTAACTACTGAGTGTCTCTGCTGATCTCAAGGAGTTGGTGGCAGTTGGCTCCATAAAGGAAGAAGCTTCTGTGGATCCCTATATAAAGCCACTCAGGCATGCACTAACTTGTGCAAACATAACCTCTAAAAAGAATACGTAATATTCTGTATGGTGAAACCATGCACGCCCTTCTTTTCTTTTCTTTTTTTTTCTTTTTTTTTAAATTTATTTATTCATTTTCTATTATTTGATAATAATAATAATAATTTTTTTTTTTCTTTTTTGTACACAGCTATCATGACGCTCTTTTTTAAAGATTCGAAGATTGGCGAAGAATCAGCTTTGTTTATTTATAGAAAAAAAGATGGCAAGGATGCGAAGGCTACGACTTTGATTGTTCGTCCACCCATAATTGGGAGATTTTCAGAAAAATGGGGTCAGTTTTGTGAAATGATCTTTGGATTTTCACAAATTTGGAAGAGAAGGCCGTGGGTGACAATTTGTCTATGATGACTTTTCCGTTCTTTTTTGCAGGCGGCTCTGACAAGGCGGCGCCTGTATTTTGACTTGTGAGTCTTGAGGTAGTTGATGAGTTACCGTATGCTGTATGTTATCTTGCATTTCAACATTCGGTGCAGATTTCTTTGATTTTCAGTGCATTCGGGTTGCAAAGGCTGACTTTAAACATTTTGGTGGCAGCATTTTTCCTCTTTTTTTTTTTTTTTTTTTTTTTTTTTTTGTCTGTTACCTCAGAAATTCTCTATATAAAGCCACCCGGGTATTCATTAAAATTGTACAAGCAGCTTGCAGTGGGTAGTATCTTTAAGGGTAGAGAAATTATGTAGAGAAATAATATATATATATATATATTTTTTTTGCTTTGTTTGTACTAACAATTTTTTTTTTTTTTGACAGGCTAGTGACTGAAATTGAAGCAAACATTTTTTTTTTTTTTAGACGTGCCATGAGATTTTCTTCTGATAAGTTCTTTGTTGTTGCTTGTTTTTGTTATGTAGCATGCTTTCCTTGGCAATTGAGCTGCACCAATACTTATCTTTTCAACGTAGCCATTTCAAGAGTCTTTGCAACGTAGCCGTATCAAGAGTTTTTACCATGAAGCCATGCTAGTATCTGTCCTTGTATTGAAGCTGTGCCAACATTCAACTTTGTCATGGAGCAACGTCAACATTTCATTCGTGCCTGCACTTGTATTGAAGTCATACCATCATTTGCACTGAAGTCGTGTCAACATTCATCCATGCCATGAAGCTACGTCAACACTTTATTTGCGCCGAGGCCATGAAGTCATGTCAACACTCCATTTTCGCTGAAGCCGTGCCAACGTTCATTTTTGCCATGAAACCACGACAACACTTCATTTGTGCCAAAGCCATAAAGCCACGTCAACACTCCATTTGCGCCGAGGCCATGAAGTCATGTCAACACTCCATTTGCGCCGAGGCCATGAAGTCATGTCAACACTCCATTTTTGCTAAAGCCATGAAGCCACGTCAACACTTTATTTTTGCCGAAGTCGTGCCAATATTCATGAAGCCATGTCAACACTCCACATTGCCATTGAAGTTATGTCAACACTTTATTCGCCGAAACTGTGCCAACATTCATATAAAGCAATTTTCAGAGACAACATCACTCGGACATCAAGGGCGTATAGCACTGTAGCTAGACCTCAAGATTTCAGAGATGCCAACAAGATGTTGAAAATGCAAGGAGATGCCAAAACTTTGAAGTTTCAAGAAGAATGCCGCCAAGACTTTGACATTGCATGGACATGCCCTTGGAGGAGAGAAAATGCAATACCAACTTCAGATGCCAGAGGAAGGTGACATTGTCCAACTTTTGGAGACATGATATGAAGCTGCACCACTCAGAAGGGAGATGATGCCATACCGACTTTGGATATATAATCTACCATCATTCCGGAAGAAATTGATGTCATTCAGATTTCAGAGACATGATGTGAAACAACACCACTCAGAAGGGAGATGATGTGGTTCTAATTTCAGAGTTATGAAGTGGCACAACCTAGAAAAGAGACGATGCAGCCTAGAGATGGAAGGTACAAGGAGATGCCCCCAGAAGATAAATGATACAAAGTATTCTTCAGAGATGTAGGAGGATGGCCACAGAAAATGAACAACGCCATGAAGACCTCATTTCAGTCTTCATTTTCTACTGCGTCGATCTTTGATCATCCTATTGAGCAATGCCTTACCAACCGAAAGGACCTTAAAAGCGCCTTGATGACTCTTGGAAAACTCCTCAAGTTTGACTGGCGATCCTTCTTCTTTTCATGTGACTGAACTTAGTGACAAGTACTAAGCTGCCTACGTACCCCGGAGAGGGATCAAGTCATCACGTAGTTCAACAGATTTTTTTTTTTATGATCTTTTTTTTTCTTTCTTTCTTTCTTTTTTTTTTAGTGCGTGACTGAACTCAGCAAAAGATACTAAGTTGCCTACGTACCCCGGAGAGGGATCAAGTCATCACGTAGTTCAAATGATTTTTGTTTTTGATTTTTTAATTTTATTTTGTTTGTTTTTCTTATGTGTTTTTGCAAAAAAGGGGGCGCAGTGTGTAATAGTGGGTATCACCACTGATCGAACCCGAGATGGCCTCAAGGGTGACATGGGCGTCCAACCGCTACGCCACACTCGCAATTGTTGACATGGAGTGGGATTAATTTCTCCTTATTGGTACGCTTTGAAGGGTAATGGGAAGACATCATGTACTCTTGCAGCGCTACAGTGGGTAGTTTAAGCTCTTACCGAGGAGCAATCCTTGATTTTCAAGCATAGAAGCGTTTGAGGAACTTCCCATTGATGGGGCCGATCCTTACACCATCATTATCAATCAACTTGTAAGCTCCATTGGTGTAGACTTCTTGCACAACATAAGGTCCATCCCATTTTGAAGTGAACTTATTGCCTGTACGATGAGTTGTGATGATAGGTCTTCGAACGGCGAGGACTAAGTCACCAACTTGGAATGATCGTGGCTTGACTCTTTTATTGAATGCACTTGAAAGACGAGCTTGGTAGCATTCAAGGCGTTGTTGGGCCTCGAGCCTTTTTTCATCAAGCGCCTCTAATTCTTGCAACCTGAGCTTGGCATTTTCTTCTCCAGTCAATCCTTCTTGAATGGCAATCCGTAATGATGGGATTTGGCGTTCTAACGGAAGGACGGCTTCAACTCCGTAGACAAGAGAATAGGGCGTTGCTTGAGTAGGCGTTCGAAATGTTGTTCGATATGCCCATAATGCTTCTCCGATTCTTTCATGCCAGTCTCGCTTTGTCTTGGATACCACTTTTTTCAACAAACTGCCAAGTGTTTTGTTAAACGCTTCAGCTAGTCCATTTGCCGGGGCATTGTACATGGAGGAGTTGTATTGTTTAAATTCAAACTTCTCGCATAGCTCTGTCATCAGCCTATTGTAGAATGGTTTGCCATTATCAGTTATGATATACCGAGGGACACCATACCGATAGATCAAATGAGTTCGAATGAAATTGACCACCGTTTCTTTCTTCACTTCCCTAAGGGGTACAGCCTCCGCCCATTTTGAGAAGTAGTCAGTTGCGGCCAAGATGTACAAGTGGCCACCGGATGACTTTGGTAATGGCCCTATTGCATCAAGACCCCATGCATCAAAAGGCCAAGAAGCTACAGTTGGGTGTAGAGGTTCTGGCGGCTGATGGATGAAGTTCGCGTGATATTGACAAGCTTCGCACTTCTTAGCGCACTCCATAGAATCTTGTACCATCGTAGGCCAATAGTAACCCATTCGTTTGATCCTATAGTGTAACTTAGGACCTGACTGATGTGCGCCGCATATGCCAGAATGAGCCTCCTCTAAGGCTTGTTTAGCCTCCTCCTCTCCTAAGCAACGGAGAAACAATCCATCAAATGAACGGCGGAAGAGAGTGTCTTTATAGTAAATGAATCGAGCAGCCCTCCGCCGAATTTCAGTCCTGTGGCGTTTATCATCCGGGAGTCTTCCATGTTGAAGGTATTCAATGATCACTTGTCGCCAATCTTCTTTTTCGACAAGGCATACAGAAATGATGTTGGCTTGCTCTTCCTCTTCTTCTTCAACTACGAGAGGTACCACCCACCTTTGGGAAATAGCGACTTTGGTTGTCTCTTCTTGGGATAATGCTAAGGCAGTAGCCAAATTAGCTAAAGCATCGGCCTGTCTATTCTCCTTCCTTGGTATATGCTCCAATGTGGTGGCCTCAAAATTTGCTAGCAATTTCTTCGCATATTTGCAAAAGGGGATGAGGTCTTCTTTCTTAACGTCATATTGCTCCAAGATTTGGTTGATAATTAATTTGGAATCCCCAAAGATCTCAAGCTGCGCTATGCCCATCTCAATGGCCATTTGTAGACCAATAATCAATGCTTGATATTCAGCTACATTGTTAGAGCAAAGTTCGCTTAATGAGAACGAGTACAGAAGTATTTGCCTTTGTGGAGAAACAAACACAACACCTGCCCCCGCTCCTTCTCGACGTGCAGCCCCATCGAAAAACATAATCCATGGTGGCATTTCTTCAATGTAAAACACATCTTCATCCGGGAAATCATCAGAGAACTCCCAATCAGATGGAACTGGGTGATCAACTAAGAAATCTGCCAATGCTTGTCCTTTGACAGCTTTTTGTGGAATGTATGCAAGGTCATATTGTTGTAGCAAGACTGCCCATCGAGCTATACGACCCGAAACCACTGGCCTGGAGAGGACATATTTGATCGGATCCGCCTTTGCTATCAAACGGACTGTATATACTTGCATGTAGTGCTCCAGTTTGTCTATGGCAAAGAAAAGAGCGAGGCACATCTTTTCGATAGGAGAGTAATTTAATTCAGCCCCATTGAGAGTTCGACTTAGATAATAAAGGGCTCTTTCTTTCCCCTCTTTATTTTCCTGCGCCATAAGAGCACCTAGAGACCTTTCTTGGGCCGCAATATACAGCACCAAAGGCTTTCCTGGGATAGGAGCACCTAAAACTGGAGGATTAAGCAAGTACCTTTTGATGAGCGCAAAAGCATTGCTACAAGCCTCATCCCATTCAAAGTGCACATCCTTTTTCATCAATCTATTGAAAGGTTGACATCTACCGGCCAAATTCGAGATAAATCGTCGTATGTAGGCCAGTTTTCCCTGCAAGCCTCTAAGTTCTCGTAGATTCTTGGGCTCTGGCATTTTCTGGATAGCTTCAATTTTGGACTGGTCAATTTCAATACCGCGGTGCCTCACAATGAAACCAAGAAATTTTCCAGATGTTACGCCAAAAGCGCATTTGCGGGGGTTCATTTTAAGCTGATACTTTCTCAGTCGGGTGAACACGGATCGTAGATCTGCCAGATGGTCTTCCCTCCTTTTTGTTTTAACCACCAAATCATCGACATAACACTCCACGTATTTATGAAGTACATTATCAAAGATCTTCTGCATGGCCCGTTGATAAGTAGCACCAGCATTCTTTAGTCCAAAGGGCATCACTTTGTAACAGTAAATTCCTTTAGGGGTACGGAAAGCTGTAAGCTGCTCATCCTTAGGATTCATTCGAATTTGGTTGTAACCCGAAGATCCATCCATGAAAGATAAAGCTTCATGACCAGTAGTGGCATCAACCATGACCTCAGTGATGGGTAATGGAAAATCATCCTTGGGACATGCATTGTTTAAATCTCGAAAGTCAACGCACACTCGGATTTGTCCATTCTTCTTTTTGACAGGGACGATGTTAGCGATCCATTCCGGGTACTGTACTTCACGAATGAAGCCTGCTTCAATGAGCTTATTGACCTCGGTTTCTATTTGAGGGATAAGCTCTGGCCGAAAGCGTCTTTGAGCTTGTTTGACTGGGCGCACGCCCTTCTTTACTGCCAAATGGTGTAGAGCAATACTCGGATTGAGCCCAGGCATTTCCTTGTAAGTCCAAGCGAACACATCTTTGTACTCTACTAGGAGCTTGAGGTATCCTTCCTCTTCTTCAGGGGTAAGAAGCGCACTGATGAAAGTTGGCCGGGGTTCTTCAACAGTTCCTAAATTGATCTCTTTAAGTTCATCAACTGTAGCTTGTCCTCCATCTTCCAAGGCTGGAGGAGCTTCATCGACCTCTTCATTGGTTGCTTCAGCATCTGACAGTGTACTCTCTTCTATTGTAATATGAAACGAGGATGACACCTCTTCAATTTCCTCATCATGGACGGGTGACTGACTTGTATGTACAATCGTTCGTCTTTTGACTTTGAGCGATCCTTGAGTGTTGATCTCCAAGGTAAAGTTACGTTTCATGCGTGAAGGAATGCTACTGCGAATCTCATCATTGGCTTTCTTCTCCCCTTGAACGTCAAAGTTTATTGAACTTTGAGAATGACTATCAATAGGCCTTTTCGTTGCCCCCAGTCGATCAAAGACTGATTTACAAGCAAGGGTGTCCCGATTTGGTGTTAAACAAGTTGTATTTAACCTATCGAACACTGTGATTCGTGATGACGAGGCCTCGATGCGATCAAACACTGAGACATGGGGTGAAGAATGGTCTTTTCTTTGATTTGAACTTTCGCCGACCTCCACCGTTATGTATTGGGAACTTGAAGGATCGCTTCTTTTCTTGATCCATATCTGAGCTGGTTGTTCGGGAGTATAACCTAATCCGGTCTTTGGGATATGAATTTCATGCCCTTCAAGCCGCATTTTCCTTTGTGTTTTGCTAAGGCCATGCATCTTTTCTCCGGTGGCTTCTGGAATTAGCTTCCCTAAGTCTTCTCGTTTTGAGAAATCGTAGCCTGCTTTGGCTAACAGCCTATATGCCTTTGGGTCGAACCATTCTTTTGTCCGCCCACTTGGTAGAATACCATGCTCTATCGGAGTTTGCAAAGACCTCACGAATCCATTTAACGGCTTCGAGGGCAAAGGATTTGTGGATGAAGTTAAAGGCATGACATGATCTTCTTTCAATATGGCTACATCCTCCATCGTGAGCTTTGCAGGTCTTCCCATGTCTTTTGTAGGTTGAAGGCATTCCGCGAATGGTGATTGTCCATTCTTGCGGTGTGATAATGGTATATACCGGAGGAAGGGTTCTGGGCCTTTCTTTGGGGAAGAAATGTCCTTTTTGGCGATGAATTTAACATGCTCTTTTTCATCCTGTTTACTTTTCATAGACGGGATCTCAACTGGAAGAACCTCGCTAGAAATGTCTTCTTTTGCATAAAATTTTGCATCAGCAAAATGAGTTTCGGTTTCTGCAAAAGGCTTTAAATCGGCATCGACCTTTTTTATTCCATTTTGAAAGAACTTGAAGCATTGATGCAAGGTTGATGGCACTATTCCATTTTCATGGATCCAAGGACGTCCTAACAACATGTTGTAGGTCGTCTTAGCGTCAATGACGTGGAACAAGACGTTGCTTTTCAATTCTCCAATGGATAATTCTAGGTGGATCAGGCCGATTGCACGTTGTCCTCCTTGATTAAAACCTTGGATGACCAAACGACTGTGTGATAATTCTTCCATAGTAAAACCTAGTCGTTTCATGGTCATTTTTGGAAGTATGTTAACGGTTGAACCTCCATCAACAAGGATACGCTCGATCCTTTGTTCACGAGCATAACCAGAGACATAGAGTGGGCGATTGTGGGGCTTAGAGCCTAACAATAGATCCTCATCAGTGAAAGTCAAGTCTGGAGAGCATGCATAACATCCCTGTGTTTGTTGAAGCGTATTGGTATGAGGGGCGTATATCTCTGGCTCCTCAAGAGCTCGGGTGAGCACTTCTTTTGGTGATGTGGGGGATTGCAAGGGTTCAACTTCATCGACCTGAGATTGGAATTTCTCCAAAGATGACAAGGTCTCTTTTGGATCATCATGGTCAACGTCCTCCTTTTCGTCCTGGATTTCGCAACGAGAAATTGTGTGGACGGCCTCGGCTGAGTCATTTTGAAAGAATTTCCTGGGGAAGAATTCTTCCAATGTGATGAGCTTTCGAGATTTTTGGATTTGTGCTGAATCTTCATACACTTTTGTTCCTAGTCTCCCTTGCCTCTTATCACTCATTCTTTTTGACCAAGGCTGAATCTGGTTTTGTGCTCTTTTGGACTCTCGGGTGATCAAATGAAGAGGGAATGCTCGTTTCTTCTTCCATCTCTTGCGAGTAACTATCGTCCAGCCTTCTTCCTCATCCATCGTTGACCTTTTATCATCATCTGAATTATAATCAGGTGCTTTTTGTGAGAGCTGAATTTGAACCGGTTCTAGAGAACCAAAATGGATGAGCGTGGTATTTGCCCCTTGCTTAGTATTTGGAGACAGGGAACTAGGTAACCCACAAGAAAATGTGACCGGGTTTGACTGAGCGACATCATTAAAATCCAAGTCGATTTTCCTTTCCTTGGCTAGCTTCATGATGAGTTCTTTAAGAACAAAGCATTTTTGGATTGGATGACTTATGATGCGATGATACTTACAATAGTTCGGGTCATCAACTTTTCTCATCTCTTCCGGTCGTTTGCATTCTGGCAATTCAATTAATTTCAACTTGAGCAGTTGTTCTAGCATTTCAGGCATATCGGCGTCTAGGAAAGGATAGACCTTTTGTTCCCATTCCTTAAGTGATGAGCGACACGTTTCACGCTGTTGACCTCCTTCGGGCCTCTTTTCATTGGCCTTCACATTTTTTGTTGAAATTTTGACTGGGGCAGGATTGACATTCATTGAATCTTTGATATTACTTTTCACATTCCTGTCATTTTTCCTTATTTCCCGTCTTTCTTTCCTTTCCTCAGGTACGGGAGGTTTCGTATTTCCATGGCTGGAAATACTTAATTCCATGTCGTGTGCCCGAGTTGCCAACTCTTCAAATGTTCGGGGCTTTACTCCTTGAAGGATGTAAAGAAGTCCCCAATGCATGCCTTGGATGCACATCTCTATGACAGATATTTCAGTAAGTCTATCCTTGCAGTCTAGACTCAAAGAACGCCACCGATTGATATAATCAACGACGGGTTCATCCTTCCACTGTTTAGTATTGGTAAGCTCCATCATGCTTACCGTGCGTCGTGTGCTGTAGAATCGATTGAGAAACTCCCTTTCAAGTTGTTCCCAGCTATCGATTGACTCGGGCTCTAAGTCTGTATACCAATCAAAGGCATTCCCCTTTAGGGAACGGACAAACTGCTTTACAAAGAGGCCTCCTTGAGTCCCTGCGTTCTCGCAAGTTTCTACAAAGTGAGCAATGTGTTGCTTAGGGTTTCCTTTGCCATGAAATTGCAAGAACTTGGGAGGTTGATACCCATTTGGCATTCTCATGTTATCAATGCGCTTTGTATAGGGTTTGGAATATATGAGAGAACTTGTGGAAGAACCTCCATATTGTGCTCGAATGGTGTTTGTAATCATATCCTGTAGTTGTTGGACAGATATTGAGGCCATTGAGGTGGAATGTCCGTGTTGAGAAGTGCCTTCACCTCCTTTTCCTTTATCACCCTTGACGTTTTCTCCTTTGAAGGTAAAGCCAGGTGGCTGCTCAGGGCCAAGGCTTGATTCACCCGAATCTTGTACCTCCAGCTTGTTCATTAGGGTTGCAATTTTGACGTCCTTTTCTTCAAGTGCCTTTGTGAGAAGGATGACTCTTTGTTCCATTTCAGCCATCTTTTCTTCCATGGTAGAGGTGTTAGTCATCATTACTGGCATGACCTCTATAGATGATGGAGAAAATGATGAAACAGGATGAGTTAGTGGTACTTCACTCCTTAAGTTTCTCATCACGGGCCAAGAGTTGATAGAAAAGGTCTTTGTTGGGGACGATTCATTACTGATTTCCAAATCTTCCGAGGTAGATGAATCTTTGGTGGTAGCTTTCCTATTTACAAGAAAGTCCAGAGAAATGTCAGCAGGAGATTGATTTTCTTGGGTTGGTTGAGGTTGGAGTCGATCAAGAGCTTTAGATCGACTGCGAGTGATTGGGCCGACATACTCATCAGCACTGGAATCATCAACCACTGATTTTCGGACATTCTTGCTAGAGGCCATTGAAGTAGGTAGCAAGATGGTGATGTTGATTTCTTTCTTTGAAGGAGAATGAGATGAGAGGCAGAGATGTCCCACTGGGCGTGCCAGAATTTGTAAGCGACTAAATTTCTAGTTTGAAATAAATCAAACAAGTAAAATAGTTTCACAAATGCGAATTTGTATTTATGATTGTGTGGTACAATTCTCTGAAATTATAAAAGAGTGATCCTCTGATTCGATCTCCTTGCAAAACTTATTGATTAGATTTATGGTAATGTGGATTTGACTTAAACACAAAATATCCTTCAATTTGGTTGATGGATGGATCGAAGATTACTGAAACGGAATTACAATGAATCTCTGGCTATGAGCTTGTTTAGAAATCCTTTGTTCTTCGCGTTCTTCGTGTTCTTCGTGCGTTCTTCGTCTTCGAAGGTTTGTGGTGGAAGTTCTTCGGAGCTTTAGAGGCTTGAATCCGTTGAGCTTCAATGATTTGTGAGTTGTTGATGTTTTCGGACACTTTTGGCTTGATTCCCGTGAACTTTAGGATCTAGGCAGATGATCTGGACGATTCTGCTTCGAATGTTCTTCGATTTTGGGGTTGAAGTTCTTGAAGTTCTTGAAGGCTTTGAGGCTTGATCTTCACAGAGCTTTTTCACTTCTGAATTCTGGTCCTCTAAATGTCTCAGGAAGGCTTCTATTTATAGGAGTTTTGGGGTGGGTGAGCGACACGTGGCGGAGCTTGATTGGTGACACATGTCACAGCTTGATTGGTCCGCTTAAGTCATCGCTTACACGTGCGAGGTTGCTTGAGTCATCGCTTACACGTGCGAGGCTGCTTGAGTCATCGTTTACACGTGCGAGGCTGCTTGAGTCATCGCTTACACGTGCGCTAATGCGTGATTAGCTCTTGCATGACACTTGGCAAATTTCTGTTGGCTTCTGAATAGTGATAGCAAAACCTAGCAGCAATATATGGTGTTCTGTAATTGGCTGTATTTTGTGGACTTGGTAATGTGACGTGTCAGCTTGTGATAGGTCGGGAATTTTCCCTCTCTACAGATGATAAATTATTAATTATCCTAAAAGCCTAAAATGTTAGAAAAACATGAATTTAAGCATTTAACTGTTAGGACATATGTGGAACTTGTTAGAACATATGTCATGTAGAATTGACTAATTCTTTGACAAAATGTACTTTACTTGTAATTGGGTAGATCTAAGATGTGTTTAATACTTCAAGGGACAAGAGTTCAAGTCTAGTATTGAAACTATGCAAGTCTGTCCAAGAATCAAGTAAAAAAGTGTTGTTCATTAAAACTCGACAGATGTATCTATCAAGATTTAACGTTTAATTCTTAACAGCTCTCGACAAAAGTTGAATCTATTGAGAATTATGAAATTCAGATTTCCAGATCTGTTTTTCACGCATATCTAAGCTATTTGTGTAGGGTTTTTTTTTCTTCTCACAACCCTAAACATATAAAACGATTATTTTAAGGATCGTCTAAGGTGATGCAACTTAATGCAAAATGATTATTCACTCAAATTGTGACTTGAGACAATTTGCCATAGTTCATCTTCTTTGTAGAAGCTACTGCGTCTATGTACCAAGGGTTTTGTAACCAAGGAGCTTCTTGATCTTCATCGTCTAGATGAACTGAAAAACTTTGCAACCACCATCTTTCTCAAGTTGGTGTGTTAGTCACGTACTAGGATCCGTGTATCGATTGGTTAGTCATGTACTTGGAGCCATGCATTGAATGGAAAGATTGTCACTACATTGCAAGTCCAATTGGGTATTGGGGTAAGGGTTCAACTGTAGGTTGATATTAGGTACTAGGATTCCTTTTACTTATAACCGCTTGTTTTGATAATAGTGGATTCTTGGGAGTGATGACCTTAAATTCACTTGGTGAGGTTTTGTCTCGACGATTTCCCCCATTCATAAACAAATCACCTATATCAAATTTAATTTCCGCTACATTTAGTTATTTGGTGATTTGTTTGTGCTACTACGCTCATTGCATGTAATTGAATCTAATTAATTTCACTTGGCTAAATTAATTGATTAAGTTACCAAAACGGTCAACACATTCTTGGCCTATCAAGTGGTATTAGAGCAGGCACATTCTAATTAGAGTTAATCTTTGTTATGTGATCCATTGACCTCTGTTGTCATGGCTGCAAATGGCATGAAAAGAACTTTTATTTCAAATACTTCTTACTTTTCTAATTTCTATTTGATTGAGTGTTTCAGAAATTGCAAGTCTAAAAGTTATTTGAAATCCATATTGAGGATCATTGAAAAAGGTCTTAGTATAACAAAGAAGAAACTAGACTATCTCAGAATGATAATGTGCAGAAGAGTTCGTCTGAGAAGGGAAAAAGCTAAAGGCTTTGTTCATAAATGGTAGATGACAGAAAACACCATTCCTACTAACTTATCATGTAAGCATGAGGTATGCTTTATGATGAAGTCTGCATTCAAGGTAATGGACACTTGTTTGTGATACCTTGACAGTGGATGCTCGCGACACATGACTAGAGACCGCTCTCTCTTTAAGGTTTTCGAGTCCAAGAAAGGAGAAAATGTCACCTTTGGCGATGGGAGTAAATTACAGATAAAAGGGAAGGGAACCATCTCTCTACTTGGACTGCTAGACATCTTAAATGTGCTATATGTAGAAGGTCTGAGGGTGAATTTGTTGAGTATAAATCAGATATGTGATCAAGAATTTATGGTGCTGTTCTCAAAAGGGAAATGCCTTGTGTTGAATGAGTATGGGAAGAAACTCATAAGTGGGGTTCGCACTCTAGATAACTGCAATGGATTGGTACTTGATACTGATATTGTGTACAATAGCATTCTGTTGCCAAATGAAGACCTATGACACCAAAGGATGGGACATGCTAGCTACAAACATCTTTCAATTGTATCTAAGTATGAATCAATTTTGGGGATACCAAAGCTCAGTAAAGTGAACAATGTTGTGTGTGGACCGTGTCAACTTGGGAAACAGACAAAAGCAAAACATCCAGGTACTCAAACATCAGCTACATCGAGGCCTTTGGAGTTACTACATCTGGATCTCATAGGAGTAAATCACAGATAAAAGGGAAGGGAACCATCTCTCTACCTGGACTGCCAGATATCTCAAATGTGCTATATGTAGAAGGTGTGAGGGTGAATTTGTTGAGTATAAGTCTGAGGGTGAAGGTCTAAGGGTTTGAGAAAAATTTGAAGATTGATTGAAATCGAAATGATCATGGTAAAGAATTCGAGAACTCTTATATGGAATCCTTTTGCACTAGATCAGATATATCTCAAGAATTCTCTGCTCCTATTACTCTTCAGCAAAATGGTATAGTATAAAAAAAGAACAGAGTCATTCAAGAGATGGCTAGAGCCATGTTGCACAATGAATGTTCAAAATGTGTATAAAATACTATGAACATTTAGACCCCAAATTTCCATATTATCAATTCAAGCTTATTATTAAACAGTTAATGTGCAAAATATAAACATAAGCATATAATAGAATTGATAAACAATCTAAACCAAATAAAATCACATCCACAGCAAAAATTAAATGGCAAAGATTAAGGGAAGAGAGATGCAAACACAAAGACAACACAACGATGTGTTATCAAAGAGGAAACCGAAACTCTCGACGAAAAACCTCTCCACCGCCTTCCAAGCGGTAAATAATCCACTAAAGAATGTAGTTGGGATATATGAACAACAGAAGACCCTCCAAGCCTAATCTACCTAGTGTACCCAAGCCCTCCAAGCTCCTACTCCAATGAGGTTACGCCGAACCTATTTCTTCTTTAGCTTACCGGATTCCGTTATAACCCATAGCATCAACCAATATGAATTGATTCCTTCCGAATTGCTTCCCAAAGTACCAAATAGCCTTCTCACAGATATGGGTATGGTGAGAAAATGATTTAGTTAAAGAACCTCTCAAGGATGTAACAATAGAGAGGGTGAAAGTTGAGGAATTTGAAGAGTCACTATGTAAAGATTGTGGATGAGTCAATCTTGTTTTTCTCTACGGTTTCTCTCTCAAAATTCTCTCTGGAAGTTCTCAATATTTCGTGGGTATAAGGGGTATTTATACTAGAGTGAGATAGGAATGCGAATAGTCAGTTTTTCCATAACAGAGTGGACTGGCGACTTGGCTGAGTTGCGAATCCAAGCCGCGAGCTAACTGAATGGCTAGTTTGGATTTTTTGTCCTGTGGTGCTACAGTTGGCATGACAATTCAGCTTCTCTGCATGCTTCACTCGTGTGCATCTTCTGGTGGCTTGCAAGCCACGAGCCACTCGCGAGATCCAGTTGCGAGTCCCTGCTTCACTATACAGTCTTGAGGATTTCTTCACACTCTTTTACACATTACCCTTACATGATTCCCACCTAAACACAAGGTTACTAATTGCTAAATTATAATCAAATTTGGCACAGAATAAAGCCAACAAGATAGTTGATTAAATTCAACCTTACACATAACAAGGATGCGGCTAGAAATTTATGGGGAGAAGCTGTCAACACCGCATGTCATACGGTTAACAGGGTATACTTCAGAGCCGGTACTAAGAAGACTCCCTATAAGTTCTGGAAGGGTAGAAAGCCAAATGTGATGTATTTCAGAATCTTTGGAAGTACTTTGCTTCATCCTTAAGGATAAAGAGAATGTAGGAAAATTTGATTCCTAAAGCGATGAAGGAATATTTCTGGGATACTCCTCCACTAGCAAAACTTCTGGGTGTACAACAAAAGAACCAAGAAGGTGATGGAAACAACCAATGTTGTTATTGATGAAGCTTCAGATTTTGGTTCTGGGAAAATTAGTGAAGAGATACCTAAGGAAATTCTTCCTCTTGAGCCTAAGGTTGTTCAAGAAATAATTGATCAAGAGCCTGCATCTCCAAGTACTCCAATTGTTGTGGAAGTCTCAGCAGACATTCCTACCTCACCTGATTCTAAATCTCATGAAAAGAAAGGACCTTCCTCAAGGATCAAGTTGAATCACCCTCCCAAAGTTATTGTGGGAAATATGAATGAACTTATACCAAGAAAGGGTACAATTGATAATGTGTTTCTAACTTTGTGTCTTATTCTTACTATATGTCACAGGTTGAACCCACCAAAGTTGAGGAAGCTCTCTAGGATGAAAGTTAGGTTGAGTCCATGCATGATGAACTGCTTTCGTTTCAAAGGAATAATGTCTGGACCCTAGTGCCTAGACTAGAAGGAGAGCACAAAGTGGAAATTCCACAATAAAACTGATGATGAGGGAAATGTGATCTGCAACAAGGCTCGTCTTGTGGCTTAAGGATACTCCCAAATGGAAGGAGTAAACTATGATAAGACATTTGCTCCTGTAGCTCGTATGGAATCCATTCATATTCTCCTAGTCCTACCGTGTCACTTGAAGTTCAAGGTTTATCAAATGGATGTAAAGACTGCTTTCTTAAACGGGTTCCTTAAAGAAGATGTCTATGTGGCTCAGCCAAGGATTCATTGATCCACACTTTCCGGATCATGTGTTGTACCTCAAGAAGGCACTCTATGAACTAAAGCAAGCACCCAGAGCTTGATATAACCAGCTTACACAATATTTGGTCTCACATGGTTTCACAAGAGGACAAGCTGATCAAACTCTCTTTATCAAAAAGGAAAATGGCGAGTTGATAGTTGCTTAAGTCTATGTTGATGATATCATTTTCGGGTCGACTAAGGATGAACTTGCTCATAAGTTCTCTGAGCTTATGCAGGCCGAGTTCGAGATAAGCATGATTGGAGAGCTGAATCACTTCCTTGGATTGCAAATCCATCACCAAAAGTCAAGTTTATTCATATCTCAATCAAATATGCTAAAAAGCATGTCAGAAAGTTTGGATTGGAATTTGCTAGTTCTGTTAGAACCCCCATGAGCCCAAATGTTAAACTCACTGTTAATTTGTTAGGAAAAAGTGTTGATTCGTCTCTATATAGAAGCATGATAGGTAGCCTCCTTTATCTTACTACTAGTAGACCTGACATTAGTTACAATGTGGGAGTGTGTGCTAGATATCAGGCTAATCCCAAAGAGTCTCATATGATTGCTTTGAAAAGAATCATAAAGTATGTCAAATCCACTGCCAATTTTGGTGTGTGATATAGCAAGGACACCAATGATATCTTAGCTGGGTATTCTGATGCAGACTAGACTGGTAATGCTGATAATAGAAAAATACTTCGGGGGGTTGTTTTTATGTAGGTAATAATCTTGTCTCCTAGATGAGTAAAAAATAGAATTACATCTCTTTATCCACTGCTGAAGTTGAATACATTGTTGTCGGTAACTGTTGCACTCAACTTCTGTAGATACAAAAACTCCTCCTTGATTATGGTATTTGTCAAGAACATCTTACCATCTATTGTGACAATACCAGTGACATCAACATCTCTAAGAATCCTGTTCAACATTCTTGAACAAAACATATAGAGATTTGACACCACTTCATTCAGGAGCTTGTAGAAGATGGTACTCTCACTCTTGAGTTCATTCACACTGATGATTAGAATGTTGATTTGTTTACTAAGCCTTTTGATAGTAAACAGTTTGAATTCCTACGCCAAAACATTGGTGTAATCTCCATGGAGTGCTTCTCCTCCTTCCTCATGCATTTGCATCTAGTTTTATGCTATGCTTTGTTTAACATGTTTTTATTTGTTTGTTTTCAGTTTTGCTTTATTTTGTTTTTCATTAAAAAAAAATTTGAAAAAAAAAACAAAAACAAAAACAGTGTGTGTTTTGTGTACATTTGTACTTGTGTACCTTAGATGACCATTGAAACAAAGTTTTCTAAACTTTGTATTTTTTGTAACTTAGATGAGCATCTTAATGCATAACTAAGCAAGTGAGCTTTGTAACTCATGTTTGTGATGAGTATGATTAAGTAATCTCTTATACTTCACACTCATATCACTCTTTTTGATGGGAAGGACTAAAAAATCCTAAAAGAAAGGCTTGAATAATCATCTCACCACTAAAGCCTGCCAATCATATATAACATCTGTGTGCTTTGGCATAGCAAAATTGTGATGTTTGCGGCTTAACATAATTGGGTATTTCTTCTTCTCTCTCTTATATGCCCATGCTTGATATGCTAAAGAAATATTTATATGCGAAGAATGTTAAAAGCAAAAAGAATCAAAATGCTTTTAAATATGGTTGTAAGCATGTTTCTAGGAGATGTGTGAGTTATAGGATGTACCTCGAAGGTGATAATCTCCATCAAGCAGTTATGATTGTCTGTAAGTTAAATTGATTTTCTCATATCTCAAATTGTTATAATATGAGACACTTATGCACTCTTGCAATGTTTTCACACATAACACACAAATTCTTTGCTACTTTTGATACAAGTGCAGGTACAATATGATTTGGTTATCACAAGGAATACATGTGTTAATGTATGCTCACTAAGCTGTTTTGACTTGTTTTTAAAATATAAAATTGGTTAGACTTGTTTAGTGTGTGTGTGTGTGTGTATTTTGGACCATGAATGCTTTGCATTTTTGTGTTAAGAGATGTTTTTAAGAGCTTAAAATATTGTTTGGATCTTTGGTAGAGTAGCTTGTTTGATTGCATTCATTTCGGTGTTTTTTCCTCTCTTGGAAAAACCTGTTTTTATCAAGCTCGATAGCTTCTTGACAAATAACTATCTATCGAGACCCTTGGACTTCTTTTCTCGACAGATCTTAACGCATTTTTGATCCATCAAAGTTTTCTAGAATTTTTGTCGATAGTTTCTCGACAGATTCTTGATCCATCGAGAAAGGTTTTACCTGGCCGATAGCTTCTTGATAGCTATTTGATCCATTGAGATACTTTTGCCGTCGACAGATTCTCGACAGCACCTCGACAGATTTATCTGTCGAGAATTAGTGCTCGACAAAATCTCGATAGCTCCTCGATCCATCGAGACGCATTTTCCTTAAATAGATTCAACACGAAATCTGGCTCATTTCTCTCCTTCTCTCTTTGACAGAAACATTTCTTTTTCTCTCCCAAACATTTTTCCTTCAACCCCTTCATCTTCCCCTCTTGGATTTCGGCCTAAATCTTGCATTTTCCCTCTGGTATGCTTCTCTAATCTCTCTTTCTTCATGTATTTCAAGCAATTAGACCTAGGTTTTGGGTTTTCTTGAATTTTTTGGGGGTTTTTAAAAATCTTTGAGTATTTTGTGAAATTTTTAGGTTGGGTTTTGCTTATATGATGTTATATGCTTATGCATTGCATTACATTTGCATTCTCACAATGTTTCATGCATTATAAATGTGTGTTTATATGTTGGAACTTGTTTGCTAGTAGGATTGGATTGGGTTGAACCCATGATGCAATTTCTTTGCACGTCACATGCTCATGCATTGTTCATGCATACATACCTTTTCATTTCCATATTTGGTACTCTCTGTTGATGGTGTTTCTCTCTCTCTCTCTCTCTCATAGTTTGTGCATGGCACCCATGCGCAAAACCACTTCATCTCGGAACCCTCTTCGTTTTGGGGCATCTTCTTTTGATCCTACTCCTCTTCAAGTTCGATTTTGTCATGAGAAGGCCCGTCAGGACTTCTCGGAGAACTTCTCCAAACGTGGTATTCATTCGGAACTCCGCGTGATTCTATTGGACTTTTCCGATACTACTCTACCCACTGTCATTCATAGTTGAGGATGGGAATCTCTATGTGAGATACCTGTGAATTGTCCCACCATGATCATACAGGAGTTCTACTCCAACATGCACCGTTTTGATACCTCTATACCTTGGTTTGTTACACAGGTTCGAGGTACACGTATCATAGTTACTTTAGAGCTTATTTCCGATGTACTACATGTTCCGAGGGTATCACATCCTGATTACCCCAGGTATCCATGTCTGAGGATTGTGTCCAAAGACAAACTTCTGTCTCTCTTTTGTGAGACACCTTTTTCATGGGGTGATTGTCAAAACACCTCATACTCGGGCTTTGCAAAAGGTCCGAAGTTCCTTAATATGATGATGACTTTTGTTCTCCATCCCTTGTCTCACTATAACTCCATTACCGAGCCTTGTGCTTACTTTTTTTCTTTCCCTCATTGAGGACCTTACTATACACTTTCATTCTCACTTCATTCTCTCTCTTATGGATGTCTATAGAGATATGACGACCCGTGATAAGTTCATTTTCCCTTTGGCTATCACACGAATCATTCTCCATTCTTTTGTCCCTTATCCCGAGTCTTCTCACTTCATCGTCATAGGTGCCATTAGCGCGGCATCTGTTTGACAAAGTGAGGCCTAGCTTCGACCGAAGCAACCACGAATTGAGATGGCAACTCCTCCAGCCCATTCCGCTCCATCCACCTCTGCTCCTTCTTCTTCTTCTACGGGTGGTGTGACGCTATAGGCCGTTATGGCGTAGCTTGAGCGTGTGGATGGTCACCTTGATACATTGACTACTGAGTTGAATCAAGTGGACACTCGTGTTAGTCATATCGCACGATGATAAGCTAGCATGGGTGGCTTCACCGCGTCTCCATCTCCCTAGGCTTTAGAGGAAGAGGACAATAATGATGGCTCTGGTGATGATGATGAGGATAAGGATGCTAGCTCTTCCGGTGATGAGGAGATAACCGCTTCACAGTGACTTGCCCTTTGTCATTCATGACAAAAAAGAGAGTAGCTTTGGGTTAAGAGTAATCATGTACTTAGGGGGAGAGTTAGCATAGGACTCTTTGATAGGGGGAGTGTTTATATATTTTGGGGGATGTAGTGAGGATTTATGTATCTTTTCTTTTCTTTCTTTTTAGATACATTATTTTTTTTATACACCGATTTTGTGACCATTTAATGATAGCAAACATTGTACTTTTATCTCATATATATGATGATGTTGTTATCATTTCACCTATCTCTTCATGTGTTATTTATTTTCTCTCTTTATACACATGTTTTTTATTATGTATGCAATCTTATATTTCTATTTCACTCTAAGATGCCTGGATAAGTTTTGTTTAAAGTGTTTCAGAAAGACAGGTTGTCAAAATCTATCATGCCATGAACTCTCTTCTTGCAAAGTTTTTTAAGAGTTTGTGTTAGGATTAGATTTTATTGTATTTAACAAGTGATTATGAGTTTAGTGATTTATAACTTCTCTCATACTTTATTTGTTTGTTGTGGTTTTGTCATGGATCGCCAAAGGGGGAGATTGTTATGATATATGTGGAACTTGTTAGAACATATGTCATGTAGAATTGGCTAATTCTTTGACAAAACGCACTTTACTTGTAATTAGGTAGATCTAGGACTTGTAATTAGGTAGATCTAGGATGTGTTTAATACTTCAAGGAATAAGAGTTCAAATTTAGTATTGAAGTCATGCAAGTCTGTCTAAGAATCAAGTGAAGAAGTGCAATTCATTAAAGCTTGACAGATAGCTCGACAGATGTATCTATCGAGATTTAATGTTTAATTCTCGACTGAATCTATCGAGAATTACAAAATTCAGATTTTTAGATCTGTTTTTCACGCATATCCAAGCTATTTGTGTAGGGTTTCTTTTCTCACAATCCTAGACATATATAAGAATTATTTTAAGGGCCGTCTAAGGTGATGCAACTTGATGCAAAGTGATTATTCACTCAAATTGTGATCGTAGACGATTTACCATAGTTCATCTTCTTTGTAAAAGTTACTGCGTTTGTGCGCCAAGGGTTTTGTAACCAAGGAGCTTCTTGGTCTTCATCGTCTAGATGAATTGAAGAACTTTGCAGCTAACATCTTTCTCAAGTTGGTATGTTAGTCACGTACTAGAATCCATGCATCAATTGGTTAGTCACATAGTTGGAGCCGTGCATTGAAAGGAGAGATTGTTACTACATCGCAAGTCCAATTAGGTATTGGGGTAAGGGTTTAACTATAGGTTGGTATTAGGTACTGATATTCCTTTTACTTGTAACTGCTTGTTTTGATAATAGTGGATTCTTGGGAGTGGTGATCTTAAATTCACCCAATGGGTTTTTGCCTTGGTAGTTTTCCTCATTCATAAACAAATCACACGTGTCAAATTTAATTTTCGTTGCATTTAGTTATTTGGTGATTTTGTTTGTGCCACCATGCTCATTGCATGTAATTGAATTTAATTAATTTCATTTAACTAAATTAATTGATTAAGTTACCAAAGGGGTCAATACATTCTTGACCTATCATTAACAATTGCTTACTCTTAACATATGGGCTTAAAAACTCTCTTAATAATTGAGACTCAATAGTATGAGAATTTTTTTCTCAAAAAAATAGTATGAGAATTTTTGTCTTTTGTTAACAATTATTCTATCACTTTTGTCACATGTGGATTTAAACTCTCTTAATATATATATATATATATATATATATATTTTTTTTTTAATGAAATTTTTGTTTTTTGTTTTTTGTTTTTAAATTTTTAAATAGGATGTAGTACCTACATAGAGTTTGAATTTATAACCATCTACGTACTTTAATTTCATTTTAAACTACTACTTTTCCAAAAAAAAAAAAATAAATCATTTGATACACGCTATAGTTTAAGTTCTTAAATTAATATTGCCCCGGTTTAATTACTTGCTGAGATGTGGACGTAACGTGGAACCTCATCCACCTTTTTAAGGCATGTATTGTGTAAGTTCTTGCAAATACAAGGTGCGGGCTATCATTACCATGGTTATGTGTCCGAGCTTAATTTTTTTTTGAAAACTTGTAGCCAAATATGATTAATTAAGTACTTTATGGGCTTACAGAGCTGGCTGCCTGATTATTACCTAAATAGAGAGCATGGTTGTCAAAATCACGATCTGGATCGTAGGATCGCACCATTTTACGATCCCACCTCACCAAAACGTTTAAAATCGTGCTAGGATCGTAAAAATGGTAGGATCATACATAGGATCGTATAGGATCGTATGAGATCCTACTGATCCTACCAAAAACATAAATTTTTGGTTTTTTTTTTTTTTTTTTTTCCATGTTGTGATGGTATATTTTTTTTAATAAAAAAAATTATGTTAACCTAAGCAAATGTTTTCTAGTTTCTAGTTCACTTGTAATCAAAATGAAAGAATGCTTCATCATTTCTAATTGAAGAATTTGATGTTGGCTTTGTTGCCTTTTAAGCTATAATGTCGTTAAATTTGTTTAATCAATATATTAATTTGTGTTTTAATATTACTAAAATATTTTTTTATATATATAATTTTATCAGCTATGTTTGTATTTGTATATTGATTGATTTTTTTTTTTTTTGAGCTTGCTCTTTAATTGTTGTTGAGTAGTATTACTTGAATAGTTGAGTGTGGAATTGTATCTTGATGTCTTTTGTAGATTTAGTATAAAAATATATATAATGTCTACATAAATGATGAAATGGATGATGATGATTAGGGATTTAGAACGGTTGTTATGAGGACCTTAGAATGAGAATAATTAAATGTTCACTTCACCTTAATATTCATTTTGCTTTTGGATTTCATATTGTAGTTAGCTAGTTTCCCTTTGCTAGCTTATTTTGGATTTCAAACTTGGAACTTAGAACTTGGAAGATATTTTCCATATGTTTTGATAAATATTTTAGCATTTGATTGCTAATTAAATATTTATTGAACCTTTTAGATACATTGGGTCAAAACTTAAATATATTTGTTTTGTTAGTACAGATTTAACGATGTATGACATGCAAATTACATCATATGATGCAAATCTTAGTTTTTATTTTTATTTTTTATTTTTTGATGAATTTATAATTTACATGATTATTCAACATACAAAGTCATTATCAATGCGTTTTTTGCTTTAAATCTGAAAATATGTAGGATTTTACAATTCACCTACGATTTACGATTCACAATAGGATCCCGATTTTGACAGCCTTGATAGAGAGCATCATATATAAGTCAAACAATAATTATCTTCTAGATAATATACATGCATCCTCTTTAATGCATGATATATCTTATCTTGTTCAATACTTCTAGTTAACAAAATCAAACAAGTGCATTATTAACGCCCCAAGCTAAAGTTTCTGTAACAGTAATTTTCTTCTTTACCAGTGAACCAGTTGGGGAACTCGAAAAGAAAAAAGGGTAAGGAATTGGGATTTGAATCTGACCAGTAGAGGTAATCAAAGAATCCTGAAGAGCTTTCGGCATGGGAGTGTTCGGCAAAACTGACTGCCAGTAGACCTTAGAAGGTAGAGAAGCATGGCTTCCTACTAGTGCAAGCTGCCACAAAATTTAACAGTCATGCATTAGCTAATTCTCTTACGGAGAGCATTAACAATTGTATATAAATTAACACAGACACACATGAGAGAAAGAGAGAGAGAGAGAGAGCAAATGGATTGATATTCTTCTATGAGCTCAAGTGAAAGCTTACACAAAATAAGGCTAAAACTGGAAGGATAGCGAACCCCATTGAAGAAGTATAATCTAGAAAGATAGTAATATTCTTGTGAGGGCTCAAGTGAAAGCTTGCATGGAGAAAATGAACGGAGTAGCCTTATATAAACACTTCCAAGGACAAAATGGTAATCCCAGTCCACTCCAAATTAATTAATTTGTGACAATATAATATAAGATAATTATTGTGTAATGACGAGGGTC